>NW_026998080.1:7297500-7897500 GCF_035044405.1 Drosophila montana
GTAATAGTTAGCTATCGAAAATATTACCCGGCTACGCGCTGTGGCGACACCAATCACAAACAAAAAAATAACCTGGGGCTATGTACATCAATAATTCCAAACAAGTTTTCAAACAAGTGTTTTTGTTTTTTTTTTCAAATATACATTTAGATTCACGTCTAGAATTTCTTATCAATTTCGTGGCTGAGTGAAATATAATAAACGAACACAAGCACATATTACTTTTGTACATGCCCGTAAAGTAATGGGTAATATATAACGTTAAGAGATATGAATTTATGTGCGTTATACGTACACACACACACACACACACACACACACACATAAATACCCCGTTCGGACACTTGGGAGGTGCGACATGATTACGTTAGGTAGGCAAACATTGACTGAAAACTAGGTGTGCTGCAATTCCATGAAAAAAAACGAGTGTTTTGTATGCAAATTGATTTGGAACATAAATCAATTAGCTGGGTACAGCAAGTCCTCGCTAAAGGCGCCAGCTCGAAAGGTCGCCAAAAATTATTCCTCCACACTTTAGCCGAATGTTGAATGAAATTTAAAAATCGGTTAAGAGTGTCTAAGAGATTTCTGCAAATTTATTTGGCTGACAGAAGGAAACCTCTTCTGTTCTCTGAGTCGCTATAGCCATGTCCTACTGTACGTCGATCTTGGAAACAACAAGAGCTGGAGACTTGAAATTGGAAATATATATTCTCCTTAACTATACACAGAAACAGATTATGATTATTTATTTCACATCTCTTCCCATTTCCATAACATCGATAAATATCGATTTTGAGACCTAATTTCTAAGCATAACTCAAAGATTATAAGAGCTAGATACTTCAAATCTCGCCTGAAATTGAAAGGAACACATTTATGGAGCTATAGCCTTGGGCTTCGGTATAAACGCACATAAAGATCGGACTATAAGTCCCGATAAGATGGAGGCAGAATAGAATATATGCTTCTAGTTTAGCCAGATTAGCTCAGTACTGAGGGTATCTCCTAGTCGTGCACTCCCGACTAGAGCACTCTTTACTTGCTTTTTCGTGTCGAGCTGCGTCAGTACTGAGACCTTTCCATCATTTGGACTGTGTGTCGCCGCGACTAGTGGCGACATTATCTTATCGCGATATGTTCCATAAGCCGGCCGACAGATAAAAATGAAAAAGATAGTGCTAACATAAACGAATAGAGTACAACAACTGACAGCGGCTCCGACGGCGTTTCGTGTGGCGGGCTAATTGAGGTCAGAGCACTCGGCTCTCGGCTCGGGGCTGCGACATCGGCAGCTCGAAGAGGCAGCTCCTCCGGTCGCTGGGCACACGAGAAGCCTGGGCTGTACTCTGGGCCCCGGCAGCAGCTCATAAAGAAGCTGGCAGCAAACATTGTTGCTGGCTCGGCTAGTTGAACTCCGCTCGGGAGGAGGGCAAATCTGTGAGCACACTCCGGGCTTAGACTTAATGAGCAGCTTAACGAATTCGTCAAAGTGCCAGACAAACATTTGGCTAAATTAAATGTTGTTCAACGAGCTGGCAGTAACAACAGCAATTACAACAACAATAACAATTGCCAACTGGCAACTGGCAAATGGCAACTGGCGCAGTTTGTGTGTGGGCAAACTTGGTTAGTTGTTTTCGCATTCAAAAAAAAAAACAGAAACTTAAGTGTCGGCACATGCGGCGTATGCGTAATGCCAACTACACCTATATCTATATATATCTATATATATCTATATATATCTATATATACACCCTGCAGCGACCAGTTAGAGCCAGCTAGTCACATCTTTGCGGCCATTAAATTAACATATTTGCCTTTTTTTTAATGAGCTTTAAAATGTCTTATCTGTAGAATCTAAACATATATATAAATATATTCGTAAACAGATCACGACAATTCGCTAAAGCGAATATATGCAAATTAAGCACCCAAAAAGCAGGCATATAAGACTTGGATCTATACAAAATAAACTTATATGATAATAAAAAAATATATATATATGTATATATAGGCGGTTGAGTAGCTTAGCGTGAAGTTGAGGGTTCGAATCCTCGAGCAGCAAATAAATCAGCTTAGATTTATTTATATCGTATAACTTGAGCAACATCATTTCATTATTTTAGCGTATAGCTTCAGCAACAGCTTTTTATAGGGTATTTTGAAAGCCATCATAGGGTATCTCATAGTCGAACGGCACTCATGCGCGTCTAGTTCGCTAATTTGTTTATTGCTGTTGCCTAGTTAGAGAATCGGCGCATGACTGTCATGCCAACATTGCGATTCTTTAAATAACGAATTATTATTTGAAGTGATTTTCGAGTATTTGGCAAATGATGTCATTTTGCCAATATGCCCAAAACCAATCGGAGTCCCAAACAGAGCGTGGAGTAGAAGCGAAATGCACTTTCCCGATACAAAATGTGTACACATGTGCAATATGACAATATGTACACGAATGTGGCTAAGGTAGGGTATGTTTGAGCGTATATGTTTTTCTGTTTAATTGAGCGTGACATTTCGTAGCTCAGACTCAGGCCCGGAGAGTACTCGAGAACGCATTTTACTGTGACATTTACCTTAACCCTGAGTTGAATCAATCAAGCCTGACCGCGACTCTGATCGATGGCGAATAATTATTCAGTTTCTGCAAGCTCTTCTAGCTTGGACTCATGCCATTCTCCACTTCGGATCAGATCAAGGCAAGTGACTAACTCCGAGGCGAGACGCCATCGACACGGCTTGCACATTGCATGCCGAGTGCCAAGGCATTTGTTAACATACTTGGAGGTGCATAGCTTTGTCGCCATAATTGAATTTCTATTGCAGCGGATCTTGACTTTCACTGGCCAACCATTTGCGTAGGCCAAATACATACAAATTTCTTGGCTAGAGTACCCTATTTGTATACACTTGTAGAGGGTATTTTAATTGTGTATACCCCCATTAGCTATATATTTAATTTCCTGTTCAGTCTCAACATTTAAGAGATAAAGCCATGTCCATATATTATCTCAGTTTTGGAGCTGTCATCACGAAACTTTGCCTAGGTTCGCACTTTATCACATAGCTGACATAGAAACGATCGGTTCAAATTTAAGAGCTGTTCTCACAAGGTATTTGCTTTTCAAGGTATCAAGATTACGGGCCTTACTTCGCTCTATAAAACAAATACACAGAGAGAAAAAATCAAGACTTGAATCAAGTAAACCCGATCATAAAAGTACGGTAAGACCGGTAATACTTGATTCAAGTATAACTTTTTAAGTACGAACATACTTGAATCAAGCTTTGTTTGTTACGTTTTTCAGCCTTATTACGCTGAATTTAAGAACGGAAGATTATTAAATCAAGTTTTAATGATTCTTAATATAAGACCAATATGTACTTTATACAATCCCAGTTTGAGCTTGGAATAAGTTTATATAAATCTTGATTCAAGAGCTAACAAACTTAAATCATATTAAAATATATGACCCAAAAAACTTGTATTAATCACATTATCGTCTTTAATTAAGACCAATTTATTATATATATAAGCTTATATAAAAGCAAAAACGTACCCACATCGAACTATTCTATTATATAGCTCTATAGGGAAAATCGGTATGCAAAGAAGAAGAAAAAGAAGATAGAAATCTTTTCTGTTTTTATAAGTTATCTTATATAGGTTGTCTGGAATTGTCTGATCAGATGCGACTGGTCTGCTTTATGCGATCTGCATATATTTAAATAAAACAGATTTTTGTCTCTTTCGAATTGACATGTCATAAGGTAAAGATATTTATGTAAATACTTTCACAGTCGAGACCATGACAAATGCATAAGCTAATATATTTTATTTACACATATTAGTCGCAATCATAAATTACGTATTAAGCCAAACAGCGAGGTCTGCTCTTGCGGCCAAAACAGAGGCGTCTGTGAAACGGCCTGGCATATGGCTTATATCTGGCTTGGCCTGGTCTGGCCTGGTCTGGTCTGGGCTGGGCTGGTCTGGGCTGGTCTGGATTGCTGGATGGCTAATGAAATGCAACGATTTTGATTTGCCGAACTCAGATCCAGACTCAGATGCAGACGCAGACGCAGACGCAGAGACTTGCCGTTGTGGGCCCCTAAATGAGTCAGTGTTGAAGGCGGCGGGGCGTGGCGTGTTTGTGTGTTTACGTGCACCGCTAGCCGTCTGTCGATTTGTCCGCTTTGGATACCGGCAACAGCTACGTGCGCTTGGTGCGAGGAATGTGGACGTGGCCAACGGCAGTGTTGGCTTTAAGCATGGCTCTGACTCTGACTCTGACTCTCGTTCTGGTTCTGGCTGGGCTGTGGCGCACGCCTGCGCTTGCGGCTACAAAAATGACATTTCAGTTTCCATTTCTGCACTTAATTAATTCAGAGATCGACGAATTTCAGCTTAGACTTGTTCGGCATTCAACTTCACAGCATGCCAATGCTAATGTGGCAAGCCTCGGAGTAAGGGCGAGGTCCGAGTCAAACATTTGACTGTTGATAATGGCTGCAATTTGACAGGCAAAGAGTTAATGCTAGTCAATTGGAATAACATTTTAATATTTGCGACGTCAATACTCATAAATATTGAGTGCATTGCGCGCTGAGTATTAGCACGTTGACAGTCTCATGAACTCAACTCTGCCAAAGCCCCTGCAATCTTGCAGCAACTACGTGCTGACAGGCACCACTCGACTCTGTCTGTCCACATATCTATCTAGCAAAAAAATAAGCTTTGTTTTGCAAAAGGCCCCAAACAAAGGCAACAATATAATCGCTTCATTCTCATATGCATGGGAAAACCTAGCCTGGTGCAAAGTTGAATATGTGTCACATTGTCGGCAAAGCTCGGCCCAAAAGTCGCACTTGGGTGTGGAAAAATCTGGTTTTTCTCAGCGCACAATAAAAACTATTTTAGCTCCTAATGTCGCCTGATCCAGTCTGGAGTGGGGTCATCTCTACTGAATGCCAAGACTTTTCAAGTACACGCTAATGAACCGTGCGCGGTTAAGGAACTGGCAGCCGGTTTTTTTTTTGGGTATTTAGTACCTTAATTTATGCGCCGTTTCCTGCCAATAATCGGTGCATATATTACTATATATGCGTATGGTTAAAATTAAAACAAAGCCCGCTTAATATGGATATGGATATGAATATGTAAGTAGTATATGGATCGGTAATGAGCGACTTGTCTTGGCATCAATTAAGGCCCACGGCAAGGAAGCAGAGCATAAATTGTGCATTAAGCTTTTCGAAATACCTGACGAAAATCACTTAACAATAACGTGTAATAACTTTCCTGATAAATTGAAATATACCTGAGCTGACCAACGGCCCTTTCTCAACTCAGATAACATTTTATCAGCAGAAAAAGTGTTGGAGCAGCAAATGCTGGGCAATTGAAATTTTAAGCTCGATTAATCACATGTGCCGTCGTCTACCATAAAATAAAGTATTGTCTACCAGACCAGGGACTTTCAGCGCGGGATCATTCAACGATAAGCAAAGCCCCCTCTGCTGACAGCTGCCAGTGTCTGTCACACAAACAGACATACATCCATACACACATACGTACACACATACGTACATACATACATACACAATACAATACATTTGTGTACTTGACAATGTTCTCTCGTTGAAATCTACGCTTTGTCAGCAAATATGCAATCTCTCTATAGAGTCCACGCTTCCAGCTCAAACAACAATCCAGGGGCTACCTTTTAATCCTGATTAATTGTGGAAATGTCGCAAATTCACGACATGACATGATTTTTAACCCACACATTTGACCCCACTTTCTCAGAACCCAAAAAAAAAAGAAGAGAAGCGGGGCACATAAATACAATTCGGTTGACCCAAATTAAGGGCCACAATTTATTATTCAAGCACTGCAAATTCGATTATCAACGCAAAAACCTAAAGCTTTCGCGTTCCTTGTAGCCAAGAATGTTTTTCGAATTGAATATTAAAGAATTCACGTATTTCTTAATAATTATTAATATTGTATGTAACAGATTGCGTAATAAATTGCATTTTTTATGTTCTCAGAACGTAGTTAAATAAACTAATAAAAGCTAAATGAATTGTTAAATAAGTGGAATTTAAAGCTATTCGAATTTTCTTGAAGAATTCTTTGCATTTAGACGAAACAATTATAACTTTTTAATAACTGTTCGTTATATAAAATATTAAATAGTTTTTTATAATTAAAAACTTTTTTTAGCAAACCTTCAAATTTGCTTAAATTTTAAAGATTATTCTCGAACAAAAATAAACATTCCACAAACAAAACTCAGATTTCAGATACTTTGGTTGGCAACATTTGTCTGAGCTCGAATATATATTTATATATATATATATTATATTTATCAGATAAACAGAAAAATCAAGTTTAATATAGTTCTGCTGTCTGTAAACAGCCAAGAGTTTATTGTGATTGTTAACAAGCTGGCAGCACGTGTTATTACAATCAAATAAAATATATTATATTAGTTTAATATTCTTCTTCTTCTTCATTAGCTTTGCTTAGCACTTCAAAGAAATCCGATATCGCAGCAGCTTTTTATGGCACTTTTTAGATTCAGCACATGACACATGCTAATCATGAGCATCATATCGGCACAGTGGCAGCCAGCAGTAATGTCTCCATCGCGGGGTAGATGACTTACTGTCGAGCACTGTAGTTTCGCTTTAACTGCTGCTGAAATATGCCTTTTTCGGCAAAGTAAATTGAAATTGTTTTTAGCAAGAATTCGAAAAAAAAAACTCGAAATATCATCTGTCGGGCCTGTTCTGGGTCTTGACTCGGACTCGAACTCGGACTCGGAGTCGGACTTTGACGCTGGCCTGGAAGGTCTGTGACGTTTTTGGCTTCGACAGCAGCTGCTCGAGAGTTGACTTCGGGCTACCAAGTCGCAATTTCCAGCCGAAAACCAGTCTGGCCATCTCTTTAAGCCAGCTTTGCTGTTGTCGCGGCTGCTCAACAGAGTTTCCCCCTTCTTTTTAGCTTTTTTGTGTGTACTCGCGTGTATCTCTGTTTATGTGTGTGTGTGTGTGTGTGCTCATGTGTGTGGTCAAATGTCGGCATTTTTTATGTGCACGCCTTGGGCAATTTTTCCATTGTACGAGCTTGTTGTCGTTTTACGCTTCTGCAACTCTCATATAAAACATTTTTTAGCACAAAACTTAACGTCGCAGAAATTATGAGGAGTAGTTGGAATTATCTGTATACATGCATCCAGGGCTGCAAGCCCGAAAAATGTCGCTGGTTCGGTTCAGGGTCGAAACAACTCATTGATTTGAGGTTCGGTTCGTGAACCAGGAGCCAGCTTTTGCTTAATATACTTCTACTCTATTTTTCTTTCATTTTCAATTAAACAATTTTATTTTTTATATTATTGCCCATTCTACTGAAAATATGGCAAGTCTTATATATTTTCATTCAGAAATTGTGGGCTATATTTGAGCTCTACGCATAATTAGCAGCTGCCAGATATGCTACCAATGTTTGGGGCACAAGCTATTTATGCTCTGGAGTTCATTCTATCTCAATAGTTATATGTGATAAAAGTGTTTCAGTTTAGGTTCACGTTCCGGTTCGGTTCGTGGTGAGCAATGGAAACGGAACCGGTTCGTTTGCAGCCTTCATATGCATATAGTTAGATAAATATTGAAAAGTCGTTCAGCTTGGCGCTTCCCAAATATCAAATTGTAATTGCAGCTGGAAATGATAGAGATTGTAGCTAGATTTGTTGCGACTTTTGCTTTTATTCTGGCAGCTTAATAACAAATTATGAAACATATCACGCTGCCTGCGGCTGTTAATGAAGTGTCAATAAACGGGATTAGGTCGTGATCAAGGTGCGCCAAAAACCTGTAATCAAGACGCTGAAACGCAAAAAACAAATACACTCATTTCGTCTCATTTAATGGACAAATTTCAAATTAAGATTAAACTTAGACATGAAAGATTGTTTTGCCTGACATATACGCATCAAATTAACAACATTGCGGAATTACTTCCGCTGCAGTTTTTTTTTTCATTTTGTTCCCTTCCAATGGAACAACAGATTGTCCTTTGCGTCTACCTGCTGTTTAGCCAGGTACACAAAATACACGAACACATGCTCAGACGCTGACTGGCTTCTCATTTCACTTCCTGTTCAAAACCGAATACATCGAATACCCTGGCTATTTTTAACGAGACAACTCAATCGAGCACCCACGCACACACATTGTCTGAGTATGGGTGTGTGTGTGTGTGTGCGTATTTCGATTGAATTTTTGGGTTCAAAATTTGAAATCTTAAGCCACTGTCAAGGCGAAACTACCTAAGCTACCCTCACTAAGCGGTCAATGGTGTCGCCGCGACTCGTAGCGAGACCTTGTGACGCATGCGCAGATCGCCGATCTCTCTTAGAGAGTTGCTCTTACATTTTTTTTCGTAAATACCTATATATTTATTGTAACATTGTTTGGATACATGGCACACCCAATTTCGAATCGACTGCGCCCAAAATGACTTTGATAACTTTCATGGGGCAGACACCAGCTGCTGCTGCCGCTGCTGCTGCTGCTGCTCCACATGCAGTCGCCGCCAGATGACATTTTTTGTTATTGTCTCCGGCGTTGTTTGTAACATGAAACTGTGCCTGTTGCTGTTGCTATTGCTGTCGAGAGGAGGGCACGGGTGGGCAGACGTATGCGGGTGCCAGCCGGAGCCGTAGCCACATGGGAAAAGTCTATCGGTCAAACGGATCGTCCGATCGCGCTCGTGTTGACAAACCCCAAGCTGTGTATCGCTCGATAATAAATAAATAACTAAATTCGAACCCATCGCCAATGCACATTTGATTCTTTCGCTTTAACCAACAAAACGCAGTTTTGTCAACAATTTTTTGACATACGATACTTTTGGCCATATTTTAAATAGTAACTGTGATCCATGGTTTCCGGGTTCGCAGCTGCTCAACATAAAAAAAAAAAAATACAAAAAACGGGGGCGAGCTTTACACAAATATCGTTAATATATTTCAAGCTGTGTTTTGGGCCCAACTAAACCAATCGGCTTAATATCTGTTTTATGGGCCACACAAGAATTGTTAAGCTTCTTCTTACCTTGGTTTATATTTATAGGAAATACGTTCTTGATTAACTCTGATGTTTAAAGTCCAATCTCTATGAAATTTGCAGGACTTAAGAATCGCATACAAAAGTGAATAGATATCAAAAAATTAGATTAAAGTGAGTTATCCATAAAGTTATTTTTAATCTCTGCAAACTATGCGAGAACTTATAAACCAAGACTGGCATATTTAGGTCTCATCATTCGATATATGGTTAAAATAGATTTCTAGTGTTATTATGGGAACTGGGATAACCTTTTAAGGTATTCGAGCGACTTTGAAGCTAGAAAAGTACGTGTTATTTCCATAGGAATGTTCATGTAAGCTATTTTATAAGCCATACTCGTGTGGAATACCAAATTGGTTATAAACAATAATCATTTACTTAATGCGAAAAAATGTTCAGTTCAGGAAATACAAGTCGGGTATTTTTAGACAGCACTTTAAGAGTTTGTCATATCTGTAGGCTATACATATATATTTAAATTCTTGAATAGAAAGAAAGTTAAAATTGAAACCTTGTTTGGTTTGCTTTGCATTGTTTTACGTAAGCTATTGACTTCCGTCCCTGGTGTGGTGTGTTTGCCTATTAAATAAATATTAACCGGCTTGAAGTTCGGAATGTATATCAGCCGCAAGTTAATGATATGCACAACACAAAAATCCACTCGGATCTACTAAGTATTTATTCATATCATCCATCCGAAAGTAAACAAATGCGACGTACTCAGAAAGTAAACAGGCGGCAACAAAAACAGTTGTAGAGAACTTTCCGAGACAGATAATGGCAGAGTTTGAATGAAGCTCTAGCATAAGGTTGACAGTTAACGCAGATGCATCCAGCCAGATACAATTTGGTTCAATCAATAGACAGAAATACATATGATGATGAATTGTTTGACTCATGATTTCCGACTCGCAACTGATTTGCATACACGTACAAGTATTGGCCATACTGCCCGTACCGGTTTTATTCTCTAAACTTGAACACACACAAACACACACACACAACATCAACTTCATTGCAATAGCAAATGGAATTAATTATGGTATCGTGTCGACGTGTACGGCGCCTCAGATCACCAACTCCTCCATTGAAACCCAGCCCAGCTACGCGGACGCGGACGCAGACGCAGTTGGTGGCACAGCCGAATGGAGTTCAAAGCGAGCTTCGTGACTCGACCAAAAGCTGGCAATAGGCAACAGGCAATAGGCCCGCCTTGGACCTAAAAACTAACCTAAACACGTTTACAGCCATGCCGGTCCACAGCGCTGAGTTTTCCCTCGGAGCGTGCCGCCAAATGAGGGGAAAACTAAGCCAGAGCAGCTCAGCCTGGCCAATGCATATGTATCTGCATCTGCATCTGTATCTGTATCTGTATCTTTATCTGCAACTGTAAATGTATCTGTATCTGTGACTGCACATTCATTTGTCGCAGCCGTTCGGGCGTTGCAAGCAGTCGCAGTCGAGTTGACACCCACGTAAATTGTGGCAGACAAAAGCGATTTCATGGATACAACCGATAAGTATCTCAACATCTACTTCCACGGCGAGCTGTGTGTGCGTGTGTGTGAGTATACGTACGTCTAATTAAACGACTTACATGCCGTGTGGGGGTATCCATATAGTATAGCCACTCGATATGGTCATTCATTATAGATAAATGCCATTTTATTTTTTTTTCGCTCTTGCCATTGGCGCCGCAAATAATTTAACTGCGCATTTGCATTCGCAAAAAATTCTACCTATGTGTGTGTGTTCGAGTGTGCGTGTGTGTGTGTATCTGCCCTACTGAACAACAAATTGAACTTAAGCTCTTATTGTTTACCACAATGCCCGACTTCGGTTTATATACGGGCATTTATTTGGTTTTGTCGAAAAAACCAATGCAAGTCGAGCCGAGTCCATTGGGATTTGGGTTCCGATTGCCCGCCGCACAAAAAACACGATCTCTCCACTTGGCTGGACTCAAATACATATGTACATGTGTACAAATGTCACTTGGGATAATATTTATGCATATTTATTCATATGTTTATGGCTGTGGTCTGCTGGCCAGGCGCCTTTTGCCACACGAGAAACTAGAAATCAGACACGAGTTTCCCAATAGACGTTAATTATTATGCACGCAAATAAAAGTTTGTTCCCTTATTTAGAAAATCACCCCAATATGTAATATTCTAAATGAATATTTTCATTTATTTTACCAATTTGTTTTAGTGAAGTGACAATGCATTTGCTGTTGACCTTTGACAGCACTTGAAAGTAGATAACTTATCACTTCTGATTAAGTCTCAAATAAAGTGCACTATTATTGTAAAAAACAGGAAATACAAACAAACAAGTTTTGCTTTTAAGGGTGACAACTCGACAAACAATACTCTTGATCTGCATTCAGCTTCAATTACTTATTGCTGGAAACTGTTTGCATAGTTACTTTAATTAAACTAAATTCAAATCTTTTGGATTTCCCAATACCTGTTCCAAATGTTGTCGTACTGCTAAAGTCCCCCGTTTAATAAAAATAATATACATTCGCATTCGCAAGCGATATTTCAGCGGAAAGTACCGGGCTTGCCCGCGCAAAAGGAAAGTAATTGTTTGCCAAATCAGATATTTGTTAAATTTTGCCAAATTCTGACTAACAAATCGAAAATATTGAAAGATTCATGCGTTGTTTATCAACTGCACGTAACTGATAAGCAAACAGTTCCCAAAAAAACAGCTATCGCTTTGAGCAAAAACCTCCCCCGCCCCTCCTCTATTGGCGCCCCAGGATGGTGCCAATGAGTTTATTTGAATATAATGACATCAACTGCTCGCATCGAGCGACGCTAATTGAGTGTATCAACAGATTACTTACCAAGTACCTAGTTTACCTGTTGTCTTTCACGAAAATCGTTGCACGTCAGCAAACTTCCAATAGCCGGATGCTGAAACAAATATAACATACGAGTTTTAACCCGAAACTACGCTCATAAAACCTTTGATTCTCAGCCAGAAGGGATGCTTGGATGTGTGGCTCCCAAAGATCTTTGAAAATAAGTTTCAAGCCGATTGGTTGGTAAGCAAAAATTGTCTTCCGCTTATCTTCCACTGTTTCGAGTGGAAGCTCCGTTTCTGTCATACAAGATATCTGTGTCAGGAATTTCCGCATGCTTGAATCATTTAGTCAGACAATCGGTAAAGAAATCAACAGAAACAGTCAGTCATTCAGACAGTCAGGAGAAACCTCTCCTGCTGGAGGTATCTTCCACGCTGCAAGTGAGTGTGCGCCAGGGCAATTCATAACGTACTCTTTATTCGTGTTGTTTTTTTGGAATAAACGTATTTTCTTTTATCTGCTGCATACGCTGAGATAAGATAAGCTTTGATATCGCTAGCATTCTTGGTATAGAAATGAACAGTTCCGTGGGTATTTTATGTGGACCCAGGGGAAGTCTCAAGGGTTCGAAAGTTGACATAAGGAAGCAGATTATATTTTGTCTGATATCATCATAGCCAAATCTTTGTTTTCTGTTCCGTTTCAGTAAGCGAACATCAAAAAATGGGTCGCCAGTCAAGACTGGTCTTGCTGCTGGCCATCTCCCTGGCTGTGCTGCAGGTGAGCCACTCGGCCCAGTTGCTGCCAGCCAAGGCTGCCAGGACAGTGCCCGATGAGCCGCTGAGCAATGAAATATTTTCCGACGAGGAGATCGATGTTAAGAAGGTGGGCATCAAAATATCCACGCCCAAGGTGAAGGAGCTGCCCGTTGATACGACAACAACAAGGACAAAGAAGCCAGAGAGCTCAGCGTCAAGGCAGCAGCCGGTCAGCGATGAGACATTGAACGACCTCGTGGAGGCAGCCAAGCACAGTGTGGCCCTCGCTGAGGATCCGCGCTTCAACAAAATGCTGCCGGACCGTCTGAAGCCGGAGAATGCCACGAGCAGCAAGAACAGCACCGACGAGAACTACGAGTACGATGAGAATTACGATTATGACATGTACAACTACGACAGCTCCGAGTCCGAGCAGGACGACGAGGATGTCAAGGATACGACCAGCGTGCGCCCCAAAAAGGCCAAGCCCAGCAAGACGACCACACCCAAGCTGCATCCCATCGAGGAAAGCACCTCCACCAAGGTAAGTTCTAATCTCTCGTTCAGTTTGTGGAAACCCTAACCCATTACATACGCTTACAGACCAAGATCAGCGAGGATGATGTAAATGGCAATAAAATTGATAGCGACTCATCCTCTGCAAATCTGGACGATATTGGGCTTGATGAGGATGATGATGATGACGATGACGACGACGACGACGATGATGATGATGATGATGAGTAAGTTTTCGGCATAGCCCAGTCCAGGTTTAACTTCCATTAATTTTTGCCATTTTCTAGCTCTGACTTTGACGACAAGCTGACGGATGAGGAGCAGGTCGTCTTTAGCGAGAATGTGCCCTGCCCCAGGTACTGCACCTGCGCGCATAACATCCACAGCTACCTGGCGGCCACGTGCAGCAGGTTTGTAGACCCATTTCAAGCAGCCGACCAGGTCGATTAACACTAAGTCTGTGCCATTTATTAGACTGGACCCAGGCACGCAGAAGTTCGGCTCGGATATCACGGATTTGGTGGTTACCAATGTGGGTCCCAAATACCCAATCTTGCTGGGCCCCAAGTTTTTCCAGCAGCTGGGCCTCAAGTATGTTGCCTCTATCAAGATCGCCAACTGCACCATCGAATATATGCACCCAGAGGCTTTCCATGGCCTGGATGAGCTTTATGCCGTCAATATGACAGATGTTGGTGTGGCCATTATTAACCCGGACACATTTGCCCAGAACAAGAAGCTGCGCATGCTCACAATCTCCGGAAACGATCTGAGCGTTATGTCCACGCTCCATTACTTGGTCAAGGTATGAAGTGGGCGCTCTTGAAATCGATTTTATACAATTAACAATATAATTTTCCCTTTAGTCTTCCAGCATTGAGGAGCTGGATCTTTCGCGCAACAATCTAATGGAGTTGAATCCCAGCGCCTTTTCGAAGCTCTCCAACATAGTATACATTAATCTGGCCCAGAATAACTTGCAGAAGATACCCGAGAAGGTATTCGAGACAGTCGATACGATCGAGGAACTGGACTTGTCCTACAATTCGCTGAAGGAACTGCCAGCCAATGTCTTCAATGGCACAGCTCTGTCGATACTGCATCTGAAGTATAATTCTTTCACCGGCGATTTGCACTTTGGCGTGAAGGACCTGCAGCAATTGGACTTGAGCTTCAATTCCATTGTTCATGTGCATCATAGCATGTTCGACAAAATGCCCGGCTTGACCAATCTGAACCTGAAGGGCAATGGCATCACCAAAATTCAGCCAGACTCGTTCCTTACGCTGGAGACCCTGCGCCACATTGACTTGTCGATGAACGAACTGGACCAGGTCTCCAGTATGCTGTTCTTCAAGAACTCGGAGCTGGACGTTATTCGACTGAATGACAATCCCCGACTGAGTCAGCTGCCAACTGACGGTTTCCTCAGCTCCAACGGCATCTTTACCGTCTACTATTTGGATCTGTCCAACTGTGCCGTTGGCGCTCTGGGACACAAGACCTTCTCGACAATGCCGCACTTGACCACACTGAAGCTGGCCTGGAACAACATTAACAATCTGCCCCAGGCAACGTTCGCCAATCTTACCAAGCTCATCGACCTGGACTTGAGCAATAATCTGATTTCTCAATTGGATGATCTGCTCTTTATTGAAAACAACGAGATTACCAAGCTTAATCTGGCCGGAAACCCGATTACCAAACTATCTGTGCGCCTCTTCATGCCACTCCGACAGCTCCGATCTCTGGACGTGAATGACTGTGAACTGACCTCGTTGCTCGTCGACAAGCAGTTCGGTGTCGGCTATAAGTTCTTTGAGACGCTGCGCACCTTCAATGCGTCCGGCAATTTGATTAAGAGGATTTCCGCCTCGGATGTTAAGAGCTTTAAGAACCTGCGCTCTTTGGATATTACACACAATCCATTGAAGTGCGATGAGGACTTCCAGCAATTTATCAGCTATGTCTCGCTGCTCACACAAACGATGCCCAAGAAAATGTCTATGCTGGCCAATCTGGAGGATGCCATCTCCTTCGTTCATATTGACCCGCAGGTCGTTTGGGGTCAGCTGGCTCAGGAGGTATGCAAGCACACGAATATATCAAGCGATGAGGAAGAGGATCTTGAGAAGCGCTTAGAAGAGAGCGAGAAGAAACTGGACGAGGACGAAAAGCAGCTGCTTAGCGTTATGGACAAGAGCGTGCTGGATAAGACCAAGCTGAGCAACATGCAAAATATAATGAAGGGCTCGGCTAGCTCGGCTGAAGACAAGGAAGATAAGGATAAGGACTCCGACAGCGCTGAGGAGGACTTGAACAATGGCGGCGAGCAAAAAGAAGCCAATGACAGCGCATACGAGGACAGCGAGTACGACGATGACAGCGACAGCGATGAAGATGGGGATGCGGATGGGGATGAGCAGACCAACAAGCAGAATGATAAGACAAAGACCGAAAACGCTTTCAAGAAATACATCGAGACCGAACTGAAGCCCATGATCAAGGATCACGGTCTTAAGGTTGAGGAGGTTGACATATCGAAGGAAACCAACGAAACGTTCATGTTAGGTAAGTAGCTTAACATGCTTTGGTCTTTATCTATCTTTTTTCTAATTATCTGTTAATATTTATTACAGACAAGCTCGGCATTGACAGCGATGAGGAGGAGATCATCATTGAGCGTGGTCGCATCTACTACAACAGCTCCAACTATTTAATACCAACGATTATTGTGGTCACCTGCCTGGTGGTGATTCTCCTGGGTCTCGCCAAGATGGTCGCCATGATTCTGCGCAAGCGCGGCGAACGCTATCGCATGGCCATATTGGCATCGAAGAACTCCTTCGTGTACCAGAAACTCACCGAGGATATTGTGAAGCCGACCAGCAACGAACCAAAACAACCAAAGGTGCACCGATATGCGCCCATCAATCAGGTCTAAGTCCCAATCGCACAGTTAGCAGTTAGCTCCGGGGACTTCGTTTGTGTGCGGAGCGCGGTAGTCGAGTGTGTTGCGCTGTTTTTTTAATTTATAAGTTAATTCATAGTTAAACACGTGGAAATTCCAAGCAAAAGGTCATGAAATACAAAATACAAGAACAACAAACAGTAATAATAATAATAATAATAATAATAAATCAAATAAACGGTTCGACTCGACTTTCAACTTCCAACTCAAGTCAAGTTTAACCGTTTGTCAACACTGACAGAACAACAGAGCGCCGCAGTAGAGCGTGACAAAGTATTAACAAAAACTGAAAGAAAATACTGAGAAATACCCCCCCTATATATATATATATATATATATATACTATCTATCTATCTATGGATATAGCAAATAGTTGTTGTTGTACTTAATTCGGTTGCAGCCACCGATGGGCAAAGGGAGCAGAGAACGCGAGCGAACAATTAGCAACCGTTTCGGGAGCAACGGACTTTTAACTGATTGGAGTCCTCGTATTATTCTTCATATCCTTCTGACATATGTATGTATGTAGATATGTATCAGGCAATACATATTGTCGGATGATTTTTTTGTATACTTTTGGAACAGTTTGAAGATTTAGTGCCATTTTGCCGAAATTCATATCATATAGAAAAGAGAAAGAGAGAGAGAGAGAGGTTAATATTTTTTAAACAGACAGTCAGTCATAATGGAACGGTTGTAGATGTATCTGTAGAAGATCTGAAACCTGTTAGACTCCTTAAAATAAACCTTTGATATCCAAACTGGGCAAGAAGAGAAGACGCAAAGCATATTAATTACTACGTTAAGTCTTTTATTATTATTTTATCAATCAAATCAAGTACATTTTCGACTCTGAAACATATTCTGAAATCAATAAATTATTTTAACCAAAATGAACTTAATCTTTAAATTGTAGAAACACATACGTACTTAAATACGCCACTAATATACAATAAAATATACTTATTTATGAATTCGATTTGATTAATTTTACATCAAATAAAAGAAAAAAGGGAACGGCAATGCTCTTTTTTATTTTAAATATACAAATACACAAATAGTAAAAATTAAAATGTTCAAAAAATTAAAATTTGTATGCAGGGTATAAAATAGTTCGTTCTACTTCTTTTGCACATAATCCAAAGAGAACGCTTGCATTCCATTTCGTGCCGCAGTCGCAGCTTCTGCACATTCTTTCAAATTCCTTATCAAATGTTTTCCAACCGAATTTGCAACCACAGAAATAGTCGCACAGTCTAATTAAAAATTTAATGAAATTTTAAATGTAAATATCAAATTGACTTGCGGCTTAAATATGACGTCAAGCGATCCACAGACCAAATATGCTGTTTCTGCAAATGTCAATTTATAAGTTCTCTCAAACTTCTCTTTGAAGACAAATACATTTACGAAGACGATCCGCTCTTTCCACTTGTATGTAAACAAAATAATAATGAAGTTTGATGGAAAAAAAATTGCGACTACAATGTGAACGAATAAACAAAAAGTTTTATGCTGAGGTTTGCTAAAAAAAAATTTTATTTTCTTTCTGATTTTGCATGTCTTTAAATACTATTACAACAAATTGAAAATATTGTGATTTGCGTTAACAAAACTTGATTTAAAGATTTGCGCTCTTTAATCTCTGGCTAAGATCTGGATATTGTTATGTCCAAGTAGAAGAGTTAACATTATAATAATTATACTCAATAAAAAAGATATTTTTCATGTGATGCTTCAATTACATTTCACTTGCAAGTACATTTTGATGTTAAGTTCAGGTTTATACATAATTGATAAATGTTAGTTAATATTAAGTTACAAGGAGACTTTTCAGCCATGTATAGCATCTTTTTAAATTTCCCCAGTAACTTGTATAATTGTTCAGTGAACTAGTTCAGTTCACAGACTGCATTTTTATCTATCGATATCTGTAAAGCTTTGTTCAATGCAGCCAACTTCATTTAAAAGATCCGTTAGTTAGTTTTGCGTTGGTTTTTAGTGAAAATTTTGAGAGGTATGTGCCATTTAATTGTAATTAATAAACTTGCATTGAGTTCTCAAAGAGTTGGGCCAGTTCCGCTTGCGTTTGTGCGCGTGGCGCCATTTTTGTAATGCGCTCCTGGGGCAGGGCACCGTCGACAAGTGCTGGAATGTCGCTGCTGGAGAAGCCAAGCTCGCGAAGGCCATTTTCAATGCCGGCACGCTGCATATAGCCGCGCACAGTGTCTGCCAAAAGGCGTCCAGCATCGGCGGCCTTGACGCCAGTCACATCGGCTCCCAGTAGCTGGGCGGCCTCCAAGTGCCGCTCTGGGCAAGCGGGCGCGGTAAATTCAAAGACAGCAGGCGCACTGACCACAACCGAGAGGCCGTGTGGTATGAGCGCATGCTCACTGGAATAACCGGCGGGCTTGTAATCGCGCACGTGGCCCGAGATGGGATATGATAGACCGTGACAGAGGTGCACCCCGGCATTGCCGAAGCCCACGCCCGCCATGGTCGAGGCGAGATGCATATTCGAGCGGGCCTTTAGGTTGTCGGGCTGATATATGGCGTCTAGGAAGTTGGTGCGTATAGAGTCCAGCGCAAAACGCGCCCACACATCTGATATGGGGTTTCTGCCCTGATACGTCGGACGCAGACTGGGATCAGCTGGCGCTGGACCACGTTCACGGTAATCGACAGCCGTAAAGCTCTCCAGGGCATGGCAGAATACATCAAACCCAGCGAATGCCATCACCCGCTCCGGCTGCGTCAACGTGTGCAAGGGATCGACAATAGCTGCAATAGACGCAAAAAGTCAGCTGAAGAAAGTCTTAAATCCTGCTCCAGACTGAGCGTCTCACCCAAGGTTGGCTTCAGATGTTTGCTTGAGATGCCAGTTTTGGCGTGCAGACGTTTGTAGTCGAAAATTGCCACTCCCGTGGTCTCCGAGCCCGTGCCGGATGTAGTGGGAACCGCAATGAGTGGCTTCAGTTTAACGGAAATCTGCGAGCATTGAAAAGATCAACAAAAGGAAGAATCGTACGCATGTATATCAAAAGCTAACCTCTTTGGCACGTCCAATGGGTGCATTGACGTAGTCAAGCAGCTCCGCCTCCCGATCACTACAAAACAGATTTGCCACCTTGGCGGTATCCATGGCTGAGCCACCGCCAATGGCCACGAACGCATCGAACTGATGGCGACGCGCGAATTGGGCAGCCAGCCAAAAGCTTTCATCCGTGGGCTCCACACGCGTCTCATCGTACACCTGGTAGTTGATGCCGTGGCGTGCCAGCGAGTCCAGGGCAACGCGAACGGAGGGTAGCTTCGCCACATTTTTATCTGTCACCAGGCAAACATTCTTTACGCCCCAATTGCGCAAATCAGCACCCAGCTCCGCGCTTACACCTGGTCCAAAGCGCACTGTCGACGCCGACATCTGCGCACAGAGATAAGTATGATAAGTTTTGCTGGACTTTGCCCGGACTTTGCAAAACTTACCTCAAATGCATACTCTTTGGGGCCCGTTTGAGCTGTGGCCGCTGCAGCCGATCCATAATTATGCGAATGTGCTGGACATTTGCAGCTAAAAAAAATATGCGAATAAGCTGCGGGCTAAGTTCATCTTTTTTATCACTTACGAGTTGGCAACGATTGTGTTTATCAAATTTAAAACGTTCTTGCGCGACATTCTCAGCAGTTTTTTTCTAATCTCTAATCAGCTGCTCTCCTCAATTGATAACAGTCGCGGTGCTGCCCACTCCGATCGACGATAGCATTCGAAATTAATCAAACTCATTTGTATATCGATAATTGTAACGGTGCTTTTAATTTGTTGCAGTTCCAATTTATATTCGAAAACAAAAAGAAATGTGTGACTACGAGCACGAATACTCCTTCACCTTTGATGAGAGCACGCTGGAATATGAGCTCAATGGCCGCCCATGGGACAGCGGATTCGAGAGCTTGTGGCAGCGCATTGGTGAGGAGCTGCGGCGGGAACAGGAGATCAATGAGCTGGATCACGTATTTCAGGAGAAGCTTATACTGCAATGCCGCCCGCAAATGGACTCGTGGATGTAATCTCTCTCTATAAATATATTTGTATGTTCATTTCGTTTAGTCAGCAGCATTTTTGACAAATGCGCTATTGTTTAAGATATTTAAGATATTGTTTGTACAATCGTCGTTCTCTTAAAAGCAATCAATATTAAGTTATTTAAATAACGGGAGATAGGCTCCGATCAAAAAAAATTTCGTTCATATATTTCAAATATGTTCGTTGTCCTGCGGTACGATTATTAATTCAAATTCTGTCAAATAATTGAAAATAATTGATCGCGTAAGACCAAGTTAACAAGCACTTAGAAATGCTGTCATTTATATTTATACATTATATTATTATCATTATGTAATCTCGTTTCGACAGTATTATTGTGTTTATTTTGTATAACCACCCGTGATCAGTATTTGAATCTACGATCTCATATGTAGAAATACACACATTTTACGAAAGTTTAAATACAATTAATTGTGTATAATTATCAAGAATTCAGTTGTAAGTTATAGATGTCACCGGCTAACGATCCCACGCCGAGAAACAATTCTCATTCGCTTGCAATGTGAGAAACAATTGTTAAATGCTGTTGATGTCAATTACCTAAATGTATGTCCGCCCATATTTAACGCGAGATTTACAACTCAATTTTATAAAATCGCAATTCTCGATCTTAAAACATAAGCTACACTAAACGATGTTGATAGATTTTCCCAGCGCCATTTATGAGCCGCCGCCCATAAAAGGGGCGCTCCGTTAGATTCAGTCATCAGTTTACGGACAACTGTCACCATCAAAGCTTCCAAATAGTATCTGATTCACTATGAAGTGGTTCAATTTGTTTTTAGTACTCGGTCTTTTGGCGCTGGTCGGCAGCATTGGAACTTTGACAGCCGCCGAGCCTGTTCCACAACCGGGACCAGAGCCCAAGGGACGCCCGCACACAACTCGTCGACCAAGGAATGAGAACGACGAGAATCGGCGCTAGCAGCCCAATCTTATAAGATGCACCAAACAGCAACGGATTCGTGATGCACAAACAGAAAATATTTTGGTTACGGTGAAATGCTTTGGATTCGAACAGTTGCAATTTATTGAAGTTTTACTCTTGTAATATTATAAACGAACCAATTAATGTGCCAACATTTAATTGTTTACGTGTACTATGAATATATTCTAAAAAATTAAAAAAAAATCATTAAAACAGTTTCAAATCATTCCCGAACCGATTTTCTAACAATGAAGATATATCGCTTTAATTTCGAGCGGAGAAAAGGATATTGCCAGCATGATAGGAGCGAAAGTTTATTAGCAGTCGACTGTAAAGTCGGTAGTTGCCGCTGTTAAGTTGACTGTTATCAACAGCTGTTAGCAGCAGCTCATGGAATAAAGAGCATATGTACATACACAAGCAAATTCGTGTGTTTTTACGACCATAGGCAAGTTTAATAGAGATTTATAAAAATGCAACCATCCTACGTTACTAAGGAATGACCCAAAATGAAAAAAAATGCAGTGCGAAATGTATTATTTAATTTTTAAGCGCCAATCGATAGTACTGATCCTTACGAATCCAAAGTGGTATAAAATTCCAATTTCAAATTAATCAAGAAAGGTTGATTTTACAAACGCATCACTTTTTTGATCCAGAATTTTTTTTAACCCATCAATTTTAAGTTTGTGATTGTGAGACAATCTCAGCATCAGTAGGCGTAGTAAAACAGAAAAGTTCAGACTAGAGACCGGCTTTAACGTTAAATAATAACCCCCCACCTCGAGTCGGCCGATCATTTCTATGCACAATGAAATTGTTCGAAAGACCTTCAAAATCAGATATTGTCGAACTTAACCATGTTTCTGAAAATGCGATTAAATCCGAATCGAAGAAAGTTCTATCCACTAAAAGATTTTTAAGCTTAGAAATAAAAGACCTCTGACATTCTGATAAAGAATAGAAGCTAGTTCGGCAGACGCAGTTAGTTTTTTGTGGCAGTAACGGCCAGACCCTGTATCGAGGGGACCGGAAATATACATATAGAAATCGTGAAGCACAAGCAAATCACGTAAATCGCGCTCAACTGAGAACTCTCTCGATTATAGTACGAAACAAAAACAACACAGCATCCGAATGCCACGTCATACTTTTACTCTCTCTCTCTCTCTCTAAATTTCGCGTCGGCTTTTAATATATGAAACAAATAAATAAAAACGGTTCCGAAAATATATATAAAAATTATATAGAGATACGGCTTGGTGTTGATTTTTCGGCTCTCGAGGCTCTTAGCTGTCTTACTCTCTCTCTGGACATAACATTAGGAATTCTTGACTCGATTAGTGCTCAACTTGAATCCTCTATATATTGTATACCTAGTTATAATACAGAGCGTCGACAAGTATACACGCAACACGCTTCACACCCAATTAATTTAAAACATCCGCAATAACTTTATAAACATAAATACATAAATATATATGTATATATATATTTAAATCAAATGAAGATTGATATACAAATATCTAATAATATGACTAATTACGATACAGATAGTATTTTGCTACTGAATGACTATTGTATTTATGAAATACTCAAACAGATTAAAATCGAATGTGAATCTTCTAAAACACCGAATAGATTGGATCAATTGATATACAAAGATCTCATCAATTTTGCGCTTGCTTGTGAACGGTTTCGCGTTTTGTTTCGGAAATGGAAGCCCGAACTTTACAAAAGCCGCGAAATTGATGAAACTTATTAATGTGAATCTTACAGAGTTGTCGTTAATTTTGTACAGCTTCATGAACGACTCCGCAAAACATCGAAAAAAGGCAAAGAAGCATTGTGGCAAATATTTACAGATGCATTTAAGTCGAATAGAAACTTGGAAAGCGTCGAATTGATATATAGGGATCCTGATATATATTGCAGTGAACATAAGGAAGTATTTGACCAACTCGTAGGTGCACTTAAGAACATATCTATGATTGATTTTTTTTTTAATGATTGATATGCATGGTGAGTTTTCTCTTATTATACATTAAAAAGAAAATATGCTTTTAAAAGTATTTTCAATCGCATTTCCAGGGTATTCTCTTAGTAGCTTCCAAGAATTCCCTAAACTTAAATTCCTCGAATTGAATGTCAAATTTAATACTGATGAGTTGGTCGAGTATTGCAAGGCAAATCCACGCCTGAGATTAAAGTTCCTTACATTTAAGGTAAAAAGTTATTTTAATGACTCTGAATATACAGCGCTTGCCAAATTTACTTGTATTACGAATAGAAGGAGAAACTGAAAATGATTTCATGGAAACTAAGCTAATCGATGATCCGCGATCTATATCTGTCAATGAATTTACTACAAGGAAGCGCGAAGACGGATCTTTGACGAATTTTTTCCGTGCACTTTTATTGCAGGAAGACCTACAACTTAACAGCTTATTTATAGAGGGTTACGACCTCTATTTGGAAGATATTTTGGAAATTTCCAAAATAAAAGCTAAAATTTACTTACCCCTAAGGAAACAGCTCTAGTTGCAGAAATTTAATCATTAAGGAAATTAAAATGTGAATTCGTTGATGCACAAGCTTTTGAAAAACTGGCCAAATTTAATCAACTCGAAGAAACAGCTATAAGTCGTATTGAAAGGAAATCAATGCAGATATTGACTTCTAGCGTACCACAAACACTTCAAAATTTGAATATAGAACTTACGCCCATATCATATAACGACACTTTGGCTGTTGTAGGAATTAAAACCCTACGAAGCTTGCATTGTAAATTCGGTAACATTGATAGCATAGAACTATTAGTTGAACAACCAGACCTTGAAGAACTAGCTATTAGTTTTATTCGGCCGTCTGATGCCGAAGCCGAAAGCATTAAAAGCTTGGCAAAGTTAAATAAGTTAACTCATCTTGAAATTACATCATTCGAGAACTGCAATCATAGGAAGCTTTTCGCAGAGATATCGTCAAGGTCATCGCCGATCCTACAAAACTTGGTCATTGAAGGATTTCATTTAGATGTAAAAGATATTCAAGAAATAATAAAAATTAATTCACTTCGAAAACTAAGATGTGGATTCAGACAAATCAAAAGCTACCAATATTTAAAATATTTAAAAAATCTAGATGTGCTTGAAATAAATTCTCTTTTTGACATTTCATCGCAAAGCCTTTTGGGGATTTTTCAAGAGTGTCGCAATCTGCAAGATTTTCATCTATACAATTTTCCCACATGCATAAGTCCGAAATGTGTTAATGAAGCTTTAAAGATCCTTAAAGCAGTAAGCAATCCTGTAGAACAAGGTACATTAAATTTACGTTTTCCAATATTTCAAGGTTTCTGGCCTGAGCATGTGAGTATACATATATAATTATGATTGGTACATTAGTTAATCTATTTCTTTTAATTCTTTCAGGCGGATGAAGTATATTTGAAAATATCTGATCTGTATGCATGATTATTTATAAGCTATGAGCTTTTATTGCAAATACATGTTGTTAATGCTGTGGTTGTTTCTAATAGAAAATGTTCTGAAGCTGCTGGGCTGAACTTATGTATGTATCTGTATGTATGTATGTGTTTGTATATGAAGCTTTAATGATTGTTGACTTGGGCAATAGCAGAAGCAGATGCTTATGTTTTCATTCATCCACAAGCATTATAGAGTATTTTGCTAGGAGTGTTCCTCGTATAGTCTTCTATTCTGAACTATTTGGCAAGTAGATAGTCTTAGCATATAGTCGTGGCGCCCGGGAGGTCGGATGCAGAACATAGTGTCGGGATTCAGGCGAAAAAAAATTTCAATATTACTTTCTACAATGGTCATGATGGATTGAAAGGTTCTGAGAGTCATATGCGCGTGTTGCTCATATCTCTCGTAAAGCGGCGTTCTCTCTCAGGCACGACTCTAATGCATACTAATTTCTAAAGAAATAAACACCTGTAACTATACAGCAAATACATACATATGTACGTAACTTATACGCATACTGTAATTAAGTATGTATATATTCTTATTACTCAATGGCCATTAGCCTTGTGAAAGATTGTTAGATGCATTGTGATATGCATAGCGTAGTTGTGACGTCACAATTTCGGAACTTTTTGATCGCGCGTTGCGCATTTTCTCTCTAAGAGTTAATCTCTGGAACGCTACCAAGTGTACACAAAGCGGCGTCTGGCCGGCGTTCTCTCTCGGGTACGACGCAAATGCAAACTGATAGCAAAAAACGTAAACATCTATAGCTATACAGCAAATACATATGTACATAAGTTATACGCATACTGTACATAAGTATGTATTGTAATTCAATATATACATATGTATGTGTGCGTGTGTGTCTGTGAGTATCGGGCGCTGAGCATAAATTCTTTTCAACTGAGTCGCCAGTTAGTCGCGAGAAGCGTGCGAGTACGCTTGAATATTTCCAGCAATAATGTCCAGATTTTGGCTCGCAATTTGTTGCCTGCTTGTGGCAAGTGGCACCACCACCAGCATAAGCATCAGCAGCAGGCATTGGTGGCCAGCCAGGTTGCAAGCTGCTCGGGTGACGTACTCGCCGGAGCTGTTGCAAGATCTTCGCGAATTTATCAATCTGATACCGAGCATCACCATCGACGAGCTGATCGCGGAGCATATGGTTGTTGATTCCGGATTTCGTAAGGCTGTCAAATTTATACGCAGTTCGGACTTTAAGCAGCTGCAGCAACGCGCCGAGTCGCTGCCCGAGATAATTGAGGTTATAAATTTTGCGCATCTGAATGATACAAACATCACATCCAGAATTCGCATCGACGAGCGGCTCAGGCAGCAGCTGATAGCCAGCGCATACAAAAGCTATGGCTATCAGTTGACAGACGGGGCGCCGGCTGGTAATGATATTGATGAGGAGGGCGTGGTCGTGGTCCTGCTGCCCCACACTGGTCACGAGGTTGTGCTTCCGCCCACATCCGGCAGCTTTGTCAGCTTCGCCCAGGAGCTGTTGACCCATCTGCCGCGGGATCGTTTCATTGCGCTGATCAATGAGAAACGTAAAAACAGCAACGTTTTTCCCAAATTCTACGAGGCCATACGCAGCGATGAGTTTAAATCTCTCTTGGACAAGACAATGGTAAATAAAGCATGACTGTATGATACCCAATACATTTCATTTACACATCTTTGCCATTACAGAAATCACAGAATGTGCTGAATATTATTAAAACACTGGCCAGCCATGAGATCGATGCACTGAGTCTAAAAGGTATTGCATTGGAGGTCATCTCTTGGGGTCCGACGCCCTGATTTTTACATTAAATATATGCATATAATGACATTTGCTCACATATTTTATATACATTCATGTCAAAAAACATTGAATGCTTCTGTGCTGCTTCCAAAATTATTAATTGCAAATATTACTGCATACTTTCATGCTGCAGGCCAATGGCTGGCAAATTTTGGGATTCACATGTAGGTCTCACTGAAATCCGTGTATATTCTCCAACGACATGAGATTGCGATTCTTCAAGGTATGATGTTTTGTAATGTTACTTGTCACTTCTGTGTAAATGAAAAAATTCATGTGAATATATAATATTAAATAATATAAAATATAAAGAAATTTTAGGATCTATGTATATGTAACAATTAAAAAAAATAAGCAAGCAAATTCCTATGTTTTAAGGTCCAGGCAAGTTTATAGCCAAAAATTTAACGGTTAAATTGAATTCGAATTACGAGTCCAAAATGGTATAAAATTCCCAAATCGGACATTATTTGGCCGACATATTCCAAAAAATCATCAAAAGAGGTTGACTTCACAAACAAGTCGGTCTTTGGTGATGTAACCCCTTGCCATTTTGTTGATTTTTGTCAAAATTTAGATTTCTATTTTTTTAATGCCAATCGATAGTACTGATCCTTACGAGTCCAAAATGGTATAAAATTCCCAAATCGGACATTATTTGGCCGATATATTCAAAAAAATCATCAAAAAGGTTGACTTTACAAACAAATCGGTCTTTGGTCAACCACTTTTTTTAACCCATCGACCCAATACATTTCATTTACACATCTTTGCCATTACAGAAATCACAGAATGTGCTGAATATTATTAAAACACTGGCCAGCCATGAGATCGATGCACTGAGTCTGAAAGGTATTGCATTGGAGGTCATCTCTTGGGGTCCGACGCCCTGATTTTTACATTAAATATATGCATATAATGACATTTGCTCACATATTTTATATACATTCATGTCAAAAAACATTGAATGCTTCTGTGCTGCTTCCAAAATTATTAATTGCAAATATTACTGCATACTTTCATGCTGCAGGCCAATGGCTGGCAAATTTTGGGATTCACATGTAGGTCTCACTGAAATCCGTGTATATTCTCCAACGACATGAGATTGCGATTCTTCAAGGTATGATGTTTTGTAATGTTACTTGTCACTTCTGTGTAAATGAAAAAATTCATGTGAATATATAATATTAAATAATATAAAATATAAAGAAATTTTAGGATCTATGTATATGTAACAATTAAAAAAAATAAGCAAGCAAATTCCTATGTTTTAAGGTCCAGGCAAGTTTATAGCCAAAAATGTAACGGTTAAATTGAATTCGAATTACGAGTCCAAAATGGTATAAAATTCCCAAATCGGACATTATTTGGCCGACATATTCCAAAAAATCATCAAAAGAGGTTGACTTCACAAACAAGTCGGTCTTTGGTGATGTAACCCCTTGCCATTTTGTTGATTTTTGTCAAAATTTAGATTTATATTTTTTTAATGCCAATCGATAGTACTGATCCTTACGAGTCCAAAATGGTATAAAATTCCCAAATCGGACATTATTTGGCCGATATATTCAAAAAAATCATCAAAAAAGGTTGACTTCACAAACAAATCGGTTTTTGGTCAAACACTTTTTTTAACCCATCGATTTTGAAAATATTTGAATGCAGATTGATAGTAGGGATCCCTACGAATTCAAAAAGGTATAACATTTCAAAATCAGACAGTATTTACCCGAGATATTCAATAAAAATCATCGAAAAAGTTTTCATTTTCGAACCGACCCCGAATTTGAAGAAAAACGTGATGTAACCCCTTGCCATTTTGTTGATTTTGGTCAAAATTTAGATTTTTATTTTTTTGATGCCAATCGATAGTACTGATCCTTACGAGTCCACAATGGTATAAAATTCCCAAATCTGACATTATTTGGCCGATATACTCCAAAAAATCATCAAAAAAGGTTGACTTTACAAACAAATCGGTGTTTGGTCAACCACTTTTTTTAACCCATCGATTTTGAAAATGTTTGAATGCAGATTGATAGTAGGGATCCCTACGAATTCAAAAAGGTATAACATTTCAAAATCAGACAGCATTTACCCGAGATATTCAATAAAAATCATCGAAAAAGTTTTCATTTTCGAACCGACCCCGAATTTGAAGAAAAACGTGATGTAACCCCCTTGCCATTTTGTTGATTTTGGTCAAAATTTAGATTTTTATTTTTTTGATGCCAATCGATAGTACTGATCCTTACGAGTCCAAAATGGTATAAAATTCCCAAATCGGAAATTATTTGGCCGATATATTCAAAAAAATCATCAAAAAGGTTGACTTTACAAACAAATTGGTCTTCGGTCAACCACTTTTTTTAACCCATCGATTTTGAAAATGTTTGAATGCAGATTGATAGTAGGGATCCCTACGAATTCAAAAAGTTATAACATTTCAAAATCAGACAATATTTACCCGAGATATTCAATAAAAATCATCGAAAAAGTTTTCATTTTCGAACCGACCCCGAATTTGGAGAAAAACGTGATGTAACCCCTTGCCATTTTGTTGATTTTGGTCAAAATTTAGATTTTTATTTTTTTGATGCCATTCGATAGTACTGATCCGTACGAGTCCAAAATGGTATAAAATTCCCAAATCTGACATTATTTGGCCGATATATTCAAAAAAATCATCAAAAAAGGTTGACTTCACAAACAAATCGGTTTTTGGTCAACCACTTTTTTGAACCCATCGATTTTGAAAATGTTTGAATACAGATTGATAGTAGGGATCCCTACGAATTCAAAAAGGTATAACATTTCAAAATCAGACAGTATTTACCCGAGATATTCAATAAAAATCATCGAAAAAGTTTTCATTTTCGAACCGACCCCGAATTTGAGAAAAAACGTGATGTAACCATTTGCCATTTTGTTGATTTTGGTCAAAATTTAGATTTTTATTTTTTTGATGCCAATCGATAGTACTGATCCTTACGAGTCCAAAATGGTATAAAATTCCCAAATCGGACATTATTTGGCCGATATATTCAAAAAAATCATCAAAAAGGTTGACTTTACAAACAAATCGGTCTTTGGTCAACCACTTTTTTTAACCCATCGATTTTGAAAATGTTTGAATGCAGATTGATAGTAGGGATCCCTACGAATTCAAAAAGGTATAACATTTCAAAATCAGACAGTATTTACCCGAGATATTCAATAAAAATCATCGAAAAAGTTTTCATTTTCGAACCGACCCCGAATTTGAGAAAAAACGTGATGCCATTGATGCCTTGCCATTTTGTAGGGATCCCTACGAATTCAAAAAGGTATAACATTTCAAAATCAGACAGTATTTACCCGAGATATTCAATAAAAATCATCGAAAAAGTTTTCATTTTCGAACCGACCCCGAATTTGAGAAAAAACGTGATGTAACCCCTTGCCATTTTGTTGATTTTGGTCAAAATTTAGATTTTTATTTTTTTGATGCCAATCGATAGTACTGATCCTTACGAGTCCAAAATGGTATACAATTCCCAAATCGGACATTATATGGCCGATATATTCCAAAAAATTATCAAAAAAGGTTGACTTCACAAACAAATCGGTTTTTGGTCAACCACTTTTTTTAACCCATCGATTTTGAAAATATTTGAATGCAGATTGATAGTAGGGATCCCTACGAATTTAAAAAGGTATAACATTTCAAAATCAGACAGTATTTACCCGAGATATTCAATAAAAATCATCGAAAAAGTTTTTATTTTCGAACCGACCCCGAATTTGAAGAAAAACGTGATGTAACCCCTTGCCATTTTGTTGATTTTGGTCAAAATTTAGATTTTTATTTTTTTGATGCCAATCGATAGTACTGATCCTTACGAATCCAAAATGGTATAAAATTCCCAAATCGGACATTATTTGGCCGATATATTCAAAAAAATCATCAAAAAAGGTTGACTTCACAAACAAATCGGTTTTTGGTCAACCACTTTTTTTAACCCATCGATTTTGAAAATGTTTGAATGCAGATTGATAGTAGGGATCCCTACGAATTCAAAAAGGTATAACATTTCAAAATCAGACAGTATTTACCCGAGATATTCAATAAAAATCATCGAAAAAGTTTTCATTTTCGAACCGACCCCGAATTTGAGAGAAAAACGTGATGTAACCCCTTGCCATTTTGTTGATTTTGGTCAAAATTTAGATTTTTATTTTTTTGATGCCAATCGATAGTACTGATCCTTACGAGTCCAAAATGGTATAAAATTCCCAAATCGGACATTATTTGGCCGATATATTCAAAAAAATCATCAAAAAAGGTTGACTTTACAAACAAATCGGTTTTTGGTCAACCACTTTTTTGAACCCATCGATTTTGAAAATGTTTGAATGCAGATTGATAGTAGGGATCCCTACGAATTCAAAAAGGTATAACATTTCAAAATCAGACAGTATTTACCCGAGATATTCAATAAAAATCATCGAAAAAGTTTTCATTTTCGAACCGACCCCGAATTTGAGAAAAAACGTGATGTAACCCCTTGCCATTTTGTTGATTTTGGTCAAAATTTAGATTTTTATTTTTTTGATGCCAATCGATAGTACTGATCCTTACGAGTCCAAAATGGTATAAAATTCCCAAATCGGACATTATTTGGCCGATATATTCAAAAAAATCATCAAAAAGGTTGACTTTACAAACAAATCGGTCTTTGGTCAACCACTTCTTTTAACCCATCGATTTTGAAAATGTTTGAATGCAGATTGATAGTAGGGATCCCTACGAATTCAAAAAGGTATAACATTTCAAAATCAGACAGTATTTACCCGAGATATTCAATAAAAATCATCGAAAAAGTTTTCATTTTCGAACCGACCCCGAATTTGAAGAAAAACGTGATGTAACCCCTGTCCATTTTGTTGATTTTGGTCAAAATTTAGATTTTTATTTTCTTGATGCCAATCGATAGTACTGATCCTTACGAGTCCAAAATGGTATAAAATTCCCAAATCGGACATTATTTGGCCGATATATTCAAAAAAATCATCGAAAAGGTTGACTTTACAAACAAATCGGTTTTTGGTCAACCACTTTTTTTAACCCATCGATTTTTAAAATGTTTGAATGCAGATTGATAGTAGGGATCCCTACGAATTCAAAAAGGTATAACATTTCAAAATCAGACAGTATTTACCCGAGATATTCAATAAAAATCAGCGAAAAAGTTTTCGATTTTCGACCCGACCCCGAATTTGAGAGAAAAACGTGATGTAACCCCTTGCCATTTTGTTGATTTTGGTCAAAATTTAGATTTTCATTTTTTTGATCCCAATCGATAGAACTGATCCTTACGAGTCCAAAATGGTATAAACTTCCCAAATCGCACACTGTTTGGCCGAGATATTCCAAAAAAACATCAAAAAAGGTTGACTTTACAAACGAATCGGTTTTTGGTCAACCCCTTTTTTCAACCCATCGATTTTGAAAATGTTTGAATGCCAGATTGATAGTAGGGATCCCTACGAATTCAAAAAGGTATAACATTTCAAAATCAGACAGTATTTACCCGAGATATTCAATAAAAATCATCGAAAAAGTTTTCATTTTCGAACCGACCCCGAATTTGAGAAAAAACGTGATGTAACCCCTTGCCATTTTGTTGATTTTGGTCAAAATTTAGATTTTTATTTTTTTGATGCCAATCGATAGTACTGATCCTTACGAGTCCAAAATGGTATAAAATTCCCAAATCGGACATTATTTGGCCGATATATTCCAAAAAATTATCAAAAAAGGTTGACTTCACAAACAAATCGGTTTTTGGTCAACCACTTTTTTTAACCCATCGATTTTGAAAATGTTTGAATGCAGATTGATAGTAGGGATCCCTACGAATTCAAAAAGGTATAACATTTCAAAATCAGACAGTATTTACCCGAGATATTCAATAAAAATCATCGAAAAAGTTCTCATTTTCGAACCGACCCCGAATTTGAAGAAAAACGTGATGTAACCCCTGCCATTTTGTTGATTTTGGTCAAAATTTAGATTTTTATTTTTTTGATGCCAATCGATAGTACTGATCCTTACGAGTCCAAAATGGTATAAAATTCCCAAATCGGACATTATTTGGCCGATATATTCCAAAAAAATCATCAAAAAAGGTTGACTTTACAAACAAATCGGTGTTTGGTCAACCACTTTTTTTAACCCATCGATTTTGAAAATGTTTGAATGCAGATTGATAGTAGGGATCCCTACGAATTCAAAAAGGTATAACATTTCAAAATCAGACAGTATTTACCCGAGATATTCAATAAAAATCATCGAAAAAGTTTTCATTTTCGAACCGACCCCGAATTTGAGAAAAACGTGATGTAACCCCTTGCCATTTTGTTGATTTTGGTCAAAATTTAGATTTTTATTTTTTTGATGCCAATCGATAGTACTGATCCGTACGAGTCCAAAATGGTATAAAATTCCCAAATCTGACATTATTTGGCCGATATATTCAAAAAAATCATCAAAAAAGGTTGACTTCACAAACAAATCGGTTTTTGGTCAACCACTTTTTTGAACCCATCGATTTTGAAAATGTTTGAATACAGATTGATAGTAGGGATCCCTACGAATTCAAAAAGGTATAACATTTCAAAATCAGACAGTATTTACCCGAGATATTCAATAAAAATCATCGAAAAAGTTTTCATTTTCGAACCGACCCCGAATTTGAAGAAAAACGTGATGTAACCCCTTGCCATTTTGTTGATTTTGGTCAAAATTTAGATTTTTATTTTTTTGATGCCAATCGATAGTACTGATCCTTACGAGTCCAAAATGGTATAAAATTCCCAAATCGGACATTATTTGGCCGATATATTCCAAAAAATCATCAAAAAAGGTTGACTTCACAAACAAATCGGTTTTTGGTCAACCACTTTTTTGAACCCATCGATTTTGAAAATGTTTGAATGCAGATTGATAGTAGGGATCCTACGAATTCAAAAAGGTATAACATTTCAAAATCAGACAGTATTTACCCGAGATATTCAATAAAAATCATCGAAAAAGTTTTCATTTTCGAACCGACCCCGAATTTGAGAAAAAACGTGATGTAACCCCTTGCCATTTTGTTGATTTTGGTCAAAATTTAGATTTTTATTTTTTTGATGCCAATCGATAGTACTGATCCTTACGAGTCCAAAATGGTATAAAATTCCCAAATCGGACATTATTTGGCCGAGATATTCCAAAAAATTCATCAAAAATGGTTGACTTTACAAACGAATCGGTTTTTGGTCAACCACTTTTTTTAACCCATCGATTTTGAAAATGTTTGAATGCAGATTGATAGTAGGGATCCCTACGAATTCAAAAAGGTATAACATTTCAAAATCGGATAATATTTACCCGAGATATTCAATAAAAATCATCGAAAAAGTTTTCATTTTCGAACCGACCCCGAATTTGAGACAAAACGTGATGTAACCCCTTGCCATTTTGTTGATTTTGGTCAAAATTTAGATTTTTATTTTTTTGATGCCAATCGATAGTACTGATCCTTACGAGTCCAAAATGGTATAAAATTCCCAAATCGGACATTATTTGGCCGATATATTCAAAAAAATCATCAAAAAGGTTGACTTTACAAACAAATTGGTCTTCGGTCAACCACTTTTTTAACCCATCGATTTTGAAAATGTTTGAATGCAGATTGATAGTAGGGATCCCTACGAATTCAAAAAGGTATAACATTTCAAAATCAGACAGTATTTACCCGAGATATTCAATAAAAATCATCGAAAAAGTTTTCATTTTCGAACCGACCCCGAATTTGAGAAAAACGTGATGTAACCCCTTGCCATTTTGTTGATTTTGGTCAAAATTTAGATTTTTATTTTTTTGATGCCAATCGATAGTACTGATCCTTACGAGTCCAAAATGGTATAAAATTCCCAAATCGGACATTATTTGGCCGATATATTCCAAAAAATCATCAAAAAAGGTTGACTTCACAAACAAATCGGTTTTTGGTCAACCACTTTTTTTAACCCATCGATTTTGAAAATGTTTGAATGCAGATTGATAGTAGGGATCCCTACGAATTCAAAAAGGTATAACATTTCAAAATCAGACAGTATTTACCCGAGATATTCAATAAAAATCATCGAAAAAGTTTTCATTTTCGAACCGACCCCGAATTTGAGAAAAAACGTGATGTAACCCCTTGCCATTTTGTTGATTTTGGTCAAAATTTAGATTTTTATTTTTTTGATGCCAATCGATAGTACTGATCCTTACGAGTCCAAAATGGTATAAAATTCCCAAATCGGACATTATTTGGCCGATATATTCCAAAAAATCATCAAAAAAGGTTGACTTTACAAACGAATCGGTTTTTGGTCAACCACTTTTTTTAACCCATCGATTTTGAAAATGTTTGAATGCAGATTGATAGTAGGGATCCCTACGAATTCAAAAAGGTATAACATTTCAAAATCAGACAGTATTTACCCGAGATATTCAATAAAAATCATCGAAAAAGTTTCGATTTTCGAACCGACCCCGAATTTGAGAAAAAACGTGATGTAACCCCTTGCCATTTTGTTGATTTTGGTCAAAATTTAGATTTTTATTTTTTTGATGCCAATCGATAGTACTGATCCTTACGAGTCCAAAATGGTATAAAATTCCCAAATCGGACATTATTTGGCCGATATATTCAAAAAAATCATCAAAAAAGGTTGACTTTACAAACGAATCGGTTTCTGGTCAACCACTTTTTTTAACCCATCGATTTTGAAAATGTTTGAATGCCAGATTGATAGTAGGGATCCCTACGAATTCAAAAAGGTATAACATTTCAAAATCAGACAGTATTTACCCGAGATATTCAATAAAAATCATCGAAAAAGTTTTCATTTTCGAACCGACCCCGAATTTGAGAAAAAACGTGATGTAACCCCTTGCCATTTTGTTGATTTTGGTCAAAATTTAGATTTTTATTTTTTTGATGCCAATCGATAGTACTGATCCTTACGAGTCCAAAATGGTATAAAATTCCCAAATCGGACATTATTTGGCCGATATATTCCAAAAAATCATCAAAAAAGGTTGACTTCACAAACAAATCGGTTTTTGGTCAACCACTTTTTTGAACCCATCGATTTTGAAAATGTTTGAATGCAGATTGATAGTAGGGATCCCTACGAATTCAAAAAGGTATAACATTTCAAAATCAGACAGTATTTACCCGAGATATTCAATAAAAATCATCGAAAAAGTTTTCATTTTCGAACCGACCCCGAATTTGAGAAAAAACGTGATGTAACCCCTTGCCATTTTGTTGATTTTGGTCAAAATTTAGATTTTTATTTTTTTGATGCCAATCGATAGTACTGATCCTTACGAGTCCAAAATGGTATAAAATTCCCAAATCGGACATTATTTGGCCGAGATATTCAAAAAAATCATCAAAAAAGGTTGACTTTACAAACAAATCGGTTTTTGGTCAACCACTTTTTTGAACCCATCGATTTTGAAAATGTTTGAATACAGATTGATAGTAGGGATCCCTACGAATTCAAAAAGGTATAACATTTCAAAATCAGACAGTATTTACCCGAGATATTCAATAAAAATCATCGAAAAAGTTTTCATTTTCGAACCGACCCCGAATTTGAGAAAAAACGTGATGTAACCCCTTGCCATTTTGTTGATTTTGGTCAAAATTTAGATTTTTATTTTTTTGATGCCAATCGATAGTACTGATCCGTACGAGTCCAAAATGGTATAAAATTCCCAAATCGGACATTATTTGGCCGATATATTCAAAAAAATCATCAAAAAAGGTTGACTTCACAAACAAATCGGTTTTTGGTCAACCACTTTTTTGAACCCATCGATTTTGAAAATGTTTGAATACAGATTGATAGTAGGGATCCCTACGAATTCAAAAAGGTATAACATTTCAAAATCAGACAGTATTTACCCGAGATATTCAATAAAAATCATCGAAAAAGTTTTCATTTTCGAACCGACCCCGAATTTGAGAAAAAACGTGATGTAACCCCTTGCCATTTTGTTGATTTTGGTCAAAATTTAGATTTTTATTTTTTTGATGCCAATCGATAGTACTGATCCGTACGAGTCCAAAATGGTATAAAATTCCCAAATCTGACATTATTTGGCCGATATATTCAAAAAAATCATCAAAAAAGGTTGACTTCACAAACAAATCGGTTTTTGGTCAACCACTTTTTTGAACCCATCGATTTTGAAAATGTTTGAATACAGATTGATAGTAGGGATCCCTACGAATTCAAAAAGGTATAACATTTCAAAATCAGACAGTATTTACCCGAGATATTCAATAAAAATCATCGAAAAAGTTTTCATTTTCGAACCGACCCCGAATTTGAGAAAAAACGTGATGTAACCCCTTGCCATTTTGTTGATTTTGGTCAAAATTTAGATTTTTATTTTTTTGATGCCAATCGATAGTACTGATCCGTACGAGTCCAAAATGGTATAAAATTCCCAAATCTGACATTATTTGGCCGATATATTCAAAAAAATCATCAAAAAAGGTTGACTTCACAAACAAATCGGTTTTTGGTCAACCACTTTTTTGAACCCATCGATTTTGAAAATGTTTGAATACAGATTGATAGTAGGGATCCCTACGAATTCAAAAAGGTATAACATTTCAAAATCAGACAGTATTTACCCGAGATATTCAATAAAAATCATCGAAAAAGTTTTCATTTTCGAACCGACCCCGAATTTGAGAAAAAACGTGATGTAACCCCTTGCCATTTTGTTGATTTTGGTCAAAATTTAGATTTTTATTTTTTTGATGCCAATCGATAGTACTGATCCGTACGAGTCCAAAATGGTATAAAATTCCCAAATCTGACATTATTTGGCCGATATATTCAAAAAAATCATCAAAAAAGGTTGACTTCACAAACAAATCGGTTTTTGGTCAACCACTTTTTTGAACCCATCGATTTTGAAAATGTTTGAATACAGATTGATAGTAGGGATCCCTACGAATTCAAAAAGGTATAACATTTCAAAATCAGACAGTATTTACCCGAGATATTCAATAAAAATCATCGAAAAAGTTTTCATTTTCGAACCGACCCCGAATTTGAGAAAAAACGTGATGTAACCCCTTGCCATTTTGTTGATTTTGGTCAAAATTTAGATTTTTATTTTTTTGATGCCAATCGATAGTACTGATCCTTACGAGTCCAAAATGGTATAAAATTCCCAAATCTGACATTATTTGGCCGATATATTCAAAAAAATCATCAAAAAAGGTTGACTTCACAAACAAATCGGTTTTTGGTCAACCACTTTTTTGAACCCATCGATTTTGAAAATGTTTGAATACAGATTGATAGTAGGGATCCCTACGAATTCAAAAAGGTATAACATTTCAAAATCAGACAGTATTTACCCGAGATATTCAATAAAAATCATCGAAAAAGTTTTCATTTTCGAACCGACCCCGAATTTGAGAAAAAACGTGATGTAACCCCTTGCCATTTTGTTGATTTTGGTCAAAATTTAGATTTTTATTTTTTTGATGCCAATCGATAGTACTGATCCTTACGAGTCCAAAATGGTATAAAATTCCCAAATCGGACATTATTTGGCCGATATATTCCAAAAAATCATCAAAAAAGGTTGACTTCACAAACAAATCGGTTTTTGGTCAACCACTTTTTTGAACCCATCGATTTTGAAAATGTTTGAATGCAGATTGATAGTAGGGATCCCTACGAATTCAAAAAGGTATAACATTTCAAAATCAGACAGTATTTACCCGAGATATTCAATAAAAATCATCGAAAAAGTTTTCATTTTCGAACCGACCCCGAATTTGAGAAAAAACGTGATGTAACCCCTTGCCATTTTGTTGATTTTGGTCAAAATTTAGATTTTTATTTTTTTGATGCCAATCGATAGTACTGATCCTTACGAGTCCAAAATGGTATAAAATTCCCAAATCGGACATTATTTGGCCGATATATTCAAAAAAATCATCAAAAAAGGTTGACTTCACAAACAAATCGGTTTTTGGTCAACCACTTTTTTGAACCCATCGATTTTGAAAATGTTTGAATACAGATTGATAGTAGGGATCCCTACGAATTTCAAAAAGGTATAACATTTCAAAATCAGACAGTATTTACCCGAGATATTCAATAAAAATCATCGAAAAAGTTTTCATTTTCGAACCGACCCCGAATTTGAGAAAAAACGTGATGTAACCCCTTGCCATTTTGTTGATTTTGGTCAAAATTTAGATTTTTATTTTTTTGATGCCATTCGATAGTACTGATCCGTACGAGTCCAAAATGGTATAAAATTCCCAAATCTGACATTATTTGGCCGATATATTCAAAAAAATCATCAAAAAAGGTTGACTTCACAAACAAATCGGTTTTTGGTCAACCACTTTTTTGAACCCATCGATTTTGAAAATGTTTGAATACAGATTGATAGTAGGGATCCCTACGAATTCAAAAAGGTATAACATTTCAAAATCAGACAGTATTTACCCGAGATATTCAATAAAAATCATCGAAAAAGTTTTCATTTTCGAACCGACCCCGAATTTGAGAAAAAACGTGATGTAACCCCTTGCCATTTTGGTTGATTTTGGTCAAAATTTAGATTTTTATTTTTTTGATGCCAATCGATAGTACTGATCCTTACGAGTCCAAAATGGTATAAAATTCCCAAATCGGACATTATTTGGCCGATATATTCAAAAAAATCATCAAAAAAGGTTGACTTCACAAACAAATCGGTTTTTGGTCAACCACTTTTTTGAACCCATCGATTTTGAAAATGTTTGAATACAGATTGATAGTAGGGATCCCTACGAATTCAAAAAGGTATAACATTTCAAAATCAGACAGTATTTACCCGAGATATTCAATAAAAATCATCGAAAAAGTTTTCATTTTCGAACCGACCCCGAATTTGAGAAAAAACGTGATGTAACCCCTTGCCATTTTGTTGATTTTGGTCAAAATTTAGATTTTTATTTTTTTGATGCCAATCGATAGTACTGATCCTTACGAGTCCAAAATGGTATAAAATTCCCAAATCGGACATTATTTGGCCGATATATTCAAAAAAATCATCAAAAAAGGTTGACTTCACAAACAAATCGGTTTTTGGTCAACCACTTTTTTGAACCCATCGATTTTGAAAATGTTTGAATACAGATTGATAGTAGGGATCCCTACGAATTCAAAAAGGTATAACATTTCAAAATCAGACAGTATTTACCCGAGATATTCAATAAAAATCATCGAAAAAGTTTTCATTTTCGAACCGACCCCGAATTTGAGAAAAAACGTGATGTAACCCCTTGCCATTTTGTTGATTTTGGTCAAAATTTAGATTTTTATTTTTTTGATGCCAATCGATAGTACTGATCCTTACGAGTCCAAAATGGTATAAAATTCCCAAATCGGACATTATTTGGCCGATATATTCAAAAAAATCATCAAAAAAGGTTGACTTCACAAACAAATCGGTTTTTGGTCAACCACTTTTTTTAACCCATCGATTTTGAAAATGTTTGAATGCAGATTGATAGTAGGGATCCCTACGAATTCAAAAAGGTATAACATTTCAAAATCAGACAGTATTTACCCGAGATATTCAATAAAAATCATCGAAAAAGTTTTCATTTTCGAACCGACCCCGAATTTGAGAAAAACGTGATGTAACCCCTTGCCATTTTGTTGGGTCAACAATTTAGAACGTAACCCGGTTGCCACCTCGGTTTTTGGTCAACACTTTCCCATCGATTTTGAAAATGTTTGAATACAGATTGATAGTAGGGATCCCTACGAATTCAAAAGGTATAACATTTCAAAATCAGACAGTATTTACCCGAGATATTCAATAAAAATCATCGAAAAAGTTTTCATTTTCGAACCGACCCCGAATTTGAGAAAAAACGTGATGTAACCCCTTGCCATTTTGTTGATTTTGGTCAAAATTTAGATTTTTATTTTTTTGATGCCAATCGATAGTACTGATCCGTACGAGTCCAAAATGGTATAAAATTCCCAAATCTGACATTATTTGGCCGATATATTCAAAAAAATCATCAAAAAAGGTTGACTTCACAAACAAATCGGTTTTTGGTCAACCACTTTTTTGAACCCATCGATTTTGAAAATGTTTGAATACAGATTGATAGTAGGGATCCCTACGAATTCAAAAAGGTATAACATTTCAAAATCTGACAGTATTTACCCGAGATATTCAATAAAAATCATCGAAAAAGTTTCATTTTCGAACCGACCCCGAATTTGAAAAAACGGATGAACCCCTGCCATTTTGGATTTTGGTCAAAATTTAGATTTTCATTTTTTTGATCCATCGATAGTACTGATCCTTACGAGTCCAAAATGTTATTCATTCTCAACCGACTCCGTTTGGAACACTTTACCCTCATTTTGATGTTTGCGATTGATAGTAGGGATCCCTACGAATTCAAAAAGGTATAACATTTCAAAATCAGACAGTATTTACCCGAGATATTCAATAAAAATCATCGAAAAAGTTTTCATTTTCGAACCGACCCCGAATTTGGAAAAAACGTGATGTAACCCCTTGCCATTTTGTTGATTTTGGTCAAAATTTAGATTTTTATTTTTTTGATGCCAATCGATAGTACTGATCCTTACGAGTCCAAAATGGTATAAAATTCCCAAATCGGACATTATTTGGCCGATATATTCAAAAAAATCATCAAAAAAGGTTGACTTCACAAACAAATCGGTTTTTGGTCAACCACTTTTTTGAACCCATCGATTTTGAAAATGTTTGAATGCAGATTGATAGTAGGGATCCCTACGAATTCAAAAAGGTATAACATTTCAAAATCAGACAGTATTTACCCGAGATATTCAATAAAAATCATCGAAAAAGTTTTCATTTTCGAACCGACCCCGAATTTGAGAAAAAACGTGATGTAACCCCTTGCCATTTTGTTGATTTTGGTCAAAATTTAGATTTTTATTTTTTTGATGCCAATCGATAGTACTGATCCTTACGAGTCCAAAATGGTATAAAATTCCCAAATCTGACATTATTTGGCCGATATATTCAAAAAAATCATCAAAAAAGGTTGACTTCACAAACAAATCGGTTTTTGGTCAACCACTTTTTTGAACCCATCGATTTTGAAAATGTTTGAATACAGATTGATAGTAGGGATCCCTACGAATTCAAAAAGGTATAACATTTCAAAATCAGACAGTATTTACCCGAGATATTCAATAAAAATCATCGAAAAAGTTTTCATTTTCGAACCGACCCCGAATTTGAGAAAAAACGTGATGTAACCCCTTGCCATTTTGTTGATTTTGGTCAAAATTTAGATTTTTATTTTTTTGATGCCATTCGATAGTACTGATCCTTACGAGTCCAAAATGGTATAAAATTCCCAAATCTGACATTATTTGGCCGATATATTCAAAAAAATCATCAAAAAAGGTTGACTTCACAAACAAATCGGTTTTTGGTCAACCACTTTTTTGACCCATCGATTTTGAAAATGTTTGAATACAGATTGATAGTAGGGATCCCTACGAATTCAAAAAGGTATAACATTTCAAAATCAGACAGTATTTACCCGAGATATTCAATAAAAATCATCGAAAAAGTTTTCATTTTCGAACCGACCCCGAATTTGAGAAAAAACGTGATGTAACCCCTTGCCATTTTGTTGATTTTGGTCAAAATTTAGATTTTTATTTTTTTGATGCCATTCGATAGTACTGATCCTTACGAGTCCAAAATGGTATAAAATTCCCAAATCTGACATTATTTGGCCGATATATTCAAAAAAATCATCAAAAAAGGTTGACTTCACAAACAAATCGGTTTTTGGTCAACCACTTTTTTGAACCCATCGATTTTGAAAATGTTTGAATACAGATTGATAGTAGGGATCCCTACGAATTCAAAAAGGTATAACATTTCAAAATCAGACAGTATTTACCCGAGATATTCAATAAAAATCATCAAAAAAGTTTTCATTTTCGAACCGACCCGAATTTGAGAAAAAACGTGATGTAACCCCTTGCCATTTTGTTGATTTTGGTCAAAATTTAGATTTTATTTTTTTGATGCCAATCGATAGTACTGATCCGTACGAGTCCAAAATGGTATAAAATTCCCAAATCGGACATTATTTGGCCGATATATTCAAAAAAATCATCAAAAAAGGTTGACTTCACAAACAAATCGGTTTTTGGTCAACCACTTTTTTGAACCCATCGATTTTGAAAATGTTTAATGCAGATTGATAGTAGGGATCCCTACGAATTCAAAAAGGTATAACATTTCAAAATCAGACAGTATTTACCCGAGATATTCAATAAAAATCATCGAAAAAGTTTTCATTTTCGAACCAACCCCGAATTTGCGAAAAAACGTGATGTAACCCCTTGCCATTTTGTTGATTTTGGTCAAAATTTAGATTTTTATTTTTTTGATGCCAATCGATAGTACTGATCCTTACGAGTCCAAAATGGTATAAAATTCCCAAATCGGACATTATTTGGCCGATATATTCAAAAAAATCATCAAAAAAGGTTGACTTCACAAACAAATCGGTTTTTGGTCAACCACTTTTTTGAACCCATCGATTTTGAAAATGTTTGAATACAGATTGATAGTAGGGATCCCTACGAATTCAAAAAGGTATAACATTTCAAAATCAGACAGTATTTACCCGAGATATTCAATAAAAATCATCGAAAAAGTTTTCATTTTCGAACCGACCCCGAATTTGAGAAAAAACGTGATGTAACCCCTTGCCATTTTGTTGATTTTGGTCAAAATTTAGATTTTTATTTTTTTGATGCCATTCGATAGTACTGATCCGTACGAGTCCAAAATGGTATAAAATTCCCAAATCTGACATTATTTGGCCGATATATTCAAAAAAATCATCAAAAAAGGTTGACTTCACAAACAAATCGGTTTTTGGTCAACCACTTTTTTGAACCCATCGATTTTGAAAATGTTTGAATACAGATTGATAGTAGGGATCCCTACGAATTCAAAAAGGTATAACATTTCAAAATCAGACAGTATTTACCCGAGATATTCAATAAAAATCATCGAAAAAGTTTTCATTTTCGAACCAACCCCGAATTTGCGAAAAAACGTGATGTAACCCCTTGCCATTTTGTTGATTTTGGTCAAAATTTAGATTTTTATTTTTTTGATGCCAATCGATAGTACTGATCCTTACGAGTCCAAAATGGTATAAAATTCCCAAATCGGACATTATTTGGCCGATATAATCCAAAAAATGATCAAAAAAGGTTGACTTCACAAACAAATCGGTTTTTGGTCAACCACTTTTTTTAACCCATCGATTTTGTAAATATTTGAATGCAGATTGATAGTAGGGATCCCTACGAATTCAAAAAGGTATAACATTTCAAAATCAGACAGTATTTACCCGAGATATTCAATAAAAATCATCGAAAAAGTTTTCATTTTCGAACCGACCCCGAATTTGAGAAAAAACGTGATGTAACCCCTTGCCATTTTGTTGATTTTGGTCAAAATTTAGATTTTTACTTTTTTGATGCCAATCGATAGTACTGATCCTTACGATTCCAAAATGGTATAAAATTCCCAAATCGGACATTATTTGGCCGATATATTAAAAAAAATCATCAAAAATGGTTGACTTTACAAACAAATCGGTTTTTGGTCAACCACTTTTTTTAACCCATCGATTTTGAAAATGTTTGAATGCAGATTGCTAGTAGGGGTCCCTACGAATTCAAAAACGTATAACATTTCAAAATCAGACAGTATTTACCCGAGATATTCAATAAAAATCATCGAAAAAGTTTTCATTTTCGAACCGACCCCGAATTTGAGAAAAAACGTGATGTAACCCCTTGCCATTTTGTTGATTTTGGTAAAAATTTAGATTTTTATTTTTTTGATGCCAATCGATAGTACTGATCCTTACGAGTCCAAAATGGTATAAAATTCCCAAATCGGACATTATTTGGCCGATATATTCAAAAAAATCATCAAAAATGGTTGACTTTACAAACAAATCGGTTTTTGGTCAACCACTTTTTTTAACCCATCGATATTGAAAATATTTGAATGCAGATTGATAGTAGGGATCCCTACGAATTCAAAAAGGTATAACATTTCAAAGTCAGACAGTATTTACCCGAGATATTCAATAAAAATCATCGAAAAAGTTTTCATTTTCGAACCGACCCCGAATTTGAGAAAAAACATAAAATCATCAAAATAGGTTGACTTTACAAACAAATCGGGCTGTATTTTGCCGAGATATGGGCATTAAAAGATTTTCCAATGATTTGAATGATGTTTTTCATGCTATTTTGGAATATCTCGGCAAAATATTTTTCGATTTTTCAATGATATACCATTTTGAAATCGTAAGGAAGAACTATCGATTGGCAATTAAATTAAAATTAAAGTTTAATAAAACTAAATCTATTTTTTCACCGTTTTTCTTCAAACTCGGTTTACAAAATTGCCTATAATAATTATAATGAAAAAATGTTGATTTTTTGACAATCGAGGTTTTTGATCATTAGTTTATTCGTTTATATTATCGGCTTGTAATTGTAAATCTAGAATTAAATTGGTCTGCTTAAAAGTAAACATCTCATATTATTGATACAATATATGCTTCAGTTGTCGTAATGGTAGGAAGGATATTTCAGTTATATTTTGGAGAATTTTAACATTTTGCCTATTGCCGATTACGTTTGCTGTGATTTGTTAGTCTCAATTAATTCTGTTGAAAATGACATACACATGCGATTAATACATATAATTGTAACCTAAACCTATATTAATAGCCATTTACAATTTGCACAACACTGCACTTTAGAAAAATTCATTTATTCTGGGGGTTTCACATTTGCTTAGCTACACGATAGTTTGGTTGGTTGGGCGCTTACAAAATAATAATTTCAATTTATCTAAATTGCAATTACGGTTAAGGGTATTATTATTTCAAATCCAATCTCCGCTGACATTTAAATCTATTGCCCACTCGCCTCCCAGCAATTGTAGTCGAGTATTAAATGAAATCAATTTTTAAATGTACAATTACATACGATTTGATTAGGCTATAATAAAGTTAAATTGTTTTTAGTTGGAGCTTGTGGTTGATTAATTCAATTAATTAAATATTTTCTCTTAATTGCGTGCATAGAACTTATCCTATATGTTTTCACATATATATATTCAATAAATATTCAATTTTTCTGTTCTGTAGTTTCCCTCAATCTGATTTAATCAAATATGCTTAGTGGTTGTGTGTTTGTATCTTGACATATGTATATGTACCTGTTGGAATTCAAAGTAATGTCTTTGAGGTGGGCCTTGATTTAAATTTAATCGCATCCTCTTTAAAATATAATCGATAAACTTTGGTTTCTTCACTCTTAACTTATCACTTTGGAATGCCAGATGAGGCGTAGGGGAATAGATGAAATAATATATTATATGATATATTAGCTGGGAGCAATTATATAAAGGGAATCCATAAGCTGCAATCAGATGTTCATTCAGGCGAGTCCGATGATGCGGATATGCCACCCAGACTGCAGGCGCCCATGCTGCCGCTGGCTGCCACCCCAATGTCGCTGATGCTCTTCACCCGGCGACTATTCTGCTCGTACAGCAGGTGGCTGTCCAGCCCGTTGGGGTCTAGGATGCTGCCAACGGGTGGGGCACTCACACGATGACCGGGTGGACCGTAATTGGAGCTGCCTGAGCTTGGTGGCGGCGGGGGCGGTGCTGTTGTGGGTGGCGGTAGAAAATGATGGGGAGGATGATGGTGATGCGACTGCATTTGCTGCGGACCTATGGTAGCGTATATTCCTCCACCGCCGCCGCCCTCGCTGCTGCTGTACGATGGCGTTGGGGAGGTGGAGTTTCCGAAGGAGCTGCGATCGCCGGCACGATGGGGTTTGCTGTTGAACCGAAAGGCTTTTGAAAGAGAGCTCTGAAAATTGAAGGGGGACCCATTAGAAGAGAACTTGCATTCGAATTATTATAGTTCCCATTACCTGAGATCCTTTCCATGCCGAAATCTGTAAGGTAGAAGAGACGAAAAAATAAAAACAAATAATTTTTATTAGTTTTGAATTCGTTGAATAATTGATAACCAGCAGAGTTCAAACCCAACCAATCCCCCAACCAATGTCAATTATTTAAATTGCCAACCCCTTTGGCCAGTTGCATTTGACATTTATCTGCGATTTGCCGTGAAACTTCTGGTGTCAGGTATTTTTTTTTTTTTCTTATTAAAAATGGTTAATTAGTAGTCAAGAGTCAATCAAACGGGCTCTTTTATCGAATAAAAGAGCGCAATTTAAACAGTTTATATTTATTTTAATTAATTTTCATATTTAGTGCACTTTACAAAATGCTCATTAATTGTTACTTACTTGCAATAACTACGCATTGTGTACGAGTATATTATATATATTTTTTTTATTTTATATATATTCATAGCTCTCGGGCTGTTCTGTATGTATCGTTTGTTTTTTTCGCACTTCATTTATTATTGATGTATATAATGCATGATTAAATGTAAACGTTGTAACGTGTTTAAATGGTAGTCTTTTAAATACTATATATGTGCGTTTTGCAACACTGAAAATGAATAATACACTGTCTTATAACACTTAAACACGTTATACCGTTATAATATATTCTAAATAATTGAACTAGCTAATGCAAAACATTCCTTCAAGATCTTTTTTATAAAACCAAATCACACTCCATGCATTTTTTTTATTCATCTTACTTTCATATAATTTTACCAAAAAGAGAGCTGAAAATGTATTTAAATTTCATGTTACACATTTCAGCTCCCTTGTATGCTTACTCCCTACTAATCAATCGAATATATCTTAAATGTTGATGCTACGTATGCTTTGACTTGGTGAATTTACGGATCCACACAATTTCAATAAACATGCCAATTTATTGGAAATTGCTGAGAAATATTATTCAAGAAAATGAAATGCTCATCCTTACAAAAATGTATGTTTATATATGTATATTTAAAAATGTATATTAGTTTCTCATATTTTTCGGTTCAACTCTGAAGCGAAATTTTAGTTTAGTTTGTTTTAATACTAAGTACTCTAAGTGTCGAAACATCGTTGTACTGTGTGCTCAAAGTACTTTTGAGAAGTGGCCATTTGTCTGTCTTATGTTGTTTGTGGTAAGGTAAATAAAAAGTTGGAAAATAACACAAACTAATATGATCCTTGACATTCTACACAAGTACTGAAAGCGATAAGTTTAAGTTTATAGTTTATAGAGGCATAGACACACACATATAAATATATATAGAGAGAAAGAGAGAGATAGAGAGAGAGAGACAACAAAAGCTTCACGTCAAATCAGGCTAAGATAAATACAGAGGCAGAAACTTGATCGTTTTTATTTCCGTTCTGATATTTGTTTTCAAATTTCGTAAGACATTTAGTTTTTCCAATTGACTTTCGTGTGTGCAGACAATATAGCGCTAGATACATATACATAGATGTATGTTTGTTTGTATGGTTATGGTTAGGCTGGAGTTCGACTTACCCGCAAGTTGCCACTCGATCGCCGATCTGTTGTGGCATAGTGCTGCAGTCCGCCGGGTCCAGTTAGGGGCACTATGCCGCAACCGGAACGAATGCCTTGACCCAAAGTTGCTCTACACAACAAACATTGCAATACAACCGGATTGTTTTCGTTTAGGTTTGTGTTTGTGTGTGTGTGTGTGTTTGGTTGTGGGCGTAGGCGTGTGTGTGTGTGTGGGAGTGGGTGGGTGTTTATATATGTTTGTGCATGTGGAGAATTTTGTTGCATTTGGCACAAATGAATAGTAGACACAAAACGGGGCAGGCACAGACAGTGGCAGAGGCATAGACAGGCAGGCAAGCACACGCACACACACACACAGATGCCAAAAGTGATGTTGTTGTTGTAGCAGTTGTAGTCGTATGGTTGTTGTTGTTGTGGTAGTGTTGTATAATGCATTATTGTAAACAATCAAGACACAAGGATAGCAACAACAAGCCGTTGATTTTGTATACAATTGAATTGAGGATTATACCAAATTGAAAGAAATAGTATATATGAAAATATAGAAAGTAGAAAAGAAACAGGACAAAGACAAAAAACGGTTAATAATATTGAGAAATTTTGTGTGTATCGATATTGGTATTTGTATTTTTGCATAATTGACTACTTGTAGCGTAAACAACAAAATTATGGCTAAGATATACATATATGTTATTATTATAAGAGAGATGATGTGGGGCCCCGAAATTATAAAGTTTGCACAAATACTAGAATAAAATATGAAATAAATTTGGCAGAAGCATTGCTTCATTCACATCAAAACATATTTGTATGTGGAGTAGATGGACAACGAGTAGACAAACGAAAAATCTACTTAAACATAGACACATACTTAGACAAAGTGTGCTAATTTTTACTCGAAAATCACTTGAGTTTTACTTACAATTGACATTGCATTGACTTGGCAGTTAATATCTAGGATATTGGGTTTTTGGGATTTGGATGGGTTTGTGTTTAAAGTAAACGAAAACTAAGAGATATGAACTACGACTAAATATCATTTCGAAATGTGGCCGGCGGCATTTGAAGGCGCACAAAAGTAGGCAACACTGAGAAGAAAACAAGCTAATGTATGTATGTATATATATATATGTATATGTATATGTATTGGTGGTTCGGGTGTGAATGCATGTTTGTATGTTTAACTAGAAAATCTAGCAAATCTATTCGCAGATAATCCAATTTGAATATGTAGTATGTAAGTATAATGTTCAGTTTATGTATCTGTATCTGTATCTGTATCTGTATCTGTATCACAGTGGACGGCTGTCCACATTAGTTACACGGGCAATTGAGCCCAGTTTATGTTTGCACATATATCTATATAAATAGTTGCTAGAAGAATGCTTTATTACACATTTAATGTCTGCTGTGTTTCGTTTTTTTTTTTTGTATCTGTTCTATGCATAATATGTTTTGGCTATTGATTAATACATATTTATATATAAAACTAGAAACGAATCGCGTTCGCTACTTAAAGATTTGCTACCCAAATTTTCGCTGGCCCACTATACCTAAACACACATCTATGTTGTCTCCAATATCTGTGCGGATCTCTTATACTTGGAATGCAAATAACATCAATACAAATAATTATATTTATGCTTTAATAGATATATTCGAATCGCGTGCGTTTCAATTGTGTCGCGTTTTTACTTTTGCGGCTGTGGTGTTTGGCTTAAATGCAAAGATTTCAGTTGTGTAATACCTATATACCATATATAGTATATACATATATATATGTATACTATATATTTGCATGTAAGTGTTAAACGTGTTAAGCTGCTTAAAGATAGCTGCAAAGCATCAACCGATTTTGCGACCCGATTTGCACTAAGTATTCATATTATAGTATGGACATATCGATAATGCAAAGCTCTTCAGATTTTCGATATGTGATTTACTGGATTTTCACTCTAATTTGTTTTTTTTTGTTATCTGTTATTTTCGGTTGGGTCATGAGTATCGGGGTGGGGTTTTGTCTGATTACAAGTCCTACGAGTTATTTCGTTGCTTATGCATAAATATTCAATTTCTTTGCTATGCTAAGTAAGTATTTAATTATGTTGATTTGATTAGCGCTGTGCTCCAATTATTGTTCTCTTCCTAGAATTACCAATCAGCTTAGCTAAATACATTATTAAATATTGAATCGAGTTGAATCCCATCGAGTTACAATTGATTACAAATACACACATTTTTTTGCCACTGGCATTATGAGAATAATTTTTGTGATTTCGATTTCGATTTCGATTTGAATTTTGATTTTATGTTTTTGTTTTTTATTATTTTGATTTAATGGCCCTGCAATTTGGCCAATTGCCGGGAGTTTTCCATTTGAAATTCTTCCATTTGACAGTATATTATGTATCTGCATTGGGCAAAGTAGAAAATATGTAGATATCGCGAGAGATGTTGGAAGAGAAAAGAGAGAGAAAAATAAGGCACAAGCCAATTAGTGCGTTTTGACGGCATTTCAGACATGCTCTAAAACACGCACACAAACACGCCACATATGCATGTATGTAATTATATATATATCTATATATAAGCATATAATACATACACACAGGTACTCTTATGATGTACGAGAAGACAGATATATTTTAGATGATGAGTGCAGCTACACATAGTATATGGAATCGTATGACGGCGCATAAATACAGTTTATAGATCAGAGAATGGATTGTCTTCAGTCAACAACTACAACAACAATCAGGACACTTAAACGCGTCTCTGGACTATTTCCACACTGGATTACTGGATGATTGATAGAGCTGATAGAGCAGGCTGAGCTTAAAGTGATGATATGTACGAGAATATATGCAAAGCCGTTCAAAATCAAGAAAAGCGTCTCTAATGCTTGTGTCTGTGTATATGTGTGTGTGTGTGTGTTGGATGAAGTGAATAATGAAGAAGAAGAAGCACACATATACAATGTAAATATATATAATAAATACTGGCACGCTACTTTCCTTTTTAGGAAACAAATTCTTCCCTTTCAGAATCAGGAACAATAATTAATATCTCTTTTAGATCCGAAATACGATGTTAATATTTCATAAATTCTAACAATCTTCTGTTCATTCAATTTTTAAAATATTTCCTATGTTAATTATTTATAAACAATCCAAAATGATTAGCTAAATCCGATTTTGCAATTAACAATATTTGAATTAAATTAACATTAACTTTCATTTTACCATCAACATTAACATTAACATTAGAATTAACATTAGCATTAACATAAGTATTAACACTGACATTAAAGTTAACATTAATATTAACGTCAATATTAACATAAACATCTACATTATTGTTAGATAGTTAAGGCTAGATGGGAAAAAAGCTTAATGTTGGATTCAACCTAAACCTTTTCCAAACATATATTTAAAAATAATTACTCAACATTAATACGTTGCCCTAGTTCAAATTCCTATACTAATTGGACAAAAGCAGTTCCCTGATAAAATTGAATATTAATGTAAAGCAGATGATGCCGATGATGATGATGTTGATGATGATGATGGGAATGATGGGGATGTTGTTGTTTATGATGGACCATGCAGAAATGATGAGACGAACAAAATGAATGAAATAATGAGCACAATAGCAATAAACAAATCAAATTACAAGCATGTACGATTATGTAATCGACAATGGGAGAAAATGCAAAGTAAAAACAACCCAATCAAATGTGAACGAAACAATAGAAATTCTAATCGAATGGGTACAGTAATCAAAACGCTGTTTAACGCTACATACATACTTATGTATACAGATAGGGCAGAGAGTTGTCTCGGTATCGAAATCGACAACCGAAACCAGGGTTACGTAAGGGACACACACACACACACACTAATCATGTGAATGTGAATGGTGGCGGGGGCGGGGCGGGGCGGAGCGGACACTCACCTTGCGGGCAGGATGAGGGCATCGAATTCCGTATTAAGATGGCGTCGTATTATGTTCTTTGATGGGGGAATGCCCAGCGCCGTAGCCATGGTATCGCCCGAAAAGGATGGCTCCAGCACAACAAGTCCGCCATGGACGCCGCTGTCTGCAAATGGAACCGGACACAAGGGCTCAATTCAGTATATTTCAATTGAAACTCAACACTGAAGTGCTTTAATGGCACATTATCATTATCCCATATAGGCAACTGATATCCACTTGCATCGAACCAAGAACGGGATGCTTCATTATGGAGTACAACGAACTTACCCTTCAGGTTGTCCGCGTACTCGCCCAGGTCAATGGAGCGCACCCAGCGTATGAAGCGTTGGTTAGTCCAGACAATGGGATCCGTATCGACAGTCTCCGATTGCACCCGTCGCATGGCCAGCGTCTGACGGTCATATTTGACAATGCGCAACACGTGAATGCCTAAGGGCAGGAGAGAAGCCAAGATATTAGCTGTCAGTTGGGCATATTCCAGCCAAAGGCTGCTGCTGCAAATGCATACCATGTACAATGCTGGCCTGATGGAATTTTCGCGTCACACCGAGAAACTTTTCCAGCTCCTTCTTGGATAGGGTGTCCAGCATGCGGGCATCAACCAGAGACTGCAGGAAGGGCTCAGCGTACTGCGGCAGTCCGATGTCCGGCAGCCACTCGGTGGCAACCCAAGTGTGGCCCAGTTGGGTGATCAGTGGATAGCGCACCAGCTCCGGACGTCGCTGCTCCTCAATGGCCAGTCGCAACTTCTTGCGATGCATGGGATGACCCAAGCCCAAGCCGGCCTCGAGCTCAACGTCGTTCAGCTCGAGCAGCACCTTGCCGCTCTTCACGTTCTCCGCACAGCGTGCACTATATTGTGGCATGCCCAGCGCCACCTCCAGCCAGGCCAGCACCTGCGTGGCCCGCCAGCGTTCTATGGGCAGCTGGGAGGCCTCACGCAGCAGTCGCAGCTTTTCGGCATAGCCCTCCTCCGATAGCGGATTCCATGAGTAGTCGCTGTACTCGGTCACTCCATCGGCGGACATGGCCTTGCTCTTGTTACGGGACCGTGCAAAGACACGCGAGATGCTGCCCCAAGTGCCGCCACGCCCATTTCGTGCGCCCAACGGTCCGCTTTTGTTGCCAAACTTGCGAGTTATGGCGCCAGCGCCGCCTGGTCCCTCGGCATCCGGCGAGAGCTGCTCCACGGATCTGAAGGGAAGAAATTATACATAGTACATACTGAAAGACTTTTTGTAGTGTTAAATTACCTGGAATAGGCGCCCGAGTTCAGAGGCGAGAGTGTAGGGCTGCGTTCCTTGGGTGTGCCAACTGAAAGATAAGAAGAATAGAGTGAAGTTGATTAAGCGGAAGATTTGGACAAACTCTCGGCTACTCACATTGGTACATGTTCTGGCTGGAGACTAGAGAGATGCTGTCCGGATCGACGGTGATGCAGGGCCCGTTGTCGCAGGTGCCGTCGCTGAAGTTGAGCTCCCCGCCGGTGCTCTCGCGATCGCTGCTATTCCGTAGGCCCGAGTCATTGGAGCAGGAGTTGCGATCGCCGACTGTGGCGCCGGAGCCACCACTGAGGCTGCCGCTAAACGCCGACAATGAGTTGGAGTTGCCACGGCCACTGTCCTCGGCTGTGCCACGCATTCCGCTCAGGTTGCCCGCGAGACCCGAACCGCCGGCCATCTGGCTGAGCATGCCGGACGCGGCCGATGGTGGCGTCAGCGGCGCAAACGAATGCAGGCTCTCCTGGTCGGATAGGCAGCCCGTCAGCTGGCGTCGCGCCTCTTGCAGCTGCTCCTGCAGCCGCTGCAGCTGCAGGTCGCGTGCCGATAGCTGCTGGGCCAGTGCGAGCGAGCGCTCGGCCTCGTCGCGCGCCTGCTTCAGCAGCTGGAAGCGCTCACGATCCCGATCGCCCGAGATCTTGGCATTGGTTGACTCTGTTTCGCGCACACGCTCCTGATAGTTGCGTATAAAGTCGCGCAACTCCTGCTCCTTCTCCTGCAGCGAGGCGCACAATTGTTTCACCTGGCCCAAGAGATCGGATTTGTCGGTGCGCAGTTTCTTACGCTCCAGCCGCATGGTCAGCAACTGGTTCTTCACGCTGCGCAGCTCCGTTTCCAGCCGTTCAACGCGCTCCTGCGACGCCGATGGCTGGGCTGCATCCAGGTCGGCGGCGCCTGGTTCGGCACCACCAACGGCTCCGTCCGTCGAATGCTCGAACAGCCGGCGCAGACGCAGCAGCTCCGCATTCAAGCGTTCGTTCTCGTCGCGCAGCTTCATGGCCATCTCTGCAAGAGAACGTTGGGTTTTAGATGAGTGTGTGGCCAGCCAGCTGGCCGGGTTGAGTGCCGCGCTAAGCTCAAGCCGTGGAAAAGCGGGGACGGTGTCGTTGCCGATGATGCTACGCGTTAGTTAGCAGCTAGCCCCATGGCTCCCATAGCTACCTTTTATCTATATGCCAGGCGTTCTACTACAGGCTCCCACAGAACCCATCACCCCGCCAACACTTCCAGCTGACATGTCGCCCAGTCAGCTGCCGATTACTTTGCATGCCAAATCTCTAAACACAGAACTACGAACGAGCAAAACTAAAGAGTGCAGTGTGGGAGCAGGAAAAGTTTTCCGTTTAAACAGAAAACAAGTTAAATGGGCTAGGTCAAGGATCAATCTGGACAAATTCCGAACGGGTGGCCGGAGGATGGGATTGCGGAGGGATTGCTGAGTGTGTGAGTAGGGCATGCGGGTTAAATGTTAATGCGAGTGCTGATAGGACGTCTGCTGTGCTCCAATTAAAAGTACAGAGCGGAAATGGCAGATGAAATGTGAGGAAAACGCAAGATTGAAATGGCGAATGGCGAATGGGGAAAGGCTTTAGTACGGGTGCGGGTGCAAGAGTACGAGTCTCGGATCGACTTACCTGGACGAAATATGAACTTTGACTCGTCATTGCGATTGCCATCAGGAATGCTGTTCGAGTTTATGTGGTGGCTTGTGCTGGTTGCCTCTAGCATCAGCAGCGCGGCGGATGCAGCCGATGTCGGGGAGCAGGACATTGGGGATGCCAATAGCTTTGGCATGGCCGTGGGCATGGGTACGGGCATTGCCGTTGCGGATTTTACTTTCATTGTCTTCGATATGGTAGGTAGCTCCGGTTCCATTAATTTCACAATCGAGCAAACATCATTCGCATTTCGCTTGTCGACTGCAGTTATATTGTTGTGTATTGAGTATTTCCCCCCCAAATACACACCAAACGGGGCAATTCAATCGAATTCGTGATTTTCGTCAATAAGTGGGTTGAGTGTCCAAATGGATGGGGGTTGGGGGGTGTTAACAAAATAAATAACAACAGTAATAACAACAGCAACAGCAACGATTTAAGCACATCATGTTAATGTAAATGTTAATGTTAATGTTAATGATTATGTTAAGGATTATTATGTTTAAGATTATGTAGGAGGGCTGACACAATGGAGTTGAGTATGTGTATGTGAGTGCCTGGTTTGATTGGATCTTTGATTTGGATTAGTCACACACACACGTGCACACTCACACACACAGGGAAATGGAACGTGCAGGTTTCTATTTGATTTTGAATAGCTAAATACAATGTGAAAACCAAATGCCATCCGAAGTACTTAAACATACTTATAAAGGGTATTTAATAAACATAAAATGTATATACAACAATCAATATGCATTTTGATTTTTCAACATTTAACTAAAATACGTAATGACATTTATATCATATTTTATTATAGTAATTGGAGATGAATTCGATTTGACTTTTTATCAGGGCATTCATTTTAAATGGATTTCAAACTCATTCATGTGCATAGTTTATTTAAATCGTTGGATTACACATCTGTTTTATTATTATTTATTCATTCTGTTCTATTTGCACGTTTTTTCCTAGTAATTTATGATTAAAGGCCAGACTATAAATCCGAATTAAACAATTTGGGAAAATAAATTCGCGGTAATCCATAAATTTGATGTTTTTTATTATAAAAGAAGCCACAATAACTGCCGGCAATCATTTATATATACCCATAACCTAATCAGATCTAGTCAGGTTGAAAAAATATCAAATTGCATAAGGTTTTTATTGACTTGCACAGGATATTTTTGCATAACTTTCTCATGAAATTTGTGACGCATTATGGAAGATATTTTGCCATGAAATATACGAAGACTATTTGGGACTATTTGAGGTAGAGATTTATATTTTGTAACAGGCCACATTTATGTAAAAGATTTTTAGCCTAGATTAAAGTTAGGACTTTACTGAACCCAATTTTCCCTTAAATTCTTTTTGTTCTCTCAGATCAGGTTTTTATAATTGTGTAATAGTCGTAGAAATAAATTGAATGCCAATTTGTTAAATCGGAATTAATAAGAGCTGATGACAGCCATTTTGTCTTGTACCAAAATTCTCGTATACCATACACAGATTAAGAAAGTTTTACTTCATGTGTTTGTTGGGCTTGCATGTAAAGGTAATTCGGAGGTGTGTTTAGGAAATCTCATAGTGTACCTTAAGCTTAAAGTATTTCAAACGGTTTACTTTCAGTATTTTAAGTTTAAAGTCTTTACCTTCTTTGATTGGATGAAATCAACTTTAACAAGTCTAATATTGAATATCTAACTCTTTAACCCAAAAGGAAACAACTCTTTCTTGAATTTCATGTTTTTGAATCTGTTTTAAGTAAGGATAGCTCTGAGTCAACCCGTGTATAGTCAGTTGCAGCCACATCAAGATGTGGCAAATTTGAGGGGCTATGCTAATGCGACCGCATGAGATAGGGATGTGCATCTCGTCAGGCAGCGTGATTTGCGATTCCCTGCAGCTCGATTGCCATTCGACAACAGCTGCCGCAATCTCGATTCTAATCCTGATGACAGCAGGTCGGCACCGCGTCTCTGTAGCTGAATCCATCAGAGCGGCCGCTGCAGCGCTTCGTTACGTTTTGTGCCCGGGCCATTAAAGCGGCTGAGAGGAGTCCTTGCTGCTATTATTTTTTGAGAGTTTTGCCGGGCATGCGAAGTGCCATCTCTTTGCCACACCCCAACATAATCTGGACCCCAACTGCACTTTGGCTCGTTTTTGCTGGCCGCCGCATTTGCAAATCCAGCTGCGGACCCATTGCCGTTCCTAATTCGAGTAAGCAAGAGATTTGCGTTTGTCATCTTCTCATGTGCCCGTTGCCCGAGTTTTCCCCATTTGTTTTCTGGCACATTTGCCACTGCCCGGCCTCGACTTGGTTGCAGTGCGATTTTAATTTTAATTTTAGGACTAACTACTGCAGAAAGTGTCCAGTGAAGGCAGCTCAACGTATCCTGCTCAATATCTGATGCAAATACTGTGCAACTGTCTGTGGCATATGCAAAAATACCTATGTAAATTCATTTTCCGAATTTTTAATGCAACAGGCTCAAGACCATCTCAGCCCAAACTGCTTTACACAGTTGTATTCATTTGCCTCTCGTAAATCATAATCGAAAAGCAATTCCAACTACAAGGCATACACGAAATATGCCTAAATGGTATTCCTGTAATGGAAACCCATTTATTATGGTACCTGTTTTCGATATGTGCTCAACGTAAACAAAGTTTCTTTTCGGTAAGAATAACCAAAGTGAATGGTATAATTAAGATGTGAGCGGGGGCTAGGAACAAGCAAGAGCGCACTAGTCGGGAGTGCCAGACTGGGAGGTACCCTATACCCAACGTCAAGCTTTCTATGCTTTTCTTTCCTTAATTTAAACTATGTATGAGAGCGGCCCTCTTGATTAACTTTGGTGCTTTAAGTCTGATTTTTATGAAATGCGTAGGGCGTGAAAATGGGATATTAAAGGATGTATATACCAAAGCCCAAAGCTCTACTTTTAAAAGTTAGTTATTTCCAATTTTAGTTAGAAGGAGAAAGGTACAAAAAAAGTTAAATTATCATTTTTATATGCTATACGAGAATATATACTGGTTAATCTAGCTCTGATAATTTTCGATCTTTGTTTAAAAAATGGGATTCGACATCGATAAAGAAAAAGGATAAATTATAGAAGAATATATATTAACAATATTTAGAACTCGGCTCAATTTACTAATTTTGTTGTCCTGGTCAAAATTAAATATATAATTAATGGGGTCGGCAATGAATGCTGTTGCTTGTTACATTTGCACAAAAAACATCCTACCCTCTTTACCCATTTGCCAGGGTAGAGGACATACAATTAAAGTACATATATGAAGAATTTAAATTGTTGTTTGTGTGGCAGATAGTGTAACAAAAGAGGACAATTTGTGACTATGGTTTATGGTCGTTCCCGTGCTGGGTCGCACATACATATATATATATATATATACATATATATGTGTACTATATATATACGCATGTGTGCACATGTAAGTGCTTTAAGCCCCATCCAGGTGCAGCTGAGCTAATTGCGCCCACTCACATACCCACTCAGCTGAAATGTTATAGAAATGCTTGTGGAGCGGGGCGGGCTGGCACTTACCGGCGTTCAGCTGGCTGCCGCTTGCGTTGACCTGGGCCAAGTGACCGGCGGCAATCAAATTTGAGTTATTCGCATGGATCATGGCTGCCGTGGATATTGTGGTGCCGGAGTTGGCGCTGCTGCCATTCACTAATTGCGACTGTGGTAGCCCAATCCCAATCACCGCGGCTTGTGCTTGTCCCAATGTGTCGCCCTTGGCGGCCAGGCGATTCTGGTTGTCGATGGTCATGGGTGGCGTGAGCGTCTGATTGCTCCCATTCGAGCTGGCCGGGGAGCTGCTGCTATCGGAGGCGCACGCGGAGGCGGAGGGTGTCAGTTCCCGTTTGCCTGCCAGTAGGCTGGGCTGCTTTAATGTCGGTGGCGCTCCGCCTGCCGATGAGGTCGAGGAGGCGATGACACCACCGCCAGACGCCTGGCTGATGCAGCTGCTGCTGCTGTTGTCCAGGGAGAGCACCGGCTTAACGGGCTTGTTGTTGTTGACGGACTTCTCTTTGAGCGCGCCCACACTCGAGTCCAGCGACTTGACAATTTTCTGCAATGTTGGACAAGCGTTTAATGAATGCAAGCACTTCAATTAGCCAGCGTCTATGCATAAGTAGGATAGTAGAGATGTTCAAAAATAGTGAGACAGAAAGAGAGAGAGAGGGGGATAGAGGCTGATGTTGTAGACGTGAGCTCAGTCAGAGTCCGAAGTCAATTAGTCAATGAAAATGTGTGAGCGGGGGGTAAATTGAAAAGTTTGAAAGTGGAAATGTGCCAAAACTTTTGCAAGCATAAAGTATAAGCATGTGAAAGTGGAACAGCGCTGAATGGCGAGTGGCATGCAAATTGTATGTTGACCCCTAACCCTAACCCAACCCCCCAAATACCCCGCCTACCACCAGCGGCGCTAACAAGCAAATGAATGAGGCCCAATTAGGTTAAACATCAAGTGAATGTGGGGTTTTTTTTTGTGGATGTCTTTGTTGTTGTTGTAGCGGGGCTTGGGCATGCAGGGTTGGCACTTGGATTGGTTGTGTTGTACTTGGTGTACTTACGGATTCGCCGAGCTTGTGCAGCGAGGCATTTATGCGATCCGGATTGCGTGGCGGCGGCTCTGGTGGCTCTGATGCGGCCATGGTTGGTCCGGCAGCAAGACCGTTTATTTGCATACCTCACACACAACTGAAGAGCTCCCAGTGCCACAACTGAAGAGCCAAAGCCAGAACCAGTGCCTGTGTCTGTCCCAGTCGCAGTCGCTCTATGCTAGTTGCTAGTTGCCCAGATATTGAATACGAATGTACAAGTGTGCTGAGCCCGACCGCAAGTATTTCAACTGCCACAATTTGCACCATGCGCAGCCCGCTCTAACATTCTGACTACCATTACAAACAGACCCGAGGAAATACGTACACAGACTGAGGGGGAGAGAGAGAGAGACACACACCCGATATGCCGCAGATGTTGGCCGCTGATTCCGATGATTCCGACGATGATGACGATGATGATGATGATGATGTCTTCCTCTGTCCCAGTTCGAGTCCTTGCTTTTAATCCTTTAATTGCTCAACTTTTCGTTTGATGATTTTCTTTTTTAGTCGCCGTCGACTTCGAATGCATCTGTAAATAAATGAAGAGGCTTTATTGAGCAATTTATTTCCATAAGCTGCGGGCTCTTATTATATATCTACCATAAATACATATACAGAGGAAGGCATTTTAAGTTATTTATATATTAAATATCTTTCAATAAACTAAAGAAATTTGGAATTTAACCTACAAATTTACAATGCGAAAAAAACAAATCTCCAAAGCTCTCCAAAAGCAAAACGTACAAAGCATCGATATATCGATACTTGTGACCTCACAGTATCGATACTACTGAGGTACTGCCGTACACAACTATCTATTGTATTACGCGAAGGTTCCTTGAACATCCTAAGTACTATTCGATGACTATTTGAGGGTATCTACCTTAGTCGATTATCGCTCAAAACTCTGTTCGTACCCTTTTTACTGCTGGCTGTAAACACTTTATCGCAGTCGGACCTTATATATGTGTGGGTATAGATGTAATCCACTGCTCATAACATCGGTTTTGAGTTGTTTCCAATTTTCTATGCATCCAGTTGCGTGTCAGGACTCGGTTTTACTGCACTGCGTCCGGAAAATAGTAAATGTAAAAGCAGAATGCTTGTAATAGAAACGGTAATGGGTACCGCCAAATGGGTTAGGGTTAGATGGAAGCATACAGAAGTGTTGATTTAGTACATATATATTATGTAAAGTGCTTTCCAGAAATAATTTACGGTTGAGCAATTTCAGTTTTATGCACACACGTTGTTCGGAGCCTTAACTAACAGTTTTTGCATCCATTTTATGACCGCAGCTTGAGTATTTTACAAAATCGGCGAAAAGTTATGTTTTCATTAATATTTTTCATGTGTTAGCTTTAACTTCGCGACTGTGAAACATTAACCTAACTTTGCCCCATACAATATTCGCTCTTTACTTGCCAAAAGCCGATCGAATGAATAACAAAAAGTTTCGTTCAATAGTTCTCCAACAATTTTGTTGCATATAAATATATTTAAGCAGACCGACAGATGTGGTTAAATATACATATACAATAGTATATATCTTTTTTTTACCTCTTTCCGAACCGGTTTTACATTTTAAAATTACTTAACAGCATATATAATAAAAATATATACAACTTCGAATTAAATTTTTGTAAGTGGCTCCGTTTATATTCAATGGTGAATTCTCTCTGCATTCAGATTTTAATCCGATTTAGCCAAAGGTACAAAAAACCGACCATGAATGGTGTCCAGTTTCCGTTAATCTTTTTTTTGGTTGAGGTAAGAAAAAATGTTCACAAATAGCCGGCTTAGTAGAGTCCTCATATGCTGGCGACTGTCCAGCGGGCGGTGTTCAACCGGAAATAGTTCTATCTCTGGTGCACCTTGACTCGAAACCACAAACATATGGCTGGGATATGAGAATAACCTGACCACAGGCACACATGCAGCACAGCTGCAAGTGAAGTCAAGCTGGGGATTCCCACTGCCTCAAATGGGACTAATGTGTTTTATGGTGGTGAGCTGGCGGAGTGGGCGTCCATTCCCTGCTGGAGGCGCAGGAGTGGGGTGGAGTGAGCGGCGTTCGCATGTGGCAAAACAGGAACTTTAATCATAATAATAACACACAACTTTTCGGTTAAATCCGAGCATACAGTTACATGGCCCCCCACCTCGGCATACATATACATATGTACTTGTGCATGTGTGTACATACATATATGCAAACAAGTTCATTTTAGCTAGGAAAATTTATATCTGCAGTTTGTGAATAGGGTTGAGTTTTGTAATACACAAGCTGGTTCATAATTGAAGCGCTCTATTTTCTGCACTATTTCAATTCTTCGTTCTAAATATAATGGAAAATATGGCAGCGAAGTATGTTAACCGAACGGGCTTTATATTACAGCATAAAATCTCTGAACTATTTGAAAAATGACTGTTCACAGTGTCAGTGTTGGGAAACGTATGTTGATGTACTTGCAGGAGTTGCCACCTTATTAAGGCCCCAACTGTAGGCTAAATATTTGACCTTAATTGGAAATATACTAGTATATATATGTAAATTATAATTATTTAATTTTTTTACTTAATATAATTGTTTTTTCATCATTTATATTTATAAATTTATTAATACTTATATACTTTTTATTTTTATTATAATTATTTTTAAAGTTTAAATTATTTTATTTATGATCATGGTAGCCGTGTTGTGTTCCGTTGAAAATTTGTACTATTTGGAAAATTTGATTGAAATTAAATATGGAACTGATCTATAGCGAGCTGTTTGATGATATAGAAGTCTTTGAAAATCGTGCGATTCAATACCCTTACATACAGCACAGCCCACCAGAGCCAACAATTAGGAAGCCCAACGAATCCTTTTATATACACCTTCAGGATGCGGTGCAGGAGCAGTGGCCGGCGTTTGTTATGGCCTACCGACGCAAGTTTAACGCGAAGACCATGGAGCAAAGACACAAAAGAGCCGAGGAGCTCAGAAAGCAGTTAACTAATCAGCGCGTGGATCGACTCTCTGGCAGATTAGCCAACGTGGCATTGCTGACCGCCGACTACCATGCCAAGCGGAACAACAGCTGGTTGGCGTTGCGGGATCACTCAGTGCAGGACATGCAGAAGCATCTGCATAGACACGAGCTCAAGCTGATGGTGCGTGTGAGGCAGCTGCGTGCCCACAATAGTCAGGTGCAAAAGCGCAGCGAGCTGTTGCGATATAGGAACTATCTGACACGCATCGCGCTGCAGCACGAAGAGAAACGGAAACGCATTGGAATATTTTAGCTGGAAATATATTCAGGTCTGTGGCAAACAGCGTCGATCTGAACATATTTCCAACTAATAATGTTTATGTATTCTCCGGGCCTTGTGTTTGTGTCCAGTAAAAACCATCAGCTCGCAGCGACGAGCCACAGAAGTTAAAGGACTTTTCAATGCGTCAAAAGTTTCAACATGAAACTAGCTTCAACTAAATCACTTGTCAACCTCTGACATATTCCGTTTTTGGCGAAACGTCCGAGGCATGCCTCATATAAAAGCGCATAAAATCAGCTGCCTGGCAGCCACAAAGCCAAATGCCACTCCAGTGAATGGGGGTCAGGGCAATTTGCTTTTAAATATGCTCGATTCAAGAGGTTCTCGCTGTAGTTTTTTGTGGCAAAAGTTTTCTCTTTTTGCCGAAAGTTTGCGTGAATGCATCAAGTAAGCCATAATTAGCCAGGTCTTTCGTCTAGCTTCAGTCGGTGAATAAAGTGGCGATTATGGGTTTTTGGCTAAACACAAGCGTTCCTCTCCATGGGTTGAGGTTGGCAGCCGCTCTTGTGCAGCGTCAAAGACAGTGCTCCAGTGTGTTCCCATGGAACCCGGTGCACCGAAATCATGTGTACTCAAGTGCAATTTTATATGCATTCCGGCAGCTCTCAAAGCTCCTTTGAGCTGCTTTCAGCTTACAGACCAGTTGTTGGAATGCAAAAGTAACCGACAACTTGACTGTCTCAGGAACTTTGAGAGCGTTCTTCTTAGCCTTTGGCGTGTGCCAAGTTCAACTTAAATACTTGACCTGTTTGAAAACATATTTAAACTCTGGCCTCCTCATGTTATTCAATTAAACACTAGACCCTGGAGTGTCGGATGTGTGCTCAGTGCTCAGCTAAGATCATAAGCATAATACAATTTGAGCCCATGACAAAGCATTTATTTCAGTGGGGTGCAATTGAATTATATTCATTACACTTGGTAAAACATCAGTCTATAAATACTGTTATTTTTTTCCAAGAAATAATTGAAAGTGAATACCATTCGCTTCACTGAGTTCTATAATTATAATTAAGGCAGCTTTCTCAAAATTTGTTAATGCAGTCTTAAGAGTGCGATTGAGTGAGAATATATAATTACAGATTTGTGCTTTACCAGAATATTCAAGTGTCTAAAGGAATCACAATTGAATAATACATATAAGAAGGTATCAAAATTGAATGGAACCGGGGTCATCTTTGTTTACAAAGATTTTTCTTCTCAAGAAAACATAAATGTTTTTTATAGATATTAATTTAAACCAAAAAAGGTTTAGAATAAGTGTAGATTTACATTATTCAGAATAGACTGTGCATAAAGATGATATACTTATAAAAATTATGCAAATGTCTGACTTTTTCAGCTCCTACAGTAATAGGATAGGAAGGTATATAAACATATCTATCAGAATCTGCACACATGTGCCAATGTATCTAAAGCCCATTTTGACTGCCTGTCAGCCTTAGGGATCTAGTAGTTCACCCAGCGAATTTGGCACTCAATTGGTACCAAAAACAAATGTGGATATTTTGTGAATAAATAAGCCGTGTTACAAACAGGTGCAGCATTTGTTGGTCCTGTCGCTTTTTCGAGCTGTCGGCGTTCTCTCATGGAAGGACGCTGTCATGATGACACTCGACAGCCAACAGAAATTAATTGGAAATTAATTAGTTAAGTAAACTCATTCACTTCATTTCCGATTACGGCACCAAACACCAAGTGCCAACTGTATGGAAACTTTTCGAGTTGGGCCATCCAATAAGCTCGCCGATTTGTTGACTGGCAGTGGCTTTTGCATATCACAACTGAAAAGCACAAACAGCATTTGATTTGGCGAATAACACCATAAATCTAACGTCGCAGTGACTCATAAATATGTTTTACCATGACTCACTCGCTATAGGAGCCCCAACACCTACATATATGGAGCTGTGCACACTTTTAATATTAATTTCCCTTTGGCTCGCTGCTACGACTCGCTTTTCCGTACCGCACGGAAACAATCTAAAACAAGAACGGAGCGAAAAGTTTAAGTACTTCGATTAGCTGTCCAAAAGACGTCAAAGCCAAACCAAGATCATCATCAACACACTGATTTTATGTTGGCCCCAGGGCTGAACATCATTGATATGCAAATTGTATAGCAGGCTTCAGCATATTTCCCAACGTTAACTGGCCAAGGACCTGCTGAGGCGCCTGGGCTAATGAATTGTATTTAACATATTTGTTGCTTGTGTATATTCATTGAAGAAAGGCAAATGAAGTTGTTTGCTTAACTTAACTTTTTGTTGAACTAAAACTTTGCGAAGGCAGCTCATAAAATAGCTGAAAAATCACTTTGCACAGTGACTATTCACAATGGTTTAGTGTTGAAAAACGTATTTTGCTACTCTTAAGTGTTGCCACCTTGCTTAATGCGTGTGCCGTTGTGCTTAGAATGTTTTAAGACAAACATTTTTATAGCCACTTTAGTTTTTATAACATTAAAATTATAATTAACCTATTGTCAAAGAGTAAACTTCAATAAACATAAAGAATAGGTAAAAATTGAATTTGGGCGCTCTGCAAATGTTCAAGAATACATATATATGTATTTCCACGAATTAATCTGAATGTGCTTTTTACAGTACATATTTCAAAGAGTTTTTCGAAATGTGAACAACTCATCAAGTACTTGAGTGGAATTGGACTCACCTACTGGGTAACTTGTGGTCAAGCATACTGCACTTTTGGTTTTTTATTATGGCTTTGTGGCGTGCATTATCTGTGATTCATTCGCATTGGCTGCAATTCCTACGGAGCACTTCAGCAGTACCCGCCCGCAGATTTGTTCAACCGAACAGAAGGTAAAGTTTCCGTTGAGCAACTCATTTAGTTTGCAATTAATTAGTGGCAACAGGCAGCGGTTGGGGCCAACAGCTAACAGCGCGTGTGTACAGGGTGGAGTTTGTGTTTTTCATTAAAAACTAAATAGATGCGGCTTCAGCTCGTTTTTTGTTGTTATTGTGTTGGCACGGCAAGTTTGGAAAGCGGTTTCCGGTTCCGGTTATGCTCCAGCTCCAGCTGCAGCTCGTAGGCGGCTTGGCGAGGGAGGCCTAACAAAATAACAGCAAAAACCGAAAAGTGCTTTATGCGGAATATTTTGATGGGGCGCGAAATGAAAATGCTTGAAATGCTTGACCCAATTGGCAGCAAGTGCTGATGGAAAAACATGCAAAATATTTACCCCCCGAGCGCACAAGATAGCATGAGGCATGCCTCATGAGGGGGAGGCTCATAATGCCGCATAATCTTGGGTCAGTAAATGATTTTGCCATTAAAATGTTTGCGCATGTGTGTGTGTCTGTCTGTGAGAGAGAAGGGCTTTTTTTTGTGATAAGTAAAAGTTTCTTGTTTCTTGTGGCAGCTGTGCGAGGTTTGTGTGCAACAACGTGGTCTCAGGCCCCGGAGACCTAACCCTGTACTTACACAATTTGATAACCTACTTTCAGAATTGTCTTGTTATTGTTGCTGTTTCTGTTGCTTGCAACGTGTTTGGGTTGGCAACATTAAAAATTTACACATTATGACATTGAGGCACACTTTGAGCAGCAGCTGGAAGACAGCACAAAGCGCTCGGTGCACGGTGGACGGGGCACGGGGCACATTCGCACTCGCACTCATGTCCTTGAGCTTATGTTTTTGTTTGGCATTAAGAGCATGTTGAGTCTCACCAAGTGCGTGGGGACACATACACACACACACACACACAAACACACAGTAGAAGGGGGCAACAGCAGCGGCAGCCGTCGGGTCAGATACAGGTGCGTGGCTTCACACTGTGCAGCCTACAAACTGTGTCTACGTTTTGTTACTTGGGGGCAGGAACCGGGAAACGGAACCCGGCACGGATGTATGAGCCCTTTGTTGCCATGTTCGGTTGGCTATCTGTGGGCTGTGGGCGTGGCTGGCGACAGTGCGCACAGCTTGCCACTTGGGAAATACTTTAAGTCCTTTGCCTTAATAGCCCTGCCTTTTTTAGTTCTCGTCTCTGTGTCTCAGCCCCCCCCTGATGGCATTTTCATTTCTTTGGTTTTCTGCTGCTCGGGTGAATTATTGTCATGCGATTTATTACGCGCAACGGGCGACGCTCTGCTGCCGCTGCTGTTGCTGTTCCACATGGCGTATGCGTAACAATAATTGTAATAAAATGCACGTTATATTTTGCCTGTGGCAGCACGCGCGTAATGTAGTGCGGCCTTGCTTGGCTCCACATGCGCCTTGTTGCTCTTCAGCATGGCTATGAAACGCCGAGATGCAACTACGGAGGTGCATAATTAATATGCAAGCAGATATACTTATATTCATATGCATTTATTAAGGGGTATACGATAAATTGACCTGTCTTCGGCTGTGTCAACGCTTATTGTTCTTTTCACACAACTTGTTTCCCGCTTGTCAGCTGTCATGTAGCCAGGTGTCAATTACACGCCCGCCGATTGCCATCAGACACTATTTTTTCGACAAGCCGCAAATCTTATAATTAGAGTAAATTGAGGCCCTGATTCACAATAAAGTAATTAGAATGTGAATACAATATTTAGGAAACGCAATATAATACTTAATGCCAAGGCAAAAGGTCGCACAAGGATACATTTCAAAGAGGTAAAATACTTTCAGTAATAAAATGTATGGTAGATTATTTCAAAACATTTTTATTATTACACTTATTGTTGGAAGAAGCAGAGAGGGTAATCACTCCTGAGTGATTAGATTGAAAATGGAGTCATTATAGCAAATAAGATATATGTTTCAAGTAAACACAAATTTTTGTCGATTATAATTGAAGATCTCTGATCCCGTAAAGTATACATATTCCCAATCAGAACGACGTGCCGAGTCTCTGAGTCCCTTAAGTATACATATTCTTGATCAGAATGCCGAGCCGAATATTTTAGCCCCTTAAGTACACATATTCTTGATCAGAATGCGGATCTGATTCTATCAGTCTCTTCTTCCAGCTCTATATTAATATTGTTTTTGCTTTTTATTGCTAACGAAATCTTCAGTATTTGATTAAAATGTCAAGTAGCTATCGATCGAAAGCCAAATTCTTCCATGAAACCCATTTGTTATTGAGTCTTAAATAATGTCCTCTAAACAAAATTAATTAAAATGTAGATTCTTAAGCTTTTTAAGGCAACACACCAAACATCATACCTTAGCATACAATCAAGAGCATTTATTTCCCGACAGCTGTTTTTTCCTCTTTCCTCTTTTAATTTTTAACAACTGCGTCTTCCTTAAGAAAAGCTTAAAAGGCATCGCGTATGTCGCATTTTATGCTGACACAGAATTGGGTCCAACAGTGTCAATAGGCAAGACTTGAAAATTTCCCTTATTTTTCAGCGGTCTTTCGACACACTCACAAAAACGCGCCCGCACACAGACGACAAATATTGACCGAATTTCGTCGAATTTGGCCATGTTTTTCGTGTTGGTCGCTTTTGTCGTGTGGTTTAGTGGTCTTGTTTGTCTCTGTGTGTGTGTGTGTGAGCGTGTGTGCGTGGCTTTTGTCGCTGTTTTCATTGTCTGCGGCATTTGCCTAAAAGTGAGTGCGTAAATAACGCATGAAAAACCCACACCAATGCAATGTGTGCGTGTGTGTGTATTTGGAGTACATATCAAAAATTTACCTTCGCAATGTCCACAAGTGCAACGTTAATTGTTGTTATTGTATTTCGTGCTGGGTGGAAACTTTTGTGGTTTTTGCCAAACTTGTTTGTTTTATTGACGCTCAAAAGCATCCACTTACACACACAAACAGAACGCACGCCCACACACGTGTAGGTAGACGAGTGAGTGTATATATATGTATATACATGGAATCGTTTATAGGCGGACTCGAGGGAATACGACGACGAACCGTGTTGACACAGGCACGTCTTGCACCGCGTATAGCTCGAGCGTCACTGAGCGCCAGCAGCCGCCATCAGGCGTTTTATTGCCTGGCGCCAGATCCGAGTGCGAGAGAGAGTCCTTGGCATTTGGCTAGCTGACGTCACTTAAAGCTCCGACTGCAGCCGAGTGCACGGCGTAGAGTGCAGGGCGCCTGCGTCGAGGCGAAGCTTTTGACGAGCCAACGTCTCGGACGTAGCCACCCATGCACCCACCGACTCAGCTCCGTCGCCAACATAGACAAGTGTTTGTTTACGTTTTTACTGATGTTGCTGGCCGGGCTGGCACTCCGGCTATCCGCAGTCTGATCCCTGTCCCTATGCCTCGGCTTTGGCATAAGCCGAAGGTCACCATCGGCTGCTCAGCATCGTCGTCGAGGCGGACTTTAACTGGCAATGCAAAATAAATTGAGGCTGTGCTCATCTAGTGTCGTCCTCGTCCTTTAGAGGTATTCTTATTTTGTCGCGTATTGTGTAACAGAAAGATACCTCATCAAATTTGTTAGAACAAGTTTTTGTTGTTGAAGATATCTTAACCAAACTTGGCTAAAACTTATCAACTTTGCATTAATATTCCTTTCCACTATATGATATGATAGGAAGACGGGGTAAAGCTTTTGTATAAAAGCACTTCAATGTAAGCGTATTCATTCTTCGGCGTGGTGGAAATAGCATGTCTTTCTCGCATTTGCCTGCAAGTGACTTGCAGATACTTCTACTCAGCTGCTGCTCTGAATTGCTGCTTCAAGCAGCCCAATTAACCAGGACGTAAATACGAACTCACAATCAGACGAAACCAGAGATATTTTGCGAGCTGCCAGCATATTGCCCTGACAACAAATTGAAATAGCTGAAGCTCATTCCTTTGCATTTGCAGCAGAACAATCCTCAATTAAATCTAATGCCCGAGTCTTATGAGAGTAGAGCCCACAAGGCGCGTACCTAAATGGAAGCATAGTTTTACAACAAACTATGAAGTGCCTAACTGAGTCACGTTTTAAATAGATTAACATTTTAGCAACAAATCCAACAGATACATTTCGCAGCCAAGCTGCAAGCTGTCTCTGAATTTTTCCGCACTCATTTTATATGTGTTTTGTGCACATTGTTTGCCTTCTTGAGCTCTGCAACTGTCCCTCTCTCATTTGGGTTCGCCACTCGATGTCATTGTTGCCACTCTTTTATCCATTGACTTGGTAGCCACAAGTGATTGTGTGGCAAGTTTCGATGGGTCTATCGGGATAGATTGAATAACAATACCTACTCATAGACACAATTGAAGTTGTCGACTTGACTCAGTTGCCGCCTTCACATGTTACCTTAACAAGTTCACAAGTCAGGATTAGAGTGAATTATTTATAATAATTGAAATATTCTTTCAATAAATATATTATTCGAGTCTGACCATTTTGACGTATGATATTGATGCACAAAAAATCGTAACTTAGCAGAAAAACTCATGGGTGAATAAATAAATTCGCATTTCCATATTTCAATAAATTTCAGCTGTTCAAAATGGACGTTAAAATTATTCACAATCAAACTGAATAAGCGAATAAATATAAAATAAAGAAAATTTAAATAAAATAGGTAAACTTTTAGGCTTTGGTACTTGTACATTTTAATAAAAATATACTACATTAAAATAGCTGTTCGCTTTGTCAACAAATTGGAGTACGACAAATTGGGTACTCTTTGTGAAAGGCCCCAAAAGGTATCAGTCGGCACTTAGCGGAACCAATAAAAATAGGTAGAAACGTAGAAGTCATGCATAAATGCAATGGACTGAATAAGGCTGCAAATTAAATTAAAATGTTTGCGCTGGATATTCGTACAGGTTATCGTCTATCTGCGTATATAACTCAAGAGAACTCAGATACTCCATCAGCTTAAGTGACCAAACTAACATAAAATATAATATAATATTATATAAATATAAAATAAAATATAATATTTAATATATTGACATCTTCGAATGAAGCTTATCTTTCAGCGTATTTCATATTATATTTAATTCCTTAAAATGATTGATATTTTTAAAGCTCTGTTTTAACTATTTAATTTATATATGCTTATTCTTTTATTTTAATAACAATTATAATCTTTACTGGAATTCAAGCCTCTATATTATACATACTTCTACTCTAAATTCCTCTATACTTCAAATCAGCGGGTAGGGTATATAAAAGTCGCGATACTTTAAGCGCTCTTGCTTTTATGATTTATTCGAGTAATTCAACTTGCATTGAAATTGAACAAACTAATTTGATTTGTTTGCAGAGATACGCAAGCGACTCAGTAATTAGTTGGTTGGTCTGGCCAAATACATGCGCACATACATGCTCGCTTCGTCTGTGCAAATACGCCGAGTATCTACAGATACGCCTTGTCCATTGGATGAGTGGAGGATGGACGGATGGATACATGTACGTATATGAAAATGAGGCTGGCTGTCTAATTAAGCATAGTGCCTGGTGTGTATTGTGGATAGTTTGTGTTACGGAATGCGTTCATAATCCGAGCATACCTGGCCTGAGTGCGTGATTTCCATATACAAATATCTTTGTTATGTACGTTATGTGTTTCTGTATGCGTGTGTGTGTGTGTATGTTTGGGTGTGTGTGTGCAAGACTGACATTCATTGTACTGTCAGGCCATATCAGAGCTGCATTCAGGCGACAGCCCCAACTGGATGCTTACAAAATGTTATCAACTGAATGTCAAACTTATTTTGCCCATTGTCAACAGTTTTTCACAAGCGGCTAATAAAAGTTTATCAACATGGCCAGGCATCATCTTGATGGAGCAAAACACAACTTTCACACACACACACACATAGCCGCCTAAATTTATATGTGCATGAATTTTATTTTTATCGACTAGGCAGATGCTTTGAGTAGGAAACAGCAGCACAATATGAACTCCATATAAACTTGATATACATATACATACATATAGATACTTTTATGTATAAGCAATCGATTGATGGCCACACAGAAGGCGGGTTCATTCATCTGGCTAGGCTACGCCTATAATATGCACATGTACACAAAAAACTGATAAACTGATAAATATGGCAACTATTCGTTACAGTCTTCAAACACCTCGAGCAACATTTTCGCATTGCAATTTACGGCTCAGTTGTTAGTCAAATGTGACTGAGCAGCAATTGTGGCAGCAAGTGTTCCATAAACCCAGGCGAAAGACGCGCAAGACGTGCATTTCTCAATTGAATTGCAACAAAATAGAAATAATAGGATTAACGAGAGAAACCAATAGACACCCTGTACCATATGAATGTGCCAGTCAATAAGATAAAGCAAGAGAAAGGCTTTAAAGATTCGAGTATAGTTTCATAAAACAAAGAAAAGCTCAATTTTCAGCAAGGTTTTGGGTGTCAGCTATTTGAAAATAACCCCTTAATAGCACTAGTTTACAGTAGGAGCATTAATAGAGAGTTTATTATTTTAGAACCAAGTGAAAATATAATCTCTTTATATGACTCTACAATTGCAATAAAATAAATTACCTGGTCAACTTCAAGGCAGATAAAAAGAAGCTTAAATTCCCGTCACGCAGCTAAGCATTCGCCCTGTTTCCATTCATTTAGTGAACCGGCGACTTTCCGGTTGCTGGTCCGACGCAAAGCACAGTTATAAAATTGCGATGTTTTGAATTTGCATGCCAACTTGGACCACTTTTCAGAGTTTGAGCCGTATGTTGAGCAGCTTTTAAAATGCTGACCAGCTGCAAATTCAGGCAACTCTTTGACAGCGCTACTTATAGGGTATTAGAAAAGCTGACAAAAGCAGCAAACGTGGCAAGAACAAGAACAAGGGCCCTCCACTCCACAGCATTTCGAGCTCAACTTCCACTGCGATTGTCGCTTGCAACTCCTCAACAAAAATGGATGTGGATGCAATTGTCTACTCTGCTGTCTCTCTCTGTGTGTGTGTGTGTGCTTTGTCAAAGATCTGATGCGCTGCCAGGCAACCGCATTATCCTGCTCCAACTCATGCTCCGCTTTGTGGAAGTACAAGCGACTTGGCCGTGCCAGCCTCTCTGTAGAACGGGCATGTTTATCAATGTTGTGCGCTTATCGCCGACAGCCGCCATTTTCTCTGGCGGAAATGGGCACTGGCAGCCAACGACATTGGTGTTTGGCTATTGGGGGAAGGGAGGGAGGGAGGGCTGGGAGAAAGGTTGTGTGGCTGGCGTTAGGTTGACAACTTATTTCAACATCTTGTTGTTATCCGTTGTGCGCTTCCTATTTTCATTTATTGGCAAAACTTTTTGCACAGATGTGCGAAAACAAGCACACGGTATTGTGTATATATTTGTGTGTGTGCATGTGTGTGTGTTAGTGTGTTTTGCTGTCGGCAAAGTTTTGCCATTGTTCAAGCAAACCCATACATAAATAAGCATGCATATAATATACGCATCCACAAATAGAATACCCGTATGTGTGTTGCGCTTGCGAAATATTTGTACAATTTATTTTTATTAAAATTCCCCATTCAAATTCTCAAATTCTCTGCACCCACGACACAGTCGAGGACCAACTTAAATAAGCTGGCACCAAGCAGCCATCCAACTGTTGCTGGAGTCAAAGGATGTCAGACGTTGCATGTGTCTTCGGATGAGAGTCAAATGTGCCTCTGCCTCATATGCCACTCGGCAATTTAGTGAACGGATTATGTTCTTAGCACACAAATGTTACCGAATTTAGTGTCAGACTTATCTCTTAACGAGAGATAATCTCTAGAGTCGCTCTCAGAAAATTGAATCGAATCAAATAATGAAAGTCAAAGGCATTCGGCAAATAACTAATAAAAATATGTCAGTATATAAACAATTAAAGTTGTATTACTTGTTGATTATCTTCCATTTATATAAACAACATCCGGCAAAGCTGAAATCTGCCTGACCACAATTTGAATATATAGAATATTTAGAATTGATAGAGAATTATTTTCAGGGTAACAAAATTTTCCTCCCACAAGTGTGGCTGGACATAAAGTGGGAGGTTGCATAACTAAATAATTTGATTAATTACGATTCATGACATGTTTAGATGTGGGTGAACGTTGTGTAAATTTATTAAGCTGCTGATTAAGTTAGGTCATTGATCAAATCCATATTTATTTATTTATTTATATGTTGTTGTGTGTTATATATGTAAATTAAATAATATTTATACACATGTACAATGTTTCATATTTTGATAAGCCTCGGCTTATCTCGTCGCAATTTATGGTTTTATGCTATTGATTACATTTTTTTAAGTCCCCTTAGTTTTTTTTTCCATTTTCTTTCCCTTTTAAGCATAAGTTTTCACGTAGTTCTGCCCATTCTTTGTCTTTCTAGGTGACAGTGGAAAATGAATGGGAAAAAGAAAACTTGGAAAACGACGAGTCAGGAACTAAAAGTACAAGCACAATTATTTGTATTACGTATACGTTTAGTTGGCGCTCTTGTGTGTTTTGCCGGATATTGCTAAACGGTTTATCGCACTTGCTAGCCGAGGGGCGCCTTCGACCGGAAGCAGCGATATATTATTAATGACCATAAGCCAGTTGGCATGGTTGCCAGCACCAGCCAGAGAGAGACAGACAGAGTGAGAGAGAGAGAGAGAGCGAGAGAGACCACTCGAAGCTGCGCACAATGCGGCGTATGCGCAATATACATATATTCGCTTTTATATTTTATTACCGATACCCAGCGAGTTATAAATATTCACCCTGCCCGCATGCTTGGCGCCGCATTTGTAAAATCGCAATATTTTGGCCAGCCTTAGGTTTTGGCCGTTGTTCCAGATCCAGATCCTTGTCCCCCTTTGCGCTATTTGAAGGCAGGCAGCATTCGCATTCCCCTTTGAGCGCTTATTGTAAAGCGCCTTAATAAGATTTTATTGCGCCGAGTCACGGGCTGTACGGGCTGTGGTGCCCGTTTCAGTCCAACGTACGTGTTTGTGTACAACTGACGCAGATAATAAGTTCCATTCAGGATGGCATAGAAGGATGGGGTTCGTTGTTCATCCGTTGCTTGGTTTCTTTTCGGTCCCTTTGTGTTGCCGCCCTGGCCATCAGGGGTGCCCCGCCTCACAAGCAGGATAATGACTGACCGTTTTGAACACCTACCCCACTTTGGGACAGAATTGGCTATTTGGGATTTCATTTTGTATGCCGTCTGTGGTTATGTTTGCGGCTATTAGCGTCCAGTAATTAATATGCCCCAGACCCCCGAAAACATTTAAATGCAGCACAAAATAGTTGACTTAAGAAAGCAATTTGTGGGTTAAACTTAAATTTCTATGCATTTCAATGTAAATTCATGTAGGTAGATCTTCAGCGAACCCAACGAGCAAATCGGAATATTTTAAGCTCTGAGTACGCTACTTAATACTCGTTTATATTTTGTTGCCTTTTTGCACTGACATTCACAACATAAAATATGTTGAGGAAAATGTATAAAAAAAAAGGAAAAACACGACCACGATACAATATCATGAATTCTTCATAAAAGCATTTTACAAATATTATTGCGCAAAATTTTTGTGATAGCAGGGAACGTGCGTCCGCAGTTTATAAGCTGCTCTGCACACACACACACGCACGCACACATATGTTTATAATCGTATATGTGTGTGTACTTATGGATTTATGTTTGTGTATGTAAGCGAAAAATCTACTTTGTTTCGAGCTGGAAATACGAAACTGATGCAGTCAGCCTTTAAGCTACTTAGCCATATGTCAAAAAGAAAACTATTTTTCGATTGGGACACACTTTATAAATAAAATATTAAGCGAAACGAGCTTTGATTGCGATTTGCCATTTGATAAGAACAAGCAACAATTTCTCAGCTCTTCAGAGAGTTTTCCGATGTCCGACAGTATTGTTGAATAACTAAATTTTAATCTAGACAGACAGAATTACAAATATCTTAGTTAGGCAAGAGATTAAAGAGATTTCAGATATATTTTAAAATCTGGTAAAGGAAGTGTCGTAAGGAAAGGGAGCTGCTGTTGGGAACGGCTAAAATGGTATTAAATACCTTTTTGGACTTGAACGTAGCGTGACTATTAATTGAGGTTCAAAAAATTCAAGCCGAACTTAACTGAGCTGAATGACATATAATTATTCGAATATTGTGTATGAAATACATCTGATTTTCAAATGAGATTCCTTTGACAATCGTGATTAAATTTGATTCGTTTGTCTTATGGAAATCCAATTTCACTTTTGCTTGCATACAGCATTAATATGAAATATTGCGGGCTTTTTAAAAAAACATTATCGAATTTAAGCCAGAGCGCATATGTGGGAAGTAGGTTGACGGACATTTTGACACGGCCGCGTGTGAAAATATTTGCTTAAATAAATGTACAGCCTGCTCCGGCGTGCATAAAAGCTGTGCGCATAGAGTTTTTCATGCATCTGTGCGGGAATTCCGCTCTCGTGTGCCTTTTTATTTGACGCGTTAAAACCACAATGTGAGCTTTTAGTTCCGCGGTTCGTCAACCCACAAGCGCATATACGCAAATTAATAAAAAAAACAAGTAAGAGGTTCTAGTCGGGAGCTCCCGACTAGGGGATACCCTGAACCCTTTTCTTCCAACAGGCGATAGGTATAAAATGAAATATGTTTGATATATATATACTAATCTATAAGCTAAATGTCAAGTTTGGTGACTCTAGCTCATATTATTTACCGAAATTGCCTAAAAAACAGGATTTCGATATCGATTTGTATCGATTATTTGGCAACGGGGCAAGTTATCGAATATCGGAAATAAACTCGATCTGCGCGGGGACAAGGAGGACCTACAGCTAAAATTTCAAGTCTCTAGCTCTTATAGGTTATGAGATCCTTGCGTTCATACATACGGACGGACAGACAGACGGACATGGCTAAATCGACTCGGCTATTGATGCTGATCAAGAATATATATACTTTATGGGGTCGGAGATGCTTCCTTCTGCCTACCCTCTTTACCCATTTTCAATGGGTTCAGGGTATAAAAAAAGTGAGTAAAAAGCAAAACTTCTTTAGACAACAGTGTTGTGCAGGCTCCATTTGACATTGTCTGCCGCTGGAAATGTGACCATAAATGCGGCAGCTACGCCAGGATACCCTGGGATGCACTTAAGATGTCACGAAACGGCAGCCACAGTTGCCGCCACAGTGGCAGCCGCAACACCAGTCGAAGCTACGCTACATGGGCAACTGCCACATGTGGCACTCAACCTGTTCAGCTGAAGCTCTAGTTGGCTTCTGCTTTTACTAGCCAATAACTTTTCTGTGCCCGCCTAGGTTCGCTGTGCTCTGTGGTCCAACTTGCGGCAGTTGAACTTTTATGACCGCCACCGATTAGTTCTTGGCCTGACATTTTATGGCCCCCGCCGAAGCTACTCCCACAGATACCAGAGTCTTTGTGTATTCTGTGCAGCCATAAAGACTGTAAACGCATCGCAAAAGATCCCTGTTGCCATAAAGAATAAACGGGCTGCAATGTTACACTGAATCGATGTGTCCTGAAAGAAAGTTGGGCTCAGCTTATGCTCAAAAAATTGACCTTAAAGCTATCTTAAAGAAGTTAGAACAAGTAAAAGCTGTTTAATTGGGAGTGCCCGACTGAGAGATACCCATTCGAGCCTCTTTCTTTTCCCACACTATGTACGAACAATGCATTCTTTATTAACCTCGGTCTTTATAGTCCGATATTTAAGAAACTTTCACGGCTTACTTATGACATCAAAGAGTCTGCATATATCAAAGCGCAAGGATCTTCAATGAGTTTTCTCAATACTGGGGAATGAAGTGAGGTATCCTAAAAGCAAAATATTTTTAACCTTAATATAATATAAGCGAACCTAGATACCAAGCTTGCTCTATCTGCCTTTTATAATCTGCGATTTATGCTTAAAAAACCTTTCCTCGAAATCGATATTTATCGACATTATGAAAATAAAAATGAGGAACGATCATATATATTTAAAATTTCAAGGCTCTAGCTAGATTCAGAAAGACTGACAAGTATTCGAGCGATACAGCTGGTTGTGCGGACCAAGAAATATTCTACTTAATGGGGCCAGAGATGATTTCTTCAGCTGTTCTGTTATGTACATATGCACAAAACTATATGCCTTTTTTACCCATTTTCCATAGATGCAGGGTATAAAAACATTTGCTGCCTTTTGCTTTTGCACCCAACTAAATTTATGGCGTCGCAATCACAGAAGTTGACCCGGTCAGAGCATCGATCTAAACTCGGTCAACAAGCAAATGATGTGTGCCAGAATATGGGAAGTGGAGCAGGTGTGCGTGTGTGCGCTTATATGTGTGTGTGTGTGTACTTAGTGGCACAGCGCACATTTGTAGCCGCTTTCGCTGATTCGCTTGTGACCAAGCAATACTTACATAAATTACAAGTGTGCGTAGTATAAAAAGGCGGAGTCAAGTCAGACCGGGCCACGCTTAATGCTCCACTGTGCCACATACTCAGAAGTGTGCATGAGTGAGTGCTCGGCTCTTTGACAGCGCCTGCGGTTGCCTTCCTAATCCTTTTCCTCACTACACACACACACACATATGTGTATTTTGTATGCTGATTTTGACTGAGTTTCACTGGCTTAATGCCTACACTTTGAGCTACTTTGTTGTGGCACAGCTGTAACCGCATTGTGAAAAACTCACAAGTACGTTTAGCCACAAGAGCCGAGAACACAGAACGCACACAGGAGCTCATTAGCAGTACCTGCAGAGCTGAAGCCAAATCGATTTTGTTGTGCGTCAAAGTCGGGGCTAGAATTTATATTAAGTCAATGTATTACATCTTGTCAAAGTGGCCAGACATACACAAGGCATCAAAGCTTAGATTTTTAATTAAGTATGCATTTGGCTTTAATTTCAAATACACTTGTCAAGGCTACTTTTCTAAGGCAATAGTCATTGGCAATGAATGAAAAGAGTATCAGTAGGAAGACCTTTTTTATACTTTATTGAGCCGATGTCTGTCTGTCTGCTGCAAGGAAAGTGTTAATCGAGTAGAGAGCTGAGATTTTTAATTAAGTGTGTATTTGGCCTAAATTTCAAGCATACTCTTACTAAGGCAATAGTCATTGGCAATGAATGAAAAGAGTATCAGTAGGAAGGCATTTTTGAAACCTTATGGAGCCGAATTTTGCCTGTCTGTTGCGAGGAAAGTGTTAATCGAGTAGAGTATAAGAAATAAATAACTATGGTCTGGGTCTTCGGTTTGAAGGCTTCTGACAGTTGCCGAGCATAGTAACAGAAATTGTAAAAATACGTGTACTCGGAAATAGTCTCACGTATTTCAGTTGTAACCCGTGACGATTGCCATAAAAATACGCTGAGCTGTTTGCTGGTGGCGTTGGCTCCTTTTTTGGGCAACCATCGCAGATGTCGTGACTGAAATGCCAAATTGATCGAAATGAAATTCTTCGACTTACCTCAGCCAGTTGTTAAATGCGACAACTTCGCAACTGTCGCCAAGCACTGAAAGTAATAATAAAATGAAATTGAAAACCAATTAGAAAAAAGACCGGCTTCAAATTAAAGCATTATTTGAGCCGAGTATTCAGAGCTGTGTAGCTGCAGCTTAACGCTAACGCACACTGCAAATCCAATCAAATGTGAACGCTGCGCTTTTTCATAGCCTACCCTCAGGCGCTTTGGGATCCTGGACCAGAGCACAGCTGGTCCATGAACATCCAGAAGAAAAGATTTAACTTGTCTGTCGTGCTGCTCAGCGTAAACAAAATTATTTCCAGCTGCGTTGCTCTTGCTTTGTGCAACATTTAATTGGGTTTTCTAGCATATTAGATTTTCCATTCTCATCTTTGGCCGCCGCCACTTGGTGGTGCCTCCCAGTCGTTGCAGCCAGCCTACACTCCGGCATCAGCATAAATTTGAATACAAATGCATCCGGGCCGGTCTCTCGGCTGCAAACTTTAAGCACACAATACACGCAGCTGCTATTCGTATTGAAATTTAAGATACGCACTTGCTGTTTGTATCTGTATCTGTGTGCAACGCAATGCAGATTTTTGCGATACTCGAATGTCAGTTGTGAAATTCAAGAGCTTTCAAGTATAAAAACAAAAGACAGCAGCCAAAGCATGCGAGCAGAAAACATACAAATACCGAAGAGCGTAAAACAATTCTCTGAATGCAAATTTTATGACCCGACCAAACAATGCGAATGCAAAATACCCAAAGAACTACGTAAAAGGCTGGTGCGGTTGTAGAACCCTGTCAGACTGTCTGATACCCTGTAAGACGTGTTTTTCATGAGTTGGGAAAGCTTTTTCGTTTAAATCAAGACCTTAAGCCAAGTTTCAAATATATATCTCAAGTTCTTGAGAAATCTCAAGGGTTAATCGATTACGAACGTATTTCAAAATGATTTCAAGAGAACTCGAGGAATTGATTCGAAGAGTTCATTCGAGGACATATTTTCAAATACATACTTATAAATATTAAGTTCTTGAGATCTTAATGATAAATCGATTGGGAATGTATTTTAATATGTGTTCTATACACTTTAAATCCCAATTATTGATGTAATAGAAGCATTCAAGACTACTCTCTGGTACTCAATTTCACACATATTCATAAAGGTCTGCTTAACCATAAAGTTTTTATCAGCAGATTAATTTAAATGAGCTGTCTATGTATATCAAACAATTTCCGCCCTTTATCTTAACAGAATATATTAATAAATTGCAAAATAGAGTACTCAATACACATAAACTGCTTCATTCAAACACTCATTAACGGAGAACAGGGTATGGTAAGCCAAAGCCACGTCGATTCATTTTCATATGCGTATCCTGGATACCTGTTTAACCATACATCATACCCACACACACACTCACACACACGCACACACGCACACATGTGTGGCATGGAACACGTATCTCAGATTTTTCATGCATTCAGCAGGCAATGCCAAAACTTTGCCTGGCTTTGCCCTGCTGCGCCGCAGTTCGCCCCTCCGCTGGGAAGCTGTCACTGGGGCTGTCAAGTTGCCTTGTGCAATCGCCATGCTCTCTCGCTCTCTCTCTCTCTCTCTCTCTCTCGCTCTCTCTGTCTGTCTCTCTTGGCAACTGTTGGAGAGCGCACTCTCCTCTGCCTGTCAGCGGTTGTAACTCTATTTGTGAGCATCCGTTGAAGAATTTAATAAGTTGGTCGCATCATCATTATCATTATCGCTATCAGCGTTGCGTTTACCTCGAGTGTAACCCGTTTGCCATTTTTACCTGCTACTCCCATTGTGCTTCCTCTTCGCGTTTTGTCATTCAGCGACTGCGACTGCGTTGCGACTGCGACAGCACGTTTTTCATGTGCGCCATTTTGTAAGTGGGTTATTTAGCGTAAGTAATGCAATAAGTCTGTTAGTTTTCATATTTCCTGCCGTCTGCAGCTGCATCTGCGTGTAATCCACGGCTATCCGGAGACTTGACTGCCAAAAAAAATAATAAAGGAAAAAAAAAGCGGAGCAAAAGCGAACTTTTTGCACTGCACAGAAACTGAAAGATGATACGGCGAAACTGAATTAGCACGGCACGAATCTGCCCTCTCCGGAGCTGGCTGCTCCTGGCAGACGCTGAGGATAGATGGCCTGGCCTGGCATGGCCTGGCCTGGCAAGCTTTTGTGTCCCGGGCAACACTTGCGCGCGAGCTCTTTAATTCATCGCAAGGAATTTTAATTCATTTTGCGAAACTCACTTTGAGCAGATTACCAAAGTTAAAGCTAACGTTGCACGCGAATGGCAAAGTGCTTCTAATGGTCAATTAACTAAGTGCAGCTGCTCTACCATTTCAACTTGAGCAGTTTTTCCTTTCGGCCACAAGTTACGTCTGGAGCATCAAGTACGAGTAATTGTTTTTTTTTGCTCATTGCTGCTACATTCCGTTACGCTTCCATCTGACTTTTATCAGCTTCCTTCTTCCTTTTGACTTTTATCAGCTTTTTTTGGCTTCTATGGTTCGTCTGACGGACTGTCCGATTTAATTGCACGCAACTGCGAATTGCCGAGCTATGCAGATGCAGATGCAGCATTTGCCAGCTGCTGGCGAAATGTCATCGGAAATTGGGCGTTACAGATGTCAATGCAGGACTTACAAATAAAGAAATGTTCAACTTTGTCGCATCTTTTCATATAAAACTGTTCCGATTGATTGACCGTAAGAGTTGGGAGACTGAGTTATGTGATGGAAAATTAATGGAAAATAGTTATATAAATCTTTATAAAACTAATTTAAACTGTTAAACAGAGACTTGTTCTTTGTTATATGAAAATCAGACAAGGTTTGCATTACGTTCTTGATAACTCTTCATATTTTTAAGTAGATCCTTACTATGCGATTCTCATGAACCCAATTCCTACAGATTTTCATGATTTGATTGCAGCACATTTTTGCTACTTACATTGAATGTTTTCGTTACATTGTGCTCTTGATAAACTCCAACTTAATAAATAGAATAACCTGAGTATTCCGTAGATTTTCCATTAAAAGTAACAAAATAAGGGAACTTATTTAGCTGACAGCAAACAGTTTTACAACTTCTTTTGTATTAAACTTTTTCTCCAATTTAATTTCACAAGTTTCAGTTAAGCGGTTCCTACTGTAGATATCAATATATTTTTTTTTAGTTTTTGTATTTGAAAAATACAACGCCAAACTGCAAAGTTCTATGATAACTTAAGCAAATATTTTAAGTTGATTGAAAAGAAAATACAACTGCTTTTCAGCTCGGAGTATTTAATGAGGGCTTGACAGAAATGCATATTTTAGAGAACATTTCACGTAATTTGATGGAAATTTAATTGTTTACACTTGAAACACCCTGTAGGTAAATGTAGCTTGAACAAAAAACTTATGAACGTCTATTATTGTGGCGAAATACGACAACTAGGCATGGCCTTATACGGTGGCTGTGGCAGTGGAAATAATTTTGGTGGAAAACCGACCTACCATAAAGAGAAACGACGAAATGAACGCGTACGTGACAATAAAATGAAATGTCGAGGGGGAGTAGAGAACGTGAGTATGGACTCTGCCAGAGACAGAGACACAGACCAGAGACACAGACCAGAGACACAGACCAGAGACACAGACCAGAGACAGAGACAAGGAGACACATGGCTGTGTCGCTTGTTTGCGGCTGCAGCTTCAGTTGCCACTTGCAACTGCCACAGAGCCGCCCAATTGCCAGCGCCCAGTTTTCATAAGCGGAGCAAAGAAAAACAGCGAATTGCGAATGCAATTTGACAAATTTATTTGCAACGGCAGCAGCAAACGCGACTTGAGTGCAGATACAAATGCGGAGAGTTTTGAGTCTGTGTGTGTGTGTGTGCCTGACAAGTACATATAATACATATTGTGCACACAAATAACGAAATGCAACTTCTTTAATATTGTAGCATGCCACATATGAAGTAGAAGAAAAAAGAAAATGATAGAAATTTGCCAAGTTCCGGCTCGGCGAAAAGTTATATGCAAATGGCAACTGAGAGACCCGATTTGTGGCATAAGGAAGCTGCACGAAATCGAGTTACGCCGACAGCCAGCACGATTTTAATAAAAAAGTATGAAGGAGCATCAGTCGCTGGCAACGTCACCTGTTGCAGGTGGGCAAGTGCAACTGCAACCTGGAGTCTGTCGACACATGACTGGGAAAAAATTCATTTAAAATGTGCTCCAGAAGCACGCATTAGACACACTCAATTTCCTATTCCATTTTCCTGCTGCTGAGCCACACTAACGCCATCCGGGATCGACACCGGCGAACGCCCTCAGAATTCCCATTACTCCATATTGGAGCGCGCCGGCTCTGTTGGCATTTCATATATGCCCCAGCTGTGGCTGTGGCTGCATCTGCATCTCTAGACGCGGCTGCCGGAATTAATGCCTCGCCTGAGGCAGCTGTCTCCCATTTCCCATTTCTCAGCCGGCTAACGTGGCGGCAGGTGCACATTACACAACATTCCATGGCACTGCCTCGGGGCTGTGTGCCATATGCTGCCCCAGCTCTAAGTAGTTAAAGTGAAACCCATCAAGTTTGCCAATGTCTGTCGTCAGCTGCGAGAAGTGCGTCAAGTGCTTGGCAACAAATTAAAGATGCATTCAAATTGAATCACGCAACTAACTAGCTAAGTTAATATTTACAACTGTCTCTGTCTCTGTCTCTCAAGTATTTCCCATGTTATCAGGGCTGCGAGCGCAACTAAATTCCTGCTGGTTCAGCTCACGCTTCGAACCAACTCCCTGTCGTTTGGTTTAGTTCGTGAACCTTCTCACATATTTATTTTAAATTATTTATGCTTTGGAACTGGAGCTCCCACAGAAGTTCTTTGATTTAAACCAAATGACTTATGCACAAAAATATGGTTCGTTTCGTGTTTCGGCTTGGCTGTTTTTTTGGCAGCTTTAAGGCTCGGTTCAAGGTAAAGAGAACATATTTATTTTAATTTATTTATGCTTTGGAACTGGAGCTGCACAAAAATATGGTTCGGTTCGTGTTTCGGCTTGGCTGTTTTTTGGGCAGCTTTAAGGCTCGGTTCAAGGTAAAGAGTAAATTGCAATTCCGGATTTGAACTGGTACGGCCTGCAGCCCTGGCACCAATACCAATGTAGCCGGATTTCCTGGGTCCTTTTAGCAAGCTCTATTTGTCGCCCTCATTTAAAATGCCACATGAAGCATCTACGCAATGGACACAGCGAATAGCGGCCAGAAGTGCACGCTGCTTGGATAAGGGTAATAGGATTTTCGGGGCAGTGGCAGTCCATTTCAATTAGTGGCCACAGTGGCAGGTGGCAGATGGAAGGTGCGCATGTCCCGGTACGGCCTGCTATCATTTAATTTGGCTGTGCCGCTTGCCATGGCCTCGTATAACAAACACATTTCGGGCCTCTGGTGCAGAGTTCCATTAGGAATGCGTTATTTGTCCCATTGAGGTCAACTGTGCACAGGTAAATAATAACAACACCTGAACCAGCACCAGCACCGCACTGATGCGTTTTAAGCATAACTTTAAGCTTGTCCACGCGAATGGGTTATTTTTGGGTTTTATAAAGCACAGCTTAAATCGACAAAGCACAGTCGTATAAAAGAACACAGGAAAATACTTTATTGCTCGATTTTTTATGCTTTAGGTGCTACTCCAGCTGGGTTTTATCTAGGTCTGAGTGGCTGTCTCTCTCGGTATGACCATAAAAAACTGTCTGCCCTGCAAAGGCAAAAGCTAACAAAGGGCCACGCCCCCAGCCCCAGAATGCGCGTTTTATGGCTTTCCAATCGCTACTCCTTCCTGTTGTTTGCCCCTCCATCCATGTCCCTTTGGACGCTTGACACTACGGAGATAACGGAGCGCATCAAATCATTTCGTGCTAATGGAATTGCATTGATGTTGACGTTGATGGAACTTTTATTTTTCTACGAAAGATACAAGGACTTTGTCATCATATTTGGAAGAGTGCAAACACCAAAACGAACCCGACTTTGTGTATATATGAGCAAATAGACAATATATATATACACATTTGAATGGATGATTAAAAGAGTGCTGGTTAGGTTGAAGGTTTGAACCAGCTTTCTGCCTTTATGATGGGCTGTTTTTGCTGGGTTTGGGAAGTTCCGATGTCGTCTTTGCTTTAGGATTTACTTTGGGGTAAAAAGTAACTAGAAGTTGAGATATCCGTTTTTGGCTTAAAGTCTCCTAAACTGTAACTGAACGGCTGCTTGTAAGGGTATCTCTCTTTCGTATTTCTCAAATATTCGCTTTCCGTCACGGGCCAAGTGTGTCTGCGGTTGCCTTTTAAAGATTTCATCCAATCTACACTCAAAAACAAAACGCAATTTTTGGCGGTTGGCCATCTTTTAGTTTTTATGGCCTTTTTCGCTGGAATTGAAGCACACGTTGGCAGGATGCTGGCCTGGCTAAGTGCCCATTACAGACAATGCTGATGAAACGGCTTATTGAATTTGGATGCGGAAATTGCTGTTTGCTCTGTGCGTAATATCAAATGGAAATCACAGAAATCTGCATAGTAATGCTGCCTCACATACATACATATATATCTTTATCTAAATATGTGCACACAATAGAGTCGACTGCCCCTAAGCTAGAGAATATGTGCAAGTGAATAAAAGAATCGTGCTACCCCACTTACAATTGCCAGCAAAGTGTTTGCGTGGGTGGCATTTGGTTCGGGTTCGGGCTTTGGGGCGGGGAGTGCTTGGGTAATACATCAAACAAAATTAAAACGCACTGCGGCAGTCGGCGGTTGGCGGAGGCAGGTTGGCAGGGCTGAAGGGCTGAAGGGTTGGCAAAACATTTGCCACTGGCTAAAATAATGAACACCAGAAGCCGACCCCGGCTCAGACGGGCGCACGTGTCCGCGCCGCGGGGCTGCAGTTGCGGGGAATTCGGCGAAACTGTCACTCAGAGGGAAAACCCAAATGAAAATGTATCAAAAAGCTGCGCCAACTGGGCCAGCAACTGCGACAGACTGTTGCTTCTTTGTTGCTGTTCTGGCAGTTGTTGCTTTTGTTTCTGTTCTGTTCTGTTCTGTTCTTGCTGCTGCTCAATTTAGTCCATTGGCTCTAGTTACCCCGTCGCCAGACAATTGCTCATGGCCAGCTCCATGCTCATGCCCCTGCCCATCCTCACGCCCACGTCCAGCACGGCAGAACGGAGAGTTGCAGACATGACGGCGCTGGGGTTGAAAGTGCATGACACACAATTGTTTCCCTGACACCCACCATGCCAGACTATAAACATGCACACCCGTACGTGAACCCGCCCAACCACCAAATTGTTTTTGTGGTTACCAGCTGGGTTTACGGTTACACATTTTCTGCTTTTACCTTTAAAACTTGGGTTCGTTTTATATTGACATCGTTTCTGCATGCAATCTAATAAATGAATGAGGGATGGGGTGTGTGGGGGTGTGTGTGGGGGTGTATGTGTGGGTGGGTGGTTATGTGGAACAACTGCAGGTGCTCAATTATAATGGTTTCGCATTCTCCGCGCCGCTGCCCGAGGCTCGTAAAGCCGAGCTTCCGGGATGAATTGCAGCTATCGCATGGCTGTAATTTATTACCTGTATTAAATATACTATTCACAGAGAATATGTCACTGTCTTGAACGAGCGACATTCCATTGATTCACAGGCTCGCATTGATTCATTGGGCCATAGATAAATTTGAAACCCGACTAATTGACCAATTCATTTGCTATTGCGGCAAGATACAAACATAAACATACTATGTGGATAACCAGAGGCATATATATTTTATAAATTACCGAACCACCTGGCTGCATTCATAGGTGCAAAACTTCTGATTTATATTTCCTGTTAGTATTTATATTTATCCCCAAGTAATTGGTGTTTTTGCCCTGTTATTGCTTATTCGATCGCAATCTAATCAATAATATGGTTCATTTGTGGGAAAATGTGTTTTTTAAGGCGTATAACACTTAAATTACTTTGATTAGACTAGAAATAATATCTTATAGAGGTGGCTGCCATTTGTTTAATATGCCTTTTCGGGCTAAACAAATATTGTTTTTTGTTAGTCGCCTTAAGATTTAATAAGAGATAAAAATTAATAGGTTCCCGTAATGGGAAATATGCATACATAAGTAGTTTTCCAGTAATAATGTGATTCCTGAACTTTTAAGACAGTTAAAGTTGTGGTATTGCACTAGGAATTAACTTCTCTTATTATTACTGATATCTCTCTAAGCTCCTTTTATTCCTTTCCATTTTAACCGATTAATTAAATGTACTTATCTCGCTCTTTCATACCTGATACACTAGCGCCCTGCCTCTTATATATACAGCCTTTCTGTGCGATTCTCATGGCTTACTTAAGGAGTAAAAAGTTTGTGTTAATGACATTTTGCGAACGCATATAAGTTAACACGAATATGTATTAGGATATTTTCTCCTTTAAAGAAAATATCTTAGTCAAGCACATACGCTTTTAAGCATCTGAGTACACAATAAGTAACCAAATCTTGTGAGCTCGGGCATGTGGCAGTGGCTTTTATGGTTTTAATTAAAATTTTAATTACGCATTTTTCCGGTCAACTCCTGTGACTTTTGAGCCCGAGGAAAGCAACAAACAGCAGCACATCTGGCGAGCCTATAACAAGCCAACACAATCTCAAAGCTCTAAAGATGTGACAGAAATCTCAGTAATCGGTGGTTAGCGAGGCGAATCGAAGCTATCCGCATTGCTTTAATGTTTACGACAGTCTCCGCAATCGTTTTGAATTTAATTTGCTGCTATTTTTGGGAAATCTAATTAATTTGAAAAAATGTATGTTAGCGATGGCCCGACAGTGACATCTACAAGTAAACATAACAAGGGGGGATTCAACCTCAAATACGAACAATTGCAGCAATACAAATTATTTAATTTGCTCCGAGCTGTTGCTTGTGTGCGGAGCACAATGTGTGCTCAGCATGGTCCGCATTGTGTATTGGGAGGGCTGAGCCATTGACCAGCCGCCAGTCATGGTTGGGCAGCCAGTGACCATTCACCGCCCATTGCCCACTCGCCCAGTCGCCCACTCGCCACTTGTCATTCTCGCCCGTCGCGTCGCCGTCATTTAATGTCAGTCGAGTTTTGGCATTCGGATCACGTAGCTTGTGTGCCACCAGCACTTTTTCATTTTCATTCACTTATGCACAGTGCGGCACTGGCCCTAAGAAACATCATCACGCACTCACCAGGCCATAGAGATCCCATCCGAATGGTTGGCTCTTGGACTCTGCTTCTGCTCATGCTTCTGCTTCTGATTTGTATTTGTTGTGGTTGTACTTTGAAGCTGACGCTGACTTAGTGACAAACCGAGCAGCTGACGGACTGGCATTGAAATTGAATCGTGGAAATTTCGTGGGCGTACGTGGCGTATATATATATGTATATACACTGCGAGTTTTATAATGTAATTTGCACTTAATTGGCCAGAAACAAGCTTTGCAATTACGCATCCCACATTCAAATGTGCACACAGTCTTTCAGTCAACGGGTCGTATACGTAATCAATTTGTGTCATTTCTCCGTTTGAGTCTTCAATAATAATACTTATAGAGCATTAGTTTACCTGTTGAAAACTGGATTCTAAAAGACCACCTACCAAATTTGGTATTAAATGAAGCGTTCGTTGGGTAAGCTTTGCTCTGAATATGCTCAGAAAGACAGAGAATTAGAATTTGTTTCTATTTAGTTCAACACTTTTCCATGTTTTGCGTGCATCCACATAAATTTCATCAAGTTCTTGAAAAAAACAAAGTTAAATTTATATCCCATTAGTAGAAAGTTGTAGATTATCTCGTTCTGGTTGTGGCTGTAAGTTACGCAATAACAAAGTTTCACAATATTCTCTGTCTACGCTGGCGTTTTTCAACTTTGGATGTAATGAATTCTAAATTATTAGCCTTTATCATATGTGAATTTGGTGCTGATATTTCTGAGCTTTTAACTGGAGTGAAATACATATTTATGTAAAAATTGTATGTATTAACTCAAAAACAACTCCCGTGATATGGATGATTCCTTTCTTGTTTTCTTCAGCTAAGTACAAAGATCATTATGTGTACAATTTTTAAAATTCCCAAACGGAAATACGGAATAAGCTAAATTCGCTTGAGTTTTTTTAAAAAAGCTGCATTTTTTAATCAAGACTTGTTTTATAACAAACCAAAAGGGAGACGAAATCATGGTGCATTATTCTTTATGGTGTATTCTGCATATTGAATGTACAATGTGTGCATAATTTTGTTCTGATCAAAGAACTAAGGCAAACAGCTGAACCGGGTGCAAAGTTCTTGGACGGATGGGCTGTTGAGTAATCTGCAAGCGCTGCGAAAAAGTTGCGTGAAGCGTTCGCTTTTGTGGCTGGCTTATCGAGCAGGCGAAAGGATAAAGTTTTTACGAAACAGCTAAAAGTGTTTGGGCCAAGCCGCGGACCAAGAGAATGGCCTGGTAACGCTCTTTCAGCCTTTCGCTCGGGTTGCCCTGGTTAACAAAATAGCGTCGGCACATAATTAATTGCACTAAAGAGATTAGTTGCTGTGCATAAGTTTTCGCGGCACAAGAACACAACAGCACAGTTGGCTGAAAAGCAGATCCAGCGCGTAGTCATCAGCCATAGACCCCTGTCCCTGTCCCAGTCCCTGTCCCAGTCAATAGGTGCACACGCAATGCTGTCGCTGACTTACTCCATCTCCTACCTCTGTACTTTAAGCACGCCCGTGCCCTGAGCCAAAGCTAACGACGACGCCGCAGTTTGCACCTGTCGAGCTGGGCGAGCTGCCCACATTCTGCACGCAATCTAATTTAGCTGGAACACAGAAACGTGCCCGGCGTGGAAACAGCAGGCCAAAGTCCAGCCCCCCCTCCCCTTGGCCACACCCGCCTGCTAATATCGTTAAGGAGCTCAGGATACGGAACTGACTGAGTTGTGATATCTTTATATTGAGTGCTGGTCAATACTCCTAATTAAATTGCATAAAGCCAACTAAAATCGCTGCAACTAAGGAGTTAACAACTTTGAACGTTGCTTCCGACTGTAACCGACTGCGCAATACTCTGTTCACAGTGTAAATAACGAATAAATGAGTCGAAGGGGTCTTCTTCGAGTTTAGGGCTGAAACCCCAAGAAAGTGACTTTCGAACTGTGACCTTCGATATCGAACTTTGGAGAAGATTATGAGTAGTTCACAAATTTGGGGACTTTAGCTGTTAAAATGTGGGATATTTAGCCTTTTTTTGTGGCTTGCTCTGGTTTGTTAGATATAAAGAGATATTCTACTTATAAAATTAGCTTTCAGTTGTTTTTAAAGTTGGACAAAAGTCAAATTAAGTACATCGAAGTATATCGAAAGGCTCATCCGCTTAAGCCTAATAAAATAATTTTATACATATAAAATATTTTATAAAACTAGTTTGATTTCAATTAAATTTACTTCAGCGCTCGAAAAAGTTGTTTACCCAGCTTGAAGCAGCTACTCAAGGATTTCAAGTAAATTGATTTTGATGGGCTTCCTTTGTGAATTGAAAAAGAAATATGAAATTTCTTGCCAGTCCATAAAGAAATTGAACAAACAGCCAGGACAGCCAGAACAGCCAGGCATCCCATGATGATTGATCACTACAGGTGCACAGACGCAGACGCTGAGGAAGGGTGGGGAGGGGGGAGGATGGCTGCTGGGTTGTTAGGGGAAACAACTCGAGTCAAGGACCCGGCGGAAGACTGCGAGGCCGCCCAAAAGAAGGCGCTGCTTGTGGGCATGACTGAACTTGGCGTTAGGTGCAAGATGCAAGCAATTATTTTGAGGGTTAGGCAGCGCTGCCAGGCAACGCGCTCAAGGATAATGCACTTAAGCCCCCTAACCTGGTAGGGATTGCGCAAGTAACCGTAACTCAGCTGCTGCTGCTGCTGCTGCTCGCCTTTTGTACCTGCATGCACATGCATACGAGATGCGCGCCCGAATTTGAATTATTCATCATTGTTGCAGTTGCAGTTGCAGCAAAACGAGGGTTGTTTCGCTCGACCCTGCAGCATGCCGTCCTTGAGAGGGTTGGCGGCAACAGGCGGCGGCGGCGTTGCGGCGCTTTGCGGCATCAACTTTGTGCATTTGCCGCATCGCACAAAATCCACATCACATTCAGCTTTGTTGCTGCTGTTGTGTGTTGGTGGCAATTCGAAAGCAATTTCTGCAGCATTAATCATTCCCCTTATCCACACATGACACTCGACCGCCTGACCCTGCCCCCAACAAAAACAAGCAACCACCCACCCACACACACACACACACACATGCAGAGTCGACGAACCTTTTGTCTAATGTTGACAAAACGCATTTTAAGCTCTTCAGAATTGCCTTCTTTTGTTTAGTTAGTTGACTGCTGCCCACTGTGCACACATATGTGGGATGCGCCAATGGAAGCTCTGCTCCGCTCGGATCTGCTCTGAATTTGAATTTGGATTTTCGAATTGGGCTGTTCCTTGTTTTCGGACATGGATTTCGCATTTGACCCTTAATACGAACTGACTCTGGCCATCTTTGTTTAGCAGAGCTCTTAACTACTTTATTGTGTAGCTATTGACTAAATCACTTCAATACGCCAGTTGCGCATTTTACATGTAAAAGCCTGTGCATACACTGAGCGAAAGGGGATAAACTAAATTACAGTTGAATTATTAATGTGCAAATTTTCTGATTAAATAGGAATTAAAAATTTATAACCAATACCCTTTTCTTATTATTATTATTATTTAATTTCCCATATATATTTAAAGACCTACCTATTTATTTTCTAAAAAAAAATTTCTATTCAAACAAATAAAAGTGTAGCTGAAGTAGATATAGATATCAATAACTGATATATATACACAACTTTTTAATAGATATAGTATAACAAAAGTGGAAAATATGATATGGCATCGAATGTTTTTATTTGTACAGCACTCACCAAATATTTTCCACGAGCGAAAGTAAAACTTTGCGCAGTTATTTTTCACTGTTGCTGCAAATGCAGGACAAATTAACACACGGCGAAAACGACAAAAAAAGGAAATGGTCCCGTTGCAACTGCTGCTGTCTCCGCGTGTGTCTGTGTGTGTGTGTGTGTTTGTGCGTCTGTCTCCGCGTCCCTAGCCGTGTCCGTGTCCGTTACCGTGTACGCCACGCCCGCGGCTTTGCTGTGGCACTAAGCAAATGGCTGTGCGAATAAAAACTAAAACTCTGCGCTTGTTTTTGTTGTGTGATTTTCACAGCACACGATTGGGATGAAAGTTTATTCAAGGCAGCCGAGGGTGGGCGAGGGTGGGTGGAACGCTCCCGTTCACCCTTGGATGAAGGCGCAACACGGCGTGTTTAAGTTACAGTTAGCGTACGTTGTTTTTGCCCGAAAACTGTGTGTTTAATGTTGCAGTTTATTTTATTTTTTATTTAACTTTGCACTTGCACCAACAGATATACACATATGTGGATGATAATAATGTTGCAATTATTATTTATATATTTAAAGAGTATATCCTCACTACACTTCCAACAATTTTGCAGAAAAGTTATTGCGCCTTATGCTGATGCAATGTTAATATTTCAACCCCCTGCGCCTTGCGACAGACAGCGATATTTGTTTTTGTTTACTGTTCGTTTTCGGTTTACCGTTACCGCACTCGCGAACGTCTTTCGTCAAACTGGCAAAAAAGTCGCACACTCACCGTAGAATTTCTCAATTGAACTTTGGAAAGTAGAATTGCTGTTTATTACAGCAACAACTGAAAGCGCTTATTTAAAAGCTTTGCTTGAGCACACTCTCAATGCAATCTCTCTCTCTCTCTCTCTCCCTCTCGCTCTCCCTTTCTGTCACTCGCACACCCACACGTTCACGCTGGCTTGCTTGGCCAGAGTTGGAAGCGGCATTGACTGTGCAATAACACAAAGCTGGCACAATAAATGCGACGCAACAGCGCGCCGAGCTTTGGACGACAACCACCCAAAAATGGCCAACGACGCGTGTCGTTGAAAAGCTCAGCGCACCCTGCTCGTTATGCGCATGCGGCGACATGGTTGTTCAGAAGTCGCGCTCAAAGCTTTGCTCGTTCTCTCTCGTACTTTCGCTCCCCTGCACGTGTGGGTGGGTGGTGGTTGCCCAGCGTGGGGTTGCGGTCTGTTTGAGTTGTGTCCGAGTGTGAGTGGATGGTTCTTCTCTACCGCATGTTGTTACTGTTGTTGTTGTTATTGTGTTTGTAATAATGCAGCAGCAGCAGCAGGCGGCGTTTTAGCGGCAGGAATGTGCACTTTGTTCATGTTGTTTGTGCTATGTGTTGTTGTAGCTACTGCAAATTGCCTCGTAGCATTTAAGTCGAATTATGAAACTCGGTGCAAGCAGGCACCGCAGCACCCCTGCGCTCCACAGCAACCCTGCACACAACAGAAGCACCCATGCAAAACGTCAGGAGCGGGAATGCGCCTAAGGGAAAATACCTGTATTTTAATTAATATTGATTGAACTTGTTTGAGCGGGACAGGTGTGTTTTAATTCAATTGCGTTTAATTTATTTGGAAAATTCGTTATGGTCAAATAAAAATATTTACTACAAAATATGGATATAGAGTGTAAACTATGAGCACACCTTTGTTATCCTTTACGATATTTAGCTTTAAGGACAAATCTCCATTCATTTGAGTTGATTGGTAAACTTTATTAGTTATCAGTTACAACTGTTTACAAGGTTTAACAAGTGTTAACAAATTAAAGTCTTTTCCCGAAGTCAAAAAGAGATAATAATACGTGGAAATGGTCTTAAGGTGTTCATAGTTCACGTACATAGTCCAGTTTTTAAATAAAAGTCTCTTTTTACAAAGAAATAATACACGATTCACAACAAAATCACACCTGGACTGGATATGTAAAATTTCTAATGCAGCCAAGTGCGTAATATTGTTGTTCGCACCTGTTGAAATGAGACAGTTTGATTTGCTATTCCAAAAATACCTATTACAAATATAAATAGTTAAAAAATAAAAATAGTTAAAGCACTGCACTACCGATTTTAAACTAAGATTGTATTTTTAACGGATTATAACAAAATTTCAAAAAAAAAAAACTTCGAATTGTTTATATATATAAAAAGAACAGTTGATCCAACTGTAAGGCAAGTGTATATTATTAAAACGGTAGAATAATTAAGTATAATTTTCTCTGAATAACATAAAATTAAACTTTGTAAGAAAACACATCTTCTTTTCATATACAATAGATATTAATAAATAACGAATTGCTGTGATGCAAGCTGAAAGTCGTATGATTCCCGAATTATATCAAGTTTTTTAAGAAATTCCACCCGGCGGTATTCCCAACCGTCATAAATTATAAATACCGTCAACTTACCCCAAACTCGGTATTTTAAGTATTTTAAAATATTTATCGATTGACAAAATATCGTCCAGCCACCACAGTAAAAACAGCTGTCCAGCAAGATAGCGTACAACAATTATCGTCCGGTCACAACAAATTCTTGCAACAAGAAAGGAAACATTCTCTGATACCGAAAGAAGTAACATTTGAGCACTGCAACGCTTAGATTCTGGAAATTAAATAGGTTTCCGTGGCCATTATAAATATGCCTGCATTCGCATTGTGACGACAACAGCAGCAAGGCGCAATAAAATATTGGGATAAGCTAAAAGTCATTGGAACTGCTGCGAGATGTCCACCGAGGAGTACGTGTGGCGCGACCACGTTGTCCGTAAATTGCGTGAGCGAGACCGCAAGGAGTGTGAAACCTTTAAGGAGATCATAGTGCAAAGTGAGAAACATACGTATACATATATGGTGTAGCTAGAGCATGTTCTGACTGCGCCCAGATCTTAATTTACGTCTTATACTTATTAACACCTTTTCTCTTTCCAATCATAGACAACCGGCTTATAGATCATGTTGCGCAGCTCAAATCGGACAACCTGAAATTGTCTGTAGAGAACGAGCAACTGCGAAATGCTGTGTCAACAGGTGGCACCGGCCCTAATGTGGCCATAGCTACGCTGGAGAAGAAGCTGCTGGCGCAACAAGAGGAACTTACGGACCTGCACAAGCGGAAGGGTGAACACTCCCAAATGATTGTCGACTTAAATCTGAAAGTAGAGCAGCAAAAGGAGCTTATTGCCGAAAGGGAGCACAGGTGAGTGAAGCATACCAATCGATGCGTCCATTTAACTTACCCCTGCTGTATTTTCAGTCTCTACGAACAACAAACTGCCAACAATCGTTTACGGGCCGAGGTGCAGCTGCTACACTCTAGTTTGGAAGAACTTAAAAAACTGAATACAACATTGCTCGATGAGCACACGGCGCTACAGCTGGCATTCAGTTCCCTCGAGGATAAGATGCGCAACGTACAGGTCAGTAGGTGTATGGTCATTCCAGGTACGCCTGATTAACGGGTGTCATCGTTGTAGCATTGCTAACAAATTCTATACATTATTTTTTTAAACATTTAAGTATTGTTAGTTTTCAAGGATTGTAACTTTTTCCAAATTATCTCATTTATATTATAAATTGTATGTCATTATTATTGCCTAGTCGCTATTTGAAGAAATTCGGTAAGTAGTTAATATATGTGTGTATATAATAGCAAAGAATATGTGTGTGGATCAAATAGTCAGATATTTTTGAATAGTTATGATAATTATGTACACATCAATCCACATAAAATTTACTGAATTTGAAATGGAGAAACAAGACTAGCCTGTCCGTCTGTCTACAAAGATGTGTATTGATATCTGGATTAATTTTTCATATTAAATCTTATATTTTGTGGGCAATAACTACGTCAGCGGAGAGTCGAATCGACTTACTAAATTATAATAATAATATTTCCATTCAATTTGTTCGTTTGATTTCATTTAAATATAGATTCTATTACCAGGCCATATACAGCTGTAATCCTTGCAATCAATAATATTTAAATATTTGTTAATAAATATTTTGATCTTTTCTGTTGACTTACAGGATGAAAATCGGTACTTGTTGGAAAGATTAATGCGCTATAGGGCCAAAGATGCCGATAAACTGAACGAGGAAAACGAAAGTATCATAAGGTAATCAAATAGTAAAGAATGGTTTTTATTATACATTGTGCACTATATTCATATTTCAATTACCGGATCGTGCTTTTGATATAGTAAATTTATCATTTTTATAGAAATGTTGATAAGTATTGGCCAAAACTTGTGATATTTATAGGTTTGGTTCGCATGGGTCCATACCAAATCGGTTGTCATATTAAGAAGTCAATGCGAATTTTAATTTTATAGGGTTATCTATGAAGTTTTGTATGCAAGAATACAACTTTCTACCAATCAAGAGCTCTTCAAGGGGTCAAAGTTGTCTTCTTAAATGCTTATCAAAAAATTATCATCCAAACATCCAAGACAATCTAGGCTCCCAGCTCTGCATTTTGGGGGACAGTTTTGTATCCAGATATATTTTTTTATATTATTGAATAAACAAACTCAAGATTGATGGCATATTGAAATAACTTAGTAAAACTTCGACAGTTAAATAATTCGCAAGCTTGTTCATTGGATCATTTAATTAATTTAACACATTGCTTTATTGAAGGTAAATAATGCTGATTTGTCTAAACCAGACGGGCATTCTTGAATTTAATGATTTTTTTTTTCTTGTTTTGCTTTTATATGGTTCAACATAAAATATGTAACCGATTTCAAAAATATCTAGAAAAAGACTGCCGTCAATTTTCAGAAAACGTTCGGCAAAACTGAAACGTGACCTGGAAGACGCCGTTCGTGAACCCAATTCGGCAATGAACCAGATAGTTCCTGCGACCGGCAGCACCCCGCTGCATCGTAACTCGAGTCCAGCCCAGTTTGTCGGGACTGCTGTGAGTGACGAGGAAATCGATGACGGCTCTATAAACGGCGCCATGGAAGCTTTGGGTCTCAATGATGAGGAATACATTAGTGCAAGATTCACAGCCGGTGAAATTGGACATGATGTGGGACGGGTCGGCCCGAATATGTCCATGGAAACACTGAAGGCGGCAGGCTATCTGGGCCAGCCAAATCCGACCAAAATATTGATGAAGTTCGAAGCCCACGAGAACGAGTCGCATGCGGTACGCTGGAGTCCGGTAGAGCGCATGGTAGCTACGGGCGGCGCGGATAGAAAAGTCAAACTATGGGATATCGGCAAAAGTAATTATTGTGCTGCAGCTGCTTAGGTGTTTTAATTATAAACTGTATACAATTTCAATTAGGTTCTACGGAGCCACGCGCTGTGCTTAGTGGGAGCAGTGCCGGCATCAACTCTGTCGATTTTGACTCGACCGGCGCTTACATTCTGGGTACATCGAACGATTATGGCGCTCGCGTATGGACGGTAATGGATAACCGGTTAAGGGTGAGTGGTAGTTAGATGTAAATGTGAATCATTGAATATAATTAAAACAAAAACGGAAAAACAAAAAACTATTTAAACAAGCCATAAACTATTTAAGGCATGCCTATGAGTAATTGACTTTGCCGACTAATAATGTGCCCGTTCTTATCTTTAACCAAATACAACTGGAAAAGGCTACGATATACAAAACTACAATCTAATCAAATTCATCTAATGTATATATCTTAATATATACTGAAGAGTAGCTATTATATTGAGAACTTCGTAGAGCTTTGTTTGATCGAAAAATACCTAAAAACTTGTTGATACAATTATCAGCAAGTGCATATCAAACTTTTCCAGCTTTTTATTGCAATACTTGTTTACTTGTTCGCCCTTTAACTAATATTCAAATCAAGTGATAGTGCTCTAAGCTAGTGGGCCCGACTAGGACACACCCTGTTAAAATTCAATACATTCGATACATTTCTATAATATTTCTCTCGTAGAATGGGAAGCTTTTTGTATGAGTATTAAAGGTGGATTTATTTAATTTTATTTAACTTATTATATACGAATTTTATTAAAACAGTTATTAAACAAATCAGAAAAATTGACAAGTGTACTAGAAAACAGTCATCTATTTTTCCAAAATTAATAAATTAATATCGTTATTATTGCTACTATTAACTACTGTTATATTTATGTTTTTTGCAAAATTTTACACTAAGCAAATTGTTAAATTTCGAAATATCACTTGTTTATATTTTTAATTTGTTCACTTAAATTAAGCTACGCGTTCCTACGATTTCATATCGAAAATATTGCATCATGTTGCACCGACTCCAGGATTTCTCACAATTCAAAAAGGGGCCCCAATTACATACTAACTACCGCAGTTCGGGCTCCCAAGCTGGGGCCCGGCTGCCAAAGTGGGTATATCATCGAGTCCGCTCGCTGGGTGGGGGTTATCAGATTATTTATCAAATGTGATATTGTTGCAGCCATTGCCCCGGTACTTTGTTGCCGCATTCAGAAAGTGATTAACATATGGCTGGTGGACTTGTCGTCGCCGGTATAAAAATGACCAAATGGCAATAACAATGAACTGGGCCACAAAAAACACGGTGGCAGCAACAATAAAGCCTGTAAAAAAAACACATATAAATCAATAAATAGCTTTAATCTAATATTCCTTTATACGTACCGATGCCATCAAAGCATAAGCCAGGCACTGCGTCATTGACAAAGAGCACATTGTCATAATTATCGTAGTCCCTGACCCGATTTGTCTGCTGCTCCGATTGCTGCTTCTTAGCGAAGCCAAATTTATCGGTTATCTGAATCGATTGCACCAGAAGCAAATCCTCCTGGCTGGGCTTGTTCTTGCCCATGCCAGATTTGGCCTCGCGACTTGTGCGCCACAACTGATGCTGCTGATGACCCACGACATTTGCTATAAGTGTACAAATTGGAACTCTTAAGACTTGATTGCTTTTGAGGATACATAGGGGATATAGGGACAGGAAAGTTTGAATATAAATTTAAAACATATATTCTCGTTTACCATACGAAGAGCGTGTTTATAAATATCGATTTGGAGACAGTTTTTAATATATAATATGATAAGTACGTACATTCTGCAAAGGTCTCGCGCCTCCGCCGGCGTCCATAAGATACTTGTGTCCTAAACTCCGCCGTAATATCGTCCTGTTCGCATTGCACCGGCTCACAGCTGGGCATACAGGGCGTTACTAGAGCACGGAACTGTACGACGTCACTCGATGGGAACTTGAAGGCATCGAAATTCGAAAATAGAATCTTGCCCGACAAAGCGCTTTTGTAGATAGGCCCCATGATTAGGTGATCTGTGGGACAGCCTTGTGAGTCTATGAGCGTTATCTCTGCGTTATCAGCGCCATCCATCGCCACGAGTTCACGTACGAATATTTCATAGGGGCTCTGTGGGTCGGCTATTTCAAAGTTGAGAGCTAGCTGATCGCCCACCTCTGCGGAGCGCATCATATCGGAACCGTCTCTCGAAGTGATTCTCATTAATACATTGGGCGAATCGACGATAACCTCCTCGGAGAGCGCTGTCTCCACATCGCCCTTCACGCCCAGGTCAACATCATTTGTCACCGACTTGTTGGTCAGATCATATTGACAGGTAACTGCCAGGCCGAGATCTGAAGACGTGACTATGGTGTCGTGGTGCTGAATGACCACATCGTTCATGTAGCGACCCGAACCACTTTGACGCACATTGCACTCGAGATTCTGGTAGCCCATGCGTATCTCAAAGTCCAACGAACCGCTCACGTCCACGGCACAAGATTTGGGCGCGCCCTTGGCGTAGACCTTGCCATCGAAGAGCTTCGATGTGCGTATGCGAGCGACCATGTCTCCGGCGCCGCATTCGATGGTCACATTATAGCAGGATGACAGCTCATAGGTAGACGCCTCAGGCACCTCCAAATAGGGATCTTGCACGTCCGAAAGCGTTGCCCGACTGTGGTGCGAGAGTCGACAGACCATGTCGCCGGTGTCCCCGTAATCATACGAATGGCATCTGGAAAGTCAGGAGTTTTGATAAATACCTTTAGTAAATTATTCCAATTAAGCTTTGATTGTCTTCTTACCTGTATGGCGAATTGAGACACAGGTCGCGGCACTCGTCAACGCTGCCAACATCTTGATATACCGAGTCCACAGTTTTCAGAATTCTGCCCGGCAAGCGCTTGAATTCACAGAGTTTATTTGGTTCCTCCGCACAATTGTTTTCCAAATATTCTGTGCCGACATGCGCCTGGAAGGAGTTCGAACCCGCCAACGTAAAGCGGTCCATTTCGGCCAGCTCACAAGTATTTGAATCGCGATAATAGTTTGCCGACCTGGAATAAATATTTTGCTAGATATATATTTTTCTTGCCACAATAAAAACACGAACTAAATTCTCTACTCTGCCCCGTTTCTCCAGCTAGATCAGAGAGTATCTAATAATTTAACTACTCGCAATAAAAACGCTCTTAATTTGAATCACCTGCATATGAATTCAGTTTCTCCGAGACACAGCTCGAGGCAATCACGACGAGAGGTGACCGAAATGACCCGTTTTGCATGTCCATCCAGTCTGTAGTTTTGGACGCGATCAATGCACCAAGCTCTGGCACACGGGCGCACTCCCAAGCAGGTTTTTTGTGCATATATCGTAAAAACTGGAAATTGTGATTTTGTCAGGGCACCTAAAAGAATGGAACCATTAATGAACCCCATTAAACTTAACCGATTTAAGAGTTAAACATATGTTAAGTGTCACTTTTTGACCTCAACTTACCTGGCAAAATATCAGCATTAGATGAAAATAGAACACAAAGTCCTGTCTCATAGTTGACGGCCTGACATGTTTCATTGCTCTGACAAGATTCCAAACAGTCTGTGAGCATCAAGGTGCCGGGTAATGAGTCCAGCAGTCTTCCCGGCGCTGAGAAAACATAACTGTAAATGACATTAAATTACAATGATAATAAGTCATAATGAATAAATCATATATGTTGCCCTAAGATCGTGAACACTTGAGAAAAGTAGCTGTTATTTTACAGAAGAAACAGCTAACTTCGGCTAACCGAAGACTAAATACGCTTTGTACAAAAACTTTATAGGCAATCAATTGTTCCTTTATAATAAAGTTGTACGATTTGGATGGGACTTTATCGATTTAAGTGTAGATTCTGATGAGGAATATATAGCATATAGTTATAAGCTGTAAAACTTTTTATATAACATGGGCCAAGAATAACCTTCGGCTTAGACATTTCTACATCCATACACTCGCCTGGGAGTCGAACCAGCAACCTTCTTGTTCATGGTTCATTGTATTGGGACAGCTGATCTACCGAGAACTGCAAATAATAACTTCATAACGATTTGGATGAGGCTATATTGACTCAATTGTGGACAAACATTGGCCAAGAATAACCTTTGTCTGGGATTCGAACCAGCAACCTTCTTGCTCACTTGCCCAAATGGTTCTTTGGGACAACTGATCTACCGTGAACTGCAAATAATATCTTCATAACCTAATCTAATAGATTGTATACTTAAGATCTCCAGTTAGATAATCTTTAAGAAATCTTACCCCGTGATAATTTCAAAGCCCAGCAAATCTGGGTCACACTCCTCAACCGAATTGTGATAGTTTGACTGGGTGGCTGGCAAGATGCGCTCAAAGACAATTTCCTCAGCGTTGGGCTGACGGGTCTGTTCGCTGGATAAGGGCATTTGCGCGTCTGCCTGGCTGGCATCTATCGGTAGAAAATGACCAATGTCATGGTTAATCGCTGCATTATCGGGCCGAGGTAGCGGCAGCTACTGTATTGCAGGTATTTACCGTCAACCAATTTGGTCTTTGTTGCCGCAGCCCCTCGCTGCCCCGTGCCATTGGCCACGTACAATGATTGATCATTCTTCTGGCTGGGATCAGCTGCCTTGCTGTCGGTGCTCTTTGTTTTGTCACTTTCAGGCATTGATGCTGCTTGTGCTGGTGGTGCCAGATGAATGACGACTGGTACCAGGTCCGCCAAATTGTCCCTGCCTCCAGCTGGCTGCAGCGTTGCGGCCGCATCTCCTGGCTTTGGGCCCAGGCAGGCGAGGAGGAACAGCAGGAGGAGGAGTGAGTGCGTTGGCCTCATGCTGCGTAATGGTCTTATGCTGCTTTTCATTGGAAATATTTTCCTCGATATGCGTGGACTGTGCACGTTGTCTATTTTTGAGCTCCTCGTACCCGGCACGCTGGAAAACGTTAAGAAAAACAATAGCAAAGGTATTAATTTAATTATGTTTTCGTGCCAGCGTCTCGAGGTGTCGTTTAGTCCGTTCAATTGCTCTGGCGCCCTGCCAGGGGAGATACCATTATGCCCATCTAATTGTATGTAAGTAGTTTTTGTTAATAAGCCTAATAGGCTTATTATGGTCTAATGACCTTTGCGTTTATCTATCTATCTATCAGACAGCCCAGAGGCTCTCCCCCCTCTCTCTCTCTCTCTCATACAATAAAATCTTTAGAAAAACAATCTTTGTTATTTTAAATTAGAGTTGGGCATGCCCAAAGGCAACGCCTAGCCTTTTCATAGCTTAAGTACTATTAATAGTTAACAAGTTAGACACCCTGAATCGACTTAAAAGCATTCTGGCTTTGTTCTATCCACACATTCATACACATTTATGCACGAATGCGCGCCGCAAGCTGTGCACCTTATGCAGAGTCTGTGCTTCTTCTTCTCTTTGCCGCACTCTATGTATGGGAAGTGCATTCTTGGTTAACTTCGGTCTTTATAGTCCGATCCTTATGACGCTTTATGGGTTTAAATATAGCATGCAGAAGTGTGTATATACCAAAGTGCAAGGCTATAACTTAACAAATGAGGTTTCTTCCATATCTAGAGGAATTGAGGCGAGGTACCCTTAAAGTAAAACATTCTTAATCTGTATTTTCATTACGAGAACTAAAAATTTCGGGTTATCTAGCTCTTTAGATTTTGTAGATATGCTTAAAAACCCATTTCTCAAATCGATATTATGATAATGATAGGATATATGAAAGAAAAGAGAATAGTTTATCGCATATTAATTCTCCTGTTTCTAAAAGATAGATTTAAGAATATGACTAAATCGATATAAACTTTTTTGCCAAGTTATATTGTGCCCAAAGTACCTTATAGGTTCGGAAATGCAAGACCTCAACTAGCTCACCTTCTACTCGAACAACTGCCCTTTGTCGTTTTCTATAATGTTTTCTTAGTAAGAAATGCTTTTATATTGATTTAAGTCCAGCCCATTGTTAACTTGGCAAACAATCCCGATGATCGAGAGACGCTACAGTTAAGAAGAAGAAGAAGAAAACACAGTCAACTAACGAGGCTACTGAACTCTTTAGTTGACATCTATGGAATGACACAAACATCTTGAATGCAACATTGACGAGTGACATCTGCTGATTGACAGTTTTCGACGTAGGCCAACTTGAGGATTATAGTATAAGTTTTAATATGTGAGCAGCACAACAGAAGGAACTTTAAGTTGGTGTAGAATGAATAAATAGGATAATAGAGTATAGGTATATATTCTTGATCAGCAAGATCAGGTGAGGAGATCTACTGTTTGTCCATCAGTCTGTCGGTCTGTATGATCACGGTGATCGCAGGGTCTATAGGAGTTTGTCTTTAGATCTATTACAAAATCGATAACTATCGGTTTATAGTATATAGCGAAACCTAACAGAACCAAGACACCCAATTTGATAACTAGACTCTCGTATGGCTTATACAATTCATAATATTAACGTTTTCAGCAATTTGTGGGAGTGCAAGTGGGCGTGACGAAACGATCTTCAAGGGCGGCAGACGGACATTGCACAAAGCTAAAAAGAAAACTCTCAAAGAATAAATATTTGAATACGTTCCTCCCTCTGTCGCAGTCAAAATGGAAATTATGGATTTAGCTGCATGTCGTAAACATGAGATGAAAGCAGACAAGTTTAATATGTTAGTGGGTTTTTGTTACCGCCGCATTTCCCATGCGCGATATTAGCATTTTAATTTATTTGCGTTTCCACACATGACCCTATGTAAATTAGTTACAGGTTCGTAAACAAAGGTAACAGACATTTCTGCATTATAACCCATTTTCAGACAAGTCGAGAAACGAGGTGTTATTATCTGGGATATATTGTTAAGAGTAATCGGTTTTGAGAGAGTTATCTTGTAGTAGAGATCGGTTGTGAATTAAAGATACATAAATATACGGACAGATCGATTAGTCTGCTGATGCTGATCATGCATATATATATTCTAGATGAAGGTTCTTTTAGCTGCAGATGTAGGAGTATAAAAAGTGAAGAAATCTTTAGCTAAATCAAGTTCTGGCAACTTGCTTAAAGCACTTGCTATTTATAGCTAACTCTACTTACATTTGCAGTAGAAATTTGGAGAAAATTGTTTTTGCGGATTATTCTCGAGATATATAGAACCAGATTGATTGGGCGCAGGCGTCCTCCTTTGCTATGCAAGTGCACATTGCGAGCAAATCAAATAAATTGTTAAATATGACAACAGGCTGAGAACCCGCATTGACTTGGCCTAAATAGCATCAAGGCAACTTAGGCCTGGCCAACAGCAGCAACCGCAGCAGCAGCAGCAGCGGCAGCATTTGGTGCTACACATTGCGAGCATGTGACTAAACATATAAGTACGATTTCTTCCTACTTTTTCTATGCATCTATCTGCAGTAACTGCTGCTGCTGCTGCGGCGGCTGCTGCACCACCTTTTCTAACTGGTATTTCTGGATTGACATTTAAACGGTTCTTTTTGCGCACATCTTGAGATAGTCCCGCTGTCCGCGGGCATTGAAATGAGCACATTGACTTAAGCTCTGCCTCCTCCTCCTTATCATGCCGCGATTCCCGCGACAACTTGCTTCCACATCTCGGCTGAATTATTGCTATTGAATTAATGACAACCGCGAAGATCACTCAAACGGTTTCCAATACCAACAACAGCGACAACATTTTGTTCAGCTGGTTATTTAATTGCCCAAAACGAAAAACATACCCGATTGCATTTTCTGCCGCCGCGACCCAATTCCTTAATAAACCTTTTCTCAGCCACAAAAACTGTGCTCATTATCCGCCGGCATTTAAATGGGCCTTTTCGGGCAGACATAACCCAGTTTACTAACAGCCTAATATATTGCAATGAATTATATATTACATGGAAGGATTTCAAGTTCATTTTAATATCAAGGCTGCAAAACGATAAGAATCTGGAATTCTATTTAAGTTTTTACTAAGTACAAACCAAACCTTAAATAAAAAAAAAAAAAAAAAAAATTTTAATCAAAACAAGTTTTTGTTTTCATTTACTTAGTTTAAGTTTAAAAAATGTTTGTGTAAGTTCTAGTCCCAATAAATTGGCTTCCATTTATTGGATTTAACTAACCATATTTGGTAGATGCCAATTTTGGGTAGAGCTCGAAATCTAGCCCGCAATTTCCATATGAAAATATGTATAAATATGCAATATTTTCATTAGAACGGGCATTTCTAAGTAAAATATTAATTTGTTTCATAGAAATTTTTAAAATATAAGCTTAAACGAGGTTAAATCTAAAATCAAGGCTTAAGCAAATAGTTGCACGAACCGAATTTCAAGGCAAACCGAAACACGAGCAATTTTTTTGGAGCCCCGATTAATATAGATACATAACTACACTAAAATTCATTAATCCATAAACAAATAATATTCCCTGCTGGTTTTGGCAAACTTTCCATTTTTAAATCTTTAAAAAAGATCTCAATTACATTCCTTAAAAGAATCTACATTTCGGGACTCTTGCTTCTGATATCCACTTCCTAATTTATGAATAGCATATGCATTTTTAAAATTAAGTAATTAAATAGAAAATAGTATACTAGTTCGTCTCCTATGCCCCTCCCACGTCAGAAGAGACTTAAAGCTTGTAATATATGCTCAAGTCTCAAATATATGCGCTTCAGAGAAAGTGCTTAAATTTGGGGTCACGGATAAATAGCGAATCGAATCTGCAGTAACATAACTGCGAAGGTCAGTTGCAAAACGAGGAACAAAAAAAGCATTTCCAATTTCGAAAATTAAAAGTGTAAAACCTTGCCACAATTTTATTGGCCCTGTTTATGCTGTCGCATAGTGCGACCTTCACGAAAGATCAAGCGAAACTTCCGCCTCCGCAAATGGCAAATAAACAGCTCAATAAACCAAAAAGACATTTTTCCACCTGTTATTCGCACTTGTTGCACCTGACTGCAACTTCCGCTGACTGCCAGAAATAATCCCTTTTAACTATTTTGTGTGTTAGGGCACTTAATTGAAACGTTCTGAAATGCTTTTAAGACCAAGAGCAGCTTTTTAATTTAAAATTTAATTAATTGTTCATAATTTTTAGGCACAACCTACCTTTGCGACACTAAGAACCTTTCTGTCTCATACATGATTTATATATAGTATTTTTTTAGTTTTTACTGAATTTAGCTGACACCGACGCACAACACTTTAAATCATATTAGTTTAAGTAAGAAGTTCGGGTACTGATCCACCTCTTGCACAATTGGAGGACGTACTTGATGACTGAAAGGTTGCCGCAGAACTAAAGACATTTGACCAATGTTATGTTCTTATATTTATAAGTTAAGAGGCCTTTCCGCGCTGCACTTAAAGACAGCCAACGGGCCAACAGTTGCATGCTCATTCGGCATTCCATTCAAGATTGAAGAACCTGGCACTAAACTTAGTTTGAATGTGTGAAAATGTAAGAGAGAGAGTCTATGCTTAAATTCTGACAATACGTCAACCTGTGCCAACTTCTAATCCGAAGTCTCCACGGCAAGAGTGAGAGAGAGAGTAAGAGAGAGCGCAGAGAGAAACGCAACTATTAAACCTGTTGTCTTATTCTGGTTAACTTCCAGCTCCAAGTCTACAGAGCGTGCATTGACCGTTCAGCTTCAGTTGCCGGGTTGATAACATTCCCCTTTATGCTCTTTCGGAGCCCGGTTAAGAGCAGGAGCTGCGCATCACTTGCTATTGCCAAGAAAAACTTGGTCAGGGACATGAACAGGCTATTCTGGTTACCAATACCCACAAAAATTTGCATTGCCATATACATGCATATATATACGTATATGTACATATATTTATGTTTTGGCATGAAACGTGTTACGCACCAAAGTCGACCCCATAAAAAAAAAATATACATCTGTCGATATAATTGATATGTGGACTCAACGAGAGGCTGCAAACTTTGTGATCTCTCACTTTTCAAGTTGTTAATATGAGTTTACCAAAGCAAATGCCTCCAAGGGTATATCTTTGGCATCCAGAAAACTACATATATTGAAGAGTCTGAGATGAAGTCAAAATTCTTAAAGTTAAACAAACTTAACCGCAAAGGTAAATGGCTTTTGGCAATGAATAGCTGCGTTCTGTACGATAACGACCTGATCCTAACCGTAACTCTCTTCCAGTACATTAAAGTGTTGCCACTCTTAACCCTTGTCCACACAGTTTTTATACCCTGAACCCATTAAAAATGGGTAAACAAGGTATAATGTGTTTGTGCAAATTTATGAGAAAGGCAGAAGAAAGCATCTCCGACCCCATAAAGTATATATATATCCTTGATCAGCATCAACAGCCAAGTCGATCTAGCCATATCCGTCTGTCCGTATGTATGAACGCAAGGATCTCAGAACCCATAAGAGCTAGAGACTTGAAATTTTAGCTGTAGGTCCTCCTAGTCCCCGCGCTGATCGAGTTTGTTTTCGATATTCGATAACTTGCCCCGTTTCCAAGTAATCGATAAAAATCGATATTGAAATCCTGTTTTTTGAGAAATTTCGGCAAATAATATGAGCTAGAGTCACCAAACTTGACATGTAGCATCTAGAACAGTATATATATATCAAGTATTTTTCATTTTATATCTATCGCCTGTCGGAAGAAGAGGGTTCAGGGTATCCCCTAGTCGGGAGCTCCCGACTAGAACCTCTTACTTGTTTTATTTACTTTTTGGAGCAAACGCCAGAGACAGAACTGAACAGAACAGAGCTAATTCAATAATTCGTTTCAAGCAGTCGCTTGTTGTTGTCTAAGGTCTGTCTTTACGACAACTTTAATTGCATGCTGTTCTTTGGAAAACTGAGTAATTAGTAAGTGACTCGAGCGTATTACGTACATCTTAGACGTCCCAAAATTTATTGTTCACGAAATATTGTCAACGCGTTGGGTTTATATTGCCCCCCCCCGGGCTGTAACTATGTAATTGCCTGCATATATTTGTTCTTTAACTGAGTTACACTTATCTTCCACACGCTAAAGCACACACTGACGGGTCACAGTGGCAAGGTGATGGCCGCCAAATATGTCCAAGAGCCAATTAAAGTGGTTACCGGAAGTCACGACCGCACTTTAAAGATCTGGGACTTACGCAGCATTGCCTGCATCGAGACCAAGTTTGCCGGCTCCAGTTGCAATGATCTGTGCACAACGGATAGCCTCGGCTCGACAATAATTAGTGGCCATTATGATAAGAAAATCCGCTTCTGGGATATACGAACGGAAAAACAAGCTGATGATGTGCTTATGCCTGCCAAAATCACCTCGCTGGATTTATCAAAGGGTGAGAAGACCTCAAATGATAAAACTAACAAAAACTTAATGTTTGTCTTTAATCTTTATGCCGACAGATTGCAATTACCTGATATGCTCCGTGAGGGATGATACAATAAAACTATTAGACTTACGCAAGAATCAAGTTATATCCACATTTTCGTAAGCTCAATTTCAACTCCAAACTGAATACATTTATAAATAATATACTTTCATGCCACAGAAACGAGCATTTTAAGATCAGCTGTGATTTCGCTCGGGCAGCTTTTAATAATTGCGCTTCAAAGATCGCCTGCGGATCGGCAGACGGGGCAATATATATATGGAATGTGAACGGATTTCTCGAAACCACGCTCAAGGGCCACAGGTGTGTTGTACTCAAAACTAGGCAACAGTCCGTAGAATCGTACTCTACATACCTTTGCATTATTTGTATTCTTTGCCTTTATATCCTATTTTTGGCGTGTTGTCATTTCTAACGCAACTAGTTCTGGTTTCGGTTTCTTTTGCAGCACGGCCGTGAATGCAGTCTGTTGGAGTCCAAACAGCAATTCGCTGGCGTCTGTGGGGAAGAGTAAAAGATGCATCATTTACTCCGACTCGTAGCCCAAAACTGAGAAGCAATTAAATTCATCTAAGTATGTAACTAGCAGCTTTTTTATCATTTAGCTACACTTACTTTTGTCAGGCATATAGTTCCCGATGCCTGTCACCAAGTACAGCAAGTCAGCCTTGTGTCATTGGCTACCACCTCCTTAAAATTATTATATGTATTTTGATGTTATACAATATATATATATATATATGTATCTTGAGTCAGCTTTATACCTATTCAGATTTTTATGTAACCAACTTTTTTACACACACACACACACATTTTGTATGAAATTCTTATTATAGAGTTAACTTTAGATGGTTACTCCTATTTTATATGTTTGTATGTTTTACCCTTTAAATATTTAGTTTTGATTTTTTGTGTATTTAGGTTTTGAACGAATTTAGCAATTAATACATATTTTATTTCAAAACAAAATATTTATTTTATAAACGCGTAACAATTATTTTTTAATTGATTAAAAAAGATGTATAAAATATTTTTTAAACATGTAAATATGAAAATATAAACTACAAAAAACAAACAATATTGTTTCTCTTTTTTTCCTTTTCCAACGTATTTCAGGTGCGCTATAAACATGTCTAGAATAGAGCTCGATGCATGTCTAAGTTTTTTTTTAATCATAAAAACAAATCACAAATTACAGGCAAACGTTTTTTCAAGATAACACGAGTCCTATGAACCTTTTTATACCCTTGCAGAGGATGCTTTAATTATGTCATGAAATGTTTAAAGAATCGAAGAATAGAAGATTTGCGAGCATCACGATTCTCATATATGTAAGTATATGCAAGAGGCAAATGTCTGCTAGGGAATAAAATCTTCGGCGTGCCAAAGATATTCTTACTTTCTAATTTTTTTTACATATTAATTCGGACACCTTATAATCGGTAGATAATCGGTAATCGACTTATCAATATCTATCTATTACATCTTAATTACATCTGAATATTTAGCAAATTGAAATATTAAAGCGTAGAACAGAAAAGTCTGGCTTGGCCAAATGAAAGCGTTAGTAATAATACGCCTCATCTTTTCGGCCTGCCTTTCTTTGGCTAACCAACATTCTTTTATCTAAAACGTAAGAGGCAACAATTTAAATCATCTGCCGTTGGCATGCAGCAGCATTTAAGCAGCCGCAAGAATGCCGAGTCATTATGGCATTAAAAATAATGTTGCCTTCATCGTTATAAATTTGAAGTGCTTAATACCCTGTGCTAGCCGTTAAAATTGGTTAAATAGAGGGTATTGTAAAATTGCATGCAGGCAGTAGTACATATGGCCAAGTTGGGCGGATCGGACCAGTATATCATACAACATGGGAACTTAAGGAACTTAATACCCTGTGATGGCCGTTAAAATTGGATAAATAGAGGGTATTGTAAAGCTGCATGCAGGCAGTAGAAGAAAGAGTTTTTGCACTTTCAAATCTTCTAATATACTATATATATGCTAGGGTAGTTACCCCTTCGTCGTGGAAGAAGCTGATCTTATAGAATTGATTATTTACAAATATTTGGGTATTTGCAAGATAATATAAACATTTGAGCTCTATATAACATTGCCATTTAAATGTAAAGTCGGAGAGCCAAACATAAACGCAATGTCAATGCACCTTAGTGACATTTTAGCCATGAAGGGTTATCGTAAAATTTACAACATTTTCAGCTAACTTCGCTGAGATAGCCGTCTAGAGGTAAGTATGCATTTTATAACAAAGCGTTGGGCATTAAATGAAAGCAACTAAGTCACTTGGGTAGAGCTCGGTGTGTGTGTGTGTGTATAGACTAGTTGGCAAAGATCGTTTACCTTGGTACACTTGAGAAAAGTAATTTTTTAATAGCACGAGAATGCTTTTCGTGTGGATAATGAGGTGCAGAAATCTAATTGCTCTGCAGGTACAGTCCACAGTCACTCGACAGGGACACATTCGTGCAGCCCTTTTATTGAGAAATGTATTCACTTTGGCACGACAGTTGCCACTGCGATGTCCAATCTCATGAGATCGTTTACCAGCAGCAGGGCCCACCATGCATGTGTATATGGAATTTAGAGAACACATCAATGCCATTTTTGCCTACACTGAGCAAACAGCTGGCAGGCACTGTAATTATATGAACCGGGTTCAGAGCGAACCGGTTTGAAACTGGAATTTAAGATTTTTATTCAACATATACCGAATCTCAAACCGTTTTAGTTGGCTAGAAAGAACAACAGCCGAATCTCAGGCTGAACCGAACCGGTTTTTTTTAAAATAATTTTTGGTTCACAATGATTATTTTCTTATATTAAAAGTAAACTATAGAAAATATGTTTGATTAATAAATACAATTTATATTGAATAGTTCAATTGGAATTTAAAGAACCAAGGCTCGAACCAAAACATATAATATAGATGGAACCGGTTCACGAATCGAACCATTAGTATGAAGTGCGAACCGAACCAGCGAACCTTTGGTTCGAACCATTAGTATGAAGCGTGAGCCGAACCAACGAAAATTGCTGCAGGAGAATCTGAAAACTCCGAAATAGGTATTTATATAAGTTTCTTTGCGTCCGATCAAGTGCGCGCACAATTGCAATTAAGAACTATTTACTTTTCGTAAAATAACGAAGCACGCAGCAGCAAACTGTAAATGAAAATTGAAGAGGTTCCTGGAACGCGAACGTGAACGCGACTGCGACTGCGAACGCCCACTTGAAGCAACCCGAAAATAATATGTGCAGTCTCCGGCAGCGTTATTATTGGCGACACCATGATGCAGAGGCAACGAACGATTCACTTTAAGATGTGGGTTGGACGTTCCACTCATTGCGACGCTTCTTGCCATTATCATCCAGCGGCCGGCCAACTGTTGCGCACCTGCTTCAAGCACCAGCAGAAATTTCTATATATATATATATATATATATCTGTATATATATATACGTAAATAAGTGGCGTTGGCTGGAGCCGATGGTGTGCATCATGCAAATTAATGCACCCTCAGTGCAACAGGAAACAGGCTTCGTGCAGATTTGTATCTTTATCTGCTGGAAGACCAAGCACACATTCAAGAAGGTAACTGCTGTCTGCTCGGATCGGATCGGGCCTGGTTGGTCTGGTCTGGTCTGGCCTGGGCTGGCCTGGCTTGGGCTGGACCTCGCGCCACACGCCCGCTGCCTCGCACAGTTAGGTGCATTCATCTCAATTAATTCACTTACAAAGCAAAAACAACAACAACAACAACAACAAGAACGAAAACAACGTTAGGAACAGCAATAAATACGCCTATATACACATTGCGGAGGAGCCGCTCATGAATTCCGCACTGACTCTAAGCACTTTGCTGCAATTAATGATAAAAGGTCGTCGTCGTCGTCGTTGTCGTTGTCAGTGCGCTTCTTAAATTAGAAAATTAGGAAAGTTTTTTTAATTAGTTGCAACATGCAAGCGTTGAGATGACAATGTACCTCAGATTTGTACTTCAGATTTATGCCTTATGTCTCTCACATTAGCACGCATCGTTATAAACCGATCGATGTTAGTCCACAGAAATAAAATGCCAAAAAGCAGAGAGAACTTGCAGCAATGTTGCAGCCGGGTGTCCACGACTGCCCAATACTCTTTCACAGTCCAGTTACAGCTTGAACAGGCAATCCTCATGCCTCGATCTTTGCAGCAGTTCCTCATTAGCCTTCTGTGGAAAGTATAGAATTACAAAGAGTTGTCGATCTTAACGATCCTACATGCCTCGAGTACAATATATTATTAGATCAATCTTTGGAGCAGCTCATTAGTGGTCTTCATTCCCAGATAGAGGTTTATAAAGCGTATTTGATGTAACCGATCTCCCAAGCTCCAGTACAAAAGAATTATAGATTGATCTTTGGCGCAGCTCGTCAATAGTCTTCTTTCCCAATTTGAACATTCTAGCTCTAAGTCTGTGGAAGATATGGAATTATTAAGAATTATAGATCTAAACGATCGTACTTGTGGCAAGTTCAAAATATTTTTAGATCGATCTTCAGAGCAGCTCATCAGTAGTCTTCACTCCCAATTCGGTCACTTGCTCTAAAACTGTGGAAGATATAGGTCCATGATCTTAACGATCTGCCACGCTGCAAATCGATTTTTAGAAAGATATTTTAAGCAGCTCATCCATAGTTTTCATTCTCAATTCAAACACATAGGCAAGGCTCTAAAACTGTGGAGGATATAGATTCGTGAAGAGTTATCAATCTAAGCTAGAGTGATCTCTAGAGCAGCTTCACAATTTAAACACTATCTCTCTCTTTCTCTCTCTCTCGTTCGCTCTCTAAAACGGCGGAAGATATAAATTTCTGTGATTTTCCATAAAGTGTACTACATTATCTGAAGCGGTTATACAAGCGCATAAATTCCAAGCTTTAAGTCTCTTACTTCATACGGACAGTGCATAAAACCGATATACTCCTTTTAATTTGTGAGCGAGTATATCAATTAACTGCTGTGCTGTGGCAATAATCTGTTGCCCTGTCTAAGTATGTCTCAAAACAGACGGGTTAGAGCCTTGTGGCTGACCATCAAACTGTGACTCTAAGCTTGTGAGTTTAAAACTGTGCAACTTTTTTTTGGCTTAGGCTTGACTTCTATTTTTGGAAGATCATCATTCAACCTGTCAAGAAATTACTTAGCGCATTACGCGAGAAAACTAAAAATAGCTTCTCATATTTTTTATATGGGTCGTAATGGAATCTTCCTGCGCGGCATCCTCTGTGCGCGTCTTTCCGGTATTCCGGCTTAAAGTTGATCTGAGTTGGCCAATTAAGGCTGAGTCCAGATGTGAGCTATGAATGCCTCAAGGTCAGCTGAGGTCTCCTATGCAATCCTTGAGCTCAGCAGCATAGTTTTTCACATTTTTGATCTCTTTTTCAAAGAGATGGCACAAGCTGATTCGACTTGGCTAATGGCCACATTCCATCCCGTAGACAGCTTTCGAGGCGGTCGACGGAGTTGTGATCTGTGCCAAAAGTGCGCCGTCATCGGAGTAGGTCAAGATCTAATCGGATGTTGATTCTAATCGTGTCTACACATAATCATATTTTCTGCTTTTTACTATAATTATACTCACTTAAATTGAGACAAACATTGCCTAGTTAGTGCTTGGCTATTTTGAGTTGATGGCAAAATATTTTAGGATTAGCTTTGAACTTTTAACAGTCTGCCAGGAAAATTAATTAACATGTATGTCAAGACATATCACAAATTTATAATGTGATATGTTCAGCTGACAGTCAACATATTGTTTTTAAGGCAATTTTTATTTTAATTAAATCAAGTACACATATCGGCAATAATTCATGTATTGTATATAAAATAAACATATTAAATATATATGAAAATATAAATAAATAAATGTAAATAAATAATCTGATGTCTGGTTGAAAATTCTTCATTGATCTAAGCTAATCGGTAAATTAAAGAGAGTTAATTAAAAACAGTTTGTTTAACTTCGATTTCAAATGCCAGCAACTAAAAAAGCCCATTTCCGAAGTCACAAAGGGAGTTCAATGCGCAGATCGAACTACCTTTATAAGTGTGGAAATCAATGTTAATAATAGATCAAGTAAAAAATTAATTCATATATGTAAATTGTTTTTTGACATTAAAGTATCCATTAACCAACAAACAATCCGCGACATTTCTATTTTTATTATCTTACACCCAAATCGAGCACTGACTAGACAAGACCAATTTCTAAGGCAGCCCAAGTAGATATATATAGTATCCCGTTATCTCTGGTTCGCACCTCCCGAAATTAACTTGTTCGATTTGAGGGCGAATCTGAAAGAACTAATACGAGTGCTGGTACGACTGCAGCTTCTGCCGGCGCTGATAGCAAAATGTCCAAATGCCAATGATAGCCAGTTGAGTAAGTAGGAAAAATGTCGCGGCCGTGATGAGTCCTAGAAGAAGAAGATAGGATATTTATAGAGTTTAGACTTTCCTCTACTATTAATAATATAACTATGCGTATGGGTGGAGAGAATGAGCCCAGTGTAACATAGAAAAAAGCCTCTGGCTTCTTTCGTTGCTTGACGCTTGTAATTCCCAACAAGTTCAAGTTGCGAAAGGGGCATAAGGCGCTTGCAATGAGAGCGACGATAAGTCTGCATATTCTTGAAATAACTAAACAGACAATCTGCTTACGTACAAATATTAATCTTTATAATTATTGGACTCTTTTTAACGAGTAATACCTACCAAAGGCATTCACACAAAAACCGCGGCCCGGGCTGGCAGTTGTAAACTCCGTTTCATTATTTTCCGAGTAACCGCCGATATTGGATTTGCGACTCTGCTGCTCATCGAAGCCGAATTTGTCAGTTATTTGTATGGACTGCACGAGCAGCATGTCTGTGGGCGCATTGAGCTCTCGTTTCCGACGCATATCGAAGGTAGCTAAAAGAAATATTGGACGTGTTTAAAGACAATCCAAGCACATTCCACTTATAATCCCAAACTCACCTGTTGCATTCAATGATCGACGCTTGCGTCCGTAAGAGAGCAGGGATCGATACTCGCCGCTGGTGTCCTCCTGATCGCATTGCACCGGTTCACAGCTGGGCATGCAGGGCGTGACCAGGGCACGGAACTGGACAACTTCGCTGGAGGGGAACTTGAAGGCGTCGAAGTTGGAGAGCAGCACCTTGCTGGAGCCATCGCTCTTGTAGATGGGGCCCATTATGAAGTGATCTGTGGGGCAGCCATTCGAGTCGATCAGCGTGATTTCCGAATTGTCCACGCCATCCAGGGCGACAAGTTCGCGCACGAAAATCTCGTACGGACTCTGCTCGTCCATAATTTGGAATTTCAGGGCCAACGGATCGCCCACCTCGGCAGAGCGCATCATATCGGAACCGTCGCGTGAGGTGATGCGCATAATGACATTCGGTGAGTCCACGATGACCTCCTCCGAGAGCGCGGGCGTCAGATCGCCGCGCACATCCAAGTTGACCCCGTTGGTCACAGACTTGTTGCTCAGATCGTATTGGCAGGCCAGCGCCAGGCCCAGATCGGAGGAGGTGACAATCATGTCATGATGCTGTATTATAATATCGTTCACGTAGCGCCCGCTCTGGCTCTGGCGCACATTGCACTCCAGGTCATGGTAGTTCATGCGCAGCTCAAAGTCCAAGGCGCTGCGCACGTCGACCGCGCACGACCTTGGCGAACCCTTGGCATAGACCTTGCCGCTGAACAGCTTGGAGGTGCGTATGCGGGCCAGCATGTCGCCACCGCCACACTCGATGGTCACGTTGTAGCAGGAGGCGAGCTCATAGGTGGATGCCTCCGGCACCTCCAGGTAGGGATCCTGCACGTCTGTCAGCGTTGCCCGGCTGTGATGCGACAGACGACAGACCATGTCGCCCGTATCGTTGTAGTCATACGAGTGGCATCTATCGGGAATGAGGAATAATAATAATTATTTTCATTCAAATGTATCGTATATGTGCACACACCTGTAGGGCGAATTGAGACACAGTTCGCGGCACTCATCCACGCTGCTCACCTCCTGATACACAGAGTCGACCGTCTTTAGGATGCGTCCGGGCAATCGCTTGAATTCGCACAGCTTGTTTGGCTCCTCGATGCAATGGTTTTCCAGATAGTCCGTGCCCTCCGTGATCTGGAAGGCATTCGTGCCAGCCAATGTCGAACGATCCATTTCACTCAGCTCGCAGGCGCCTGATGCTTTTTTAAAGTTCGCAGATCTGAAAAATGTCAAACATGGGAATAATCATAATCAGAATATAACTGCGAATCCTTTTACAATTAGCTCTAAGATTTTTAAAGAAAAAGTCTAGGAAGCTTAAAAGTAGAAAACTTGAAGTTAAAAATGTAAAAAATGTTAAAACTGAACGATTTATTTATCTAATTAAAAAATTGTTTCCGCCAATTTTCCACAGATTCCGGTGAATCCAGAATTTCCAAAATCGCTGGAGCATGGAAACAATGTTATACTGAAGTCTACGATTTGTTATAATAAAGCTTAAAGTTATGTTTATGTAACTAGTTAAATGACCGTTTTCCACAATTTTTCCGCAGTTGCGGGTGGAATTTCGAATATCACTGGAACATGTTAGAAGTGTGAAACACTGAGAGTATGAGTTTTACAATCTGCGAATTGTTCAGAGTCAGTCGTAATCAATAGTTTTGAACTATTTAAATTGAAAGCTGTCTTCATAGATGTGGCAACCATGGCGAACAGAAATTAAGGCGAGTCGCTGGTTCAAACCGTGAATCCTTTGTTTAATGAGTATATTAATGAAAGCCCATATTACCTGCACGTGAATTCCGTTTCGCTCAGGCAGAGCTCGAAGCATTCGCGCCGGGAACCGACTGGGACGCTGCGTTTTACTTCCGACTTCAACCTATAATTTTGTACACGGTCGACGAACCAGGCCCGCGAGCAGGGCTTCGCGGAGAGGCAAGACTTCTGCGCATAGATTGTGAAAACCGGAAATTGCGATTTCGTCAAGGCGCCTGAAATCCAAATGAAGATACATGAATCATAATATATGTGATCAAGATTTGCTCTGTAAAACTGTTTAAATATGCAAATATCTGTTATTTATGATTTACCTGGCAGCTGATCGGCATGCGCTGAAAATAGCACGCAGAGCCCAGTCTCATAGTTGACAGACTGACAGGTTTTATTCCTCAGGCAAGTTGCGAGACAATCTGTTAGCATCAAAGTGCCAGGCAGGGAATCCAGAAGCCTGCCAGGAGCGGAAAATACATAACTAAAAAAAAAAATGAAGAAAAATAAGACATTTGTCAGATTTTTAATTAAAATTGAATATCTTTCGTTCATTAACTTGATTTTTTCTGCCTTACCCAGTCACAATTTCGAAGCCAACTTTATCCGTTTCACAGAGCGCATTTTTCAAGAAGAGCTCCTGCTCGCTTAGATGCACTGCGTCCTTGGACTCCGCCTCTATGGCAGCCGACAGATCAAAGCCCGCGTTTCGATTCTCAGTCTCGGTGGCTGGCACTATGTCGACTGTCATGCCCACCTCTGTCGTTGTCTCCGGAATCGCAGTTATTGTGCTCTGCTCGCCGAGATCAGCCAGTTCATCGGGAGATGTGGTGGTGGCCACCGTCGCCGACTCTTGAGCCCGAGACTGAGTCAGGCACAGCAGCAGCACTCCAATCGCAAAAGGTTGCAAAAAGGTTTTGCTAAACAGTCCATTGGCCATTCTGACTATTCAACTGATGGCTAAAAGGACACATAAATATCAGGGAATGCTTCTTGTGAACTAAATTGTATATATATATGTCTATAGCATATACGAACAACCTCTTAAAAGTTATTGACTGAAGTATACACAAACTGTCTTAAGCTATGCCATCCAAGCCTTAGGTTATTAATGCTATATTATATTTAAAAATGTAATCTATTTACAGAGCAATATTAATTCTCCTTAAATCAGTTCGAAAGCTTAAAACTCTAAATAGAAAAAGTTTTGAATTATATCTATAGCCACGCCCATTGAGAGACCAGCTTAAACCCGCAAATTGTTTTCTCCATTTGGCAGTCAGATTACGAATGACCTCTTTCAATGGGCGAACTTCTCATATATCGGCCACATTCACCCAAGAGGGGCGTGGAAGAGGGCAAATATTGGCAGCTAGATTTCAGACTTCCTTCATTCACGAACGAGCCAGATTTGAAGCCCACTTCCGGACCAGAATTAGCAAGAACTCACACAGTTTAAGAGCGACTATTGGCATAATTAAATATATTCAACGATTACATAGAGAGGATAAGAAAGAAGACCTCTTAAATGTAAGTTAAGCTAAAAGACTTTGCGCTCTAACAGAAATTAGATTGAATTTCTGTTGGGCAAACGTTTTCGATACACATCAATTTATTTGCGAATGGCCGAGAGCCATATAATTAATATGATATGCACTCCGCAAGAGTCGCAATTCTGGGCGGGTTCGTTGTGCCCCAAGAAGTTTGTAGCATATATATTTCATAACAGGCGGGCAGCGGGCACGTAAGTGACCTCATGGACTATTGAGTACGAGGAAAGTCAATTACCTCTTTGGGGAGTGAGTGACCTGGGCTTTTGTTCTGGTTCGCTGGCCGAAACTGTGCCTGCTCAGTTGCCAACTTAATGGCCAGCATTTATGCTTGATAGTTGCCAGCTCCAAAACATAATAAAAAGGTTGTGAACTTTCGTAGATTTTCTCAACATTTTCCATCGACACAAAGCCAAGTCAAACACAACGGAGCGAAGGGCTCGGTTGACTCCACGAGAAGGTACTCTAAATACGTTTGTCTATAGATAAGTAAATATTTACATAAAACCTGTGGGCTCTTCAAAGCTTACGATATTAAATCTAACTGTGCGTTCGTTCGACAATCGATATTTATCGGTTCTTTGTCGGAATTGTCGTTTTGTTCCGCACAAATTTCAGACGTCGAAACGTGTTTTGCTCCGAATTAAATACTTTTATATATTTAGAAAACAAGCGAGCACAAGTCTGTCGAATTTCACTTTCCCCAAAAAAGTCGCCTCAAAGCATAAACTTTAAAGACGATTTTTGATTTTCGATTTTCGTTAGACCAAAAGCATGCCCCGACTTAAAATAGATCTCGAGAAACTCGTGCGGCTGACAGGCTTAAGTAATAAACGCCTCTCTACCCATAAAAATAAGCTACTATCCAAACACACATACTCACACACACAGGCAGGCACATACATATGCATTAGGTGAGTTTTCTTTTGGCTGCTTTTAAGCGTCTCATTTCCAATTAGCAGAGTTTTCCAAGCGCAACGGCTGGCCAGCGACTACTAGCGCTAGTAACAGTTCTTAAAAAACCATCTCGCATAGTATTCACTAAAAAATTGAACTCACAGGTCGAAAAACTTGTTATTCTAACAGTGAATTTTACTGCGTACGCACACACACACGCACACACACACAGGTGTGTGTGTGTTTACAGTGGCGTGCATCGCGCAGGCTAAACATGAAAATTGCATGCTGCAAATGCCGCAATGTGGCTAAGAAAAGCTCCCAGCCTCTTGGCCAGAAAGCCATGCACCCTAATCTTCATTGGCAACAATGTCGACGCAACGGTATTTGATACTCACCTGCGCCACACACCTACCCAGAGCTACACCTAGACACAACAATTTCACCAAAAATAAATAAAGTAAGTAAAGAAAAGAAAAACCGGCTCTTTGCCCAAAAGCCCAGCGCGCCGCCAGTTATATTTAATTCATAGATAGACTTGCAGCCTGTCGTAAGCTCCATTTAATAAGCATATCATTATTCTATTTACAAGCTGTGCTATCGTCGAATCCATCACAGTCTCAATCCATATGCAAATAACCTTTTATGGCGCACTTAAAACCCAACCGGAGAGCACACGAATTGGTATGCCGCGATTCACTTGTTCAATTTCACCAACACTTTAACCGCGCACGACGTGGTCATCTGTTTGGCCTTTTTTTTTTTTATTTTCTTCTTTTCTTTCAAATGCTCAGAAAACCCACACGATAATGAGGTCAATTTGTATACCCTGCGCCTATCGAAAGGGTATAGTCAAGCTGTGTGCAGGCATGTAACAGGCAGATCTGATCTTATTTTTATTGATAGTTCTTATTTGTATTATAATTGTTATTATCATTATTATTAATTGTTTTATTATTATTTTTGTAATTTGTTTTTTATATTATTATTTATTATTAATTGTTTAATTTTTTATTTTATTTATATAATTATTTATGGTTTTATTATTTTTATTTTTATTATTTACGCTTTCATCATATTTTTATTTTAATAACTTTCTCCGTTTTCTCATATTACAAAACTCGTATTTCCCAAACCCATTTTTGTATTCTATAACATATCCGGATTCAGACTGTTAACTTCTTTATGGTATTATATAATGAACATCATATACTATATATGAAGAGTTTCTAAAAGATCCTCAGCTCTGTTGACGAAGAATTTATACTAGGCTAACCCGATCTTAAGGAGTGCCAGCTCTTCTTGCTTATCATCTCATCTTGCCTTGCACAGATCTGTTGTGGTTTCTCATAAGATCGTATGCTACTCCCAACTTATCTAATTTCTCCAATTAACAAATCAGATCTATATGCATCTATAAACATGGTCATACATACGGATGCAGGGTATTGCCAGTTGAAGTGACCCATAGACAGTCGGGTGACTATGAGATACCCTGCACACAGCTGCGAATTGTCATAGCATACATTCATAGTTTCTCACACACACACACATGCATACATACACACATACATTGACAACATTCGCATGCTGCAAGTTCCGCACTTTGGGCAGAGGCTGTTGCTCCGCTTTCGCACAGCTCGAAAATGGGTTGTTTAATTAAGGTGTGAGCGGGAATAGGTGCGAAAAATGAAATAAACCTAATGTGAATTTTTATAATAGCCAAGATATGCTCCAAATCGGGGAGTGTCTATGTATGTATATATGTCCAGTATATGCAGGATCCCAGCCTATGCTGGCCGAGAAACCTTGCCAGGCTCAAGCTGCCGCAGTCTCCAGGTCTGAGAGCCGTAATCTCGGCTCTAGAATTCAAGGAACTGAGCTCTATTTACCTGAAATTTAAGGGTATACAAATAGACTTTGAATAGTTGTCTGTGCGTGATGTCATTTTAAACTCCACACCGTGGCCAAAAAATCAATACAGCCGAAAGAAGAAGAAGAAGTAGAAAAAAAACCCGTTAAAAGAACTTTCTCTCTATTCTGCATGCTGCGAGGTCGGGCAATTTGATTCATTCACCGAGCGGCTCGATTATTTGTGTCATGCAGTAGTCGGAATTTTCAATAGGCGTTTATCACTGGCAAATCTTCGGATGCTTAACGGTGCTGCTGGCTGAAACCACATAATATAAGAATGCCCACCTGAGTCCGTAGTATCTCCATCTACGAGTCGCTGGTCTTAACACCCAAGCTCAGCTCAAGTTGATTTCTACATATGTGTGCGTAGTTTGCCTGTTGACACACTTATTAGTTTTTCTGTTTCTTTAGGTGTTAGCGGCCAATTATACAGCTAATTTATGATCGAAATTGAAGAAAGAAATTGGCCAGCCCAAAACGCAGTTACCAAACAAAAAAACCCGTTAAGTTTACCGAGCTCTGTTTATCTTTCGAATTTCCGCATTTGAATGTGCGCAGAAATAGTCGAGAATTTTTGGCCAAGGGAACCATGAATAAAACCAAAAGTAATTGTAAGTTGGAATGGAAGCAAAGTAATCATTTTTAATATTTAAGATATTCCTTCCATCCCTATTGGAGTAATGATAAGTAACTGATGACTTACTCTGGAATTGTAAGCTTTGCTTTAAAATGTGACTGAGCTGGAATGGAAACAAAGTGAACCTTGTATAAATGAAGATGGTCCTTCCAGCAATATTGGAATGAACACAAATTGAACCGTTTTGCTATGGAAACTATTACTTCCATTGGAAATATAATAAATAACTAAGACCTAATCTTGTTCTTTAAATACTTGCAAGTAATATGAAGAACTTATCCCTCTAAGTTTATGTCACTTCAAAAGGAGGCTAAGTTAGAGTGAACACAAAATGAACCCTATAAAAAAAGACATGCCTTCCAGCACTCCTGGAATTATGATAAATAACTAAAGAATTAATCTTTTTGCTAGAAATATTGTAAGTAATATATATAAAGGTATATTCCCTAGAAGTTGATTTAACTTAAAAACGAGGCTGAGTTGGACTGGAAAATGAAATGCTCCTCATTAATATTGAAGATATTCCTTCCAATCTTGGAATTATGGTAAATAACTCAATCTTTAACATGAGAACGCTAATGAACCATAATATAATTAATTTAGATTTACTGTTATTTCTATAAAGAGCTAAATTCGTGGTCATGCAACCGAATAGCTGTGTTTTAATCAAGGCAAACCCACGATTGGAAACCTACTGTTATCCCATTGTGGAATATAACTGGAAAATGCAACCGTTCATTAAAGGTTTGGACGGAAGTTGTTGATTTTTATTTAAAAATCGTATGCTGCTGCTTTGAATGTGTGTTTTATGTTATGTTATTTCTTTCTTAGCTCTTAGCCAACTTAACTGCCGCTCTTTTTCCCACTGCAGTCTTACAGTTTAGTTTAGTGTCTTACAGAATCTTTCTTTGCCACATTTATGCACTGCCTCCTGTCCTCCCATCCCATCCCATCCCTTCCCATCCCATTCGAGAGATGTCCGACGCCGTTGTCGCTGCGGTTCGAACAAACCGGTTAACATCTTTTTTGTGATTTTTCTTAGTCATTCCTCCAGTAAGTGTAATGGTTTTTTTTTTTATTCTTAAGGTATGGGTAATGGTTTTTTGTTATTTTGTTTTTATTGTTGCCGAAGCTGTTAATTTACATAGAAATATGAATATAATATATGCACATATGTAAGAATTGTGCATAGACCGTAAACAAAGTTGGTTCAAATGATGACAACTATATAAAAGAGGCTTAGCTGGATTAACTTGTTAAACAATAGTCCTAATTATCGATTCCTTTATAAACCTAGCTTAACTATTTGGTTAGTTGCGTCACTTACCTTACGTATTGCACTTGGTTTCTCTTTTGGTATTCTTTTACTTTATAACGTCATAAATCTCATAATCTGCTTAATGGGATGTGTGTAATGTGTGTCCCAACCTTGCAAACACTTACAACAAGACCGATCACAAATATTGATTTTATTTTATATTTCACTTCAAGTCGGTGCAGAAACAGAAAGCCGAACTCATCCAAACGATGGCTAACGCAGAACTAAAGTTTTTCCTGCAGTTGCTTGTTATAAAAGTTAGAAAAAAGAAGTTCTGCAGACGCAGCTTGCTTTGGTGCTCTTGGGGAACGGAACGGACCACTCCAGTCATATGGCCGCAATAGAAGAGCAACTCAATATAAGAGAAGAGCACCGAAGAGCACTTCTTTGGGGCAGAAAGTGTGTGATCTGCAGTTGAAAGAAATTTAACGTATGTTTACCAACATCTTGTTCGAACCAAATCTCTCCACCGTCCAACTCAAACTTGTTTGCGTTCTAACTATCCGGCAACTGACTTTTAAGAGCGCACTTGTCGGAAGCGGTCAATGTACGATGTTGAATGTACACCTGTTTAATTTGAGTTCTCTCTCTTAATTTGACGTCGCCAGTAATTTATATCACCACCTTCCCCTCGAACAAACACATATTGTTAGGTGTCTCTTTACAGTCAGCGGTAATGTGTAACAATGTGCGCTCGGAGGCTGCGTACTTGGCTCATTTATTAGGGACCTGCCACAAATGGCCACTAATGTAACTCAATTATCGTTGTATAATTTATAACAATAATGTGAACAGTTATATTGCGCAAGCCGCTTGCAATATAAATACTTGTATACCCTGTACCAAGTGTGTTTACATAGGTGAGATAACATGGGTTACATGGTAAAAAGTTACATAAGTTATAACAAATAAAGCGAAAATTTACACCTGTACTCCTTATAATAAGTCGAAGCTATCTTCGAGGAGATTTAAGGCTCCAGGAATTTGTCTCTTTTAGTCGCCTCGTACGACAAGCAGTGACATACTGTGGTGGTTATTCTTGTGCCCGCCAACCACACGGGTGAGTCGATCTTTGACCAAGCTTTAAAATGCAGTCGTATAATGCATATAGTGCATTACAGATAAATATTTCGATTTAATTTTCCATGTAAATTAATGAGACCTACAAATTTGAAAACGCGCCAATGTTTCATAGCTACCAGCTTACCACAGCCATACATATCGATTAACGATACTAGAGATCAGGCAATGTGATTTTCGGGCTGCAAGTGTTGTAAAAGGACATATTATCGGTGGCTTCACAGTTGATGTTCCTTTATTGTTTCCATAAACATACATTTTTCTCTTTTCAAAATTGTAATTATCCGATATATTTTTCAAATATCAAATTAAATCCAATTAGCTGCTTATATTTTTGGAAAAATATTATTAAAATTAACAATCGATAGGCACCCGCGCAATGTTGGAGTTCTGTTAAGGCACTATATTTAATGTTAGAGACAACGATTCGGAGTAAGTTGGCAGCTGTTAAATTTAGATTAAACGTTTTTTATGTTTTGGCATTAAATTAGACGCAGAATATATTATATAATTACTATAAATCTATTTTTAACAACATTTTATACGAAAATGCATATTTATATTTAATTTTACATTATTAACCGCAGTTTATGTGAGAAGAAATGAATGCTTGCTGTTAATAACATTTGAGCAAAATGTTAAGCCCTTGTCGCTGTATATATGTATGTTAGTTATTTATTTTCACACTGTTTGCAGGTTAACTCGTTGTTTGGCACAAATTTTACTTAAATTACAATGGGAAAACGTCGTACGCAGTCTCTAATCGACTCAAATTCGAGCGATAGTGATAGCGACGCGGACACCAACTTGGAATCGGTGAGTTATGCGTGAGAAATGTGGAAGGACGCCTTTGTAAAATTTGCGCGATGTAACAAATCAATGCGCAGCATTTTATTGTAAAAATCTATATATATTTTGCACGCAGGACTTGTTGTCGCTGGCCAGAAAGAGAAAGAAGCCAAGCAATGCCACAAAAGCCCCGAACTCAAAGTCCGATTCAGATTCGGACTGGGCAAATAATAAATCAAGTGCGCCAGCCTCAAAAAAGAAGCGTCCGAAGAAAACAAGCAGAGATTCGAGTTCTTCCGAGGAGAATTGGGACGACGACAGTCAGGATGAGGTCGCAGCGCCCGTGGAAAAGCGCGTCGAGCCCGAACCCAAGAAGCCAGACATTCAAAGTGAACAGGAGGAGGGCGAGGTGTCCGACAGCGATTCTGAAAATGAGAAATCCAAATCGAAATCATCATCGACGTCTGGCTCTCCCTCTGGATCGGATTCATCTAGCTCGTCATCGTCTAGCTCCGATTCAGAGTTTGATGACGGCTACGATGACGATTTGATGGGCGACGAAGAGGACCGCAAACGGCTGAATGGACTGTCCGAAAAGGAGCGCGAAACAGAGATCTTCAAGCGTATTGAACAGCGCGACATTATGCGCACCCGATGGGAGATTGAGCGGAAGCTCAAACTCGCCCGTCGTGGCGAAAAGAACGAGAAGTCAAAGACAAAGGGAGAGCGTGCCAAGAAGAAATCCAAGAAGGACAAACGCAGTAAAAAGTCAAAGGACCTGGCACCACCCGTGCCGGCAGCAACCACAGCTGACATAGATACCAGCAAGAGCGGTGCGCCAGAGGCGCGTGCTTCGGCCAAGAGCCCCTCGCCCATACCATCGATTCGCGAGGGTCCATCGACATCTGGCACTGGGTCCAGTACAACCAGCAGCAGCGCCGAGAAAAACGCTGAAGAGCAGAGTTCGAGCAGCGTGGCCGATTACTTTGATCACAAGGAGAGGTCCAAGGAGCGCAAGAAGAACGTCGAGGCAAATAAAACCGATGACAAGCGCAGCAACGCCATGGCCATGCTCAAAGCCAAGCGTGAAGGCAAAGCCAAGCGAGGTAAGTACAAAATGATCCACAAAATCTATACATAGTAAAACGAATTTAATTGCAGAGGAGGAGGAAGCAAAGCGACAAGCAGAACGCGACAGAGATGATGATAAGGAGGAACTGGAGAGCGTCTCTGGCTGTAAATCGGCGGTCAAGCTGAAAGCGTCAGAGATCTACTCAGATGATTCGGGCAGCAGCGATTGGGATGACGAAGAGAAGCCGGCGGGCAAACGATCACGTTCGAACAGCAGCAAGGCGTCTAGCGAGTCCGAGGACGACGAGAAGGCCACAAAGAGCCCCGTGTTTATAACCACCCGCGAGGATCTTAACAAGCTGCGGCTCTCCCGCTTCAAAATGGAGCGCTTCGTCAATCTGCCCATATTTGAGAGCACCGTAGTCAACTGCTTTGTGCGCATCAGCATTGGCAACAATGGCCAGAAGCCCGTGTATCGGGTGGCCGAGATCGTGGGCGTTGTGGAGACCGGCAAAATATACACACTTGGCTCGACACGCACCAATCGGGGATTGCGTCTCAAGCACGGCTCACAGGAGCGCGTTTTTCGGCTGGAGTTTATATCTAATCAGGAGTTCACTGAAACCGAGTTTAACAAATGGGTTGAGATGTGCCAGCAGCAGCACGTGCTCCCGCCGACAATTGATTTGATTGAGATCAAGGCGAACGATATTAAGAAGGCGCTCAATTACGAGTTCAAGGACGAGGATGTAGACAAGATAGTTGAGGAGAAGAATCGCTTCCGCAATCGGCCCACCAACTATGCCATGAAGAAGACCTGCCTAATGAAGGAGCGCGATGCGGCTATGCTTCGTGGCGACTACGATATTGCCAACGATCTGGGCCAGCAAATCGATCAGCTAGAGACTCGCGCCTCTGAGCTTGACAAGCGACGTTCTCACAGTCTCAATTTGATTTCCTACATAAACGATCGCAATCGTAAGCGCAATGTGCAGGACGCTGAGAAGGCCATCATGGAGGAGGCGCGTGCAAACAAAGGCATGAAGATATCAGATCCATTTACGCGCCGCATTACACAGCCCCGCATGGGCTTTAAGGGCACCAAAAAGGATGATGATGAGTCGCTGTTATCCCCGTTGCCACCGCCGCCGCTGCCAGGCAAGAAGAAGCCCAATGAAACAAGCACTTCCAATGCAAAGCCAACAGATGGCAAGGATTACAGCTTGTACTCACTGCACGACTTTGATATAGACCTAGACGTACCGCTGCCAGGTAAGTTACCAACAGATACCTTTGTTCCAATAATAGTTTGTTATTAACACGCCTCCAATTGCAGTGAACAGCGCCAATGCGCTGCCCAAGCCAGCGAACAAACCAACCGAGACGGTGTCCAAGCGTTCACTGAACCTGGAAGATTACAAAAAGAAGCGTGGCCTCATCTAGCTGCACCGTTCAATTAACAATGTTCTTTACTTAGGTTAGTGTGGTGTTACGAGTAATTAAACGTAATCGATTATTATGACGACAACAAAGGAGGAAAGTTTGTTAACGCTCCAACCTGGCTCCATCACCTATAGGCATAGTTTACAAATTGTATTGTATGTTTACGAATATATCGCTATGTACTGATATAGAGACCATATTTATTTTTCATTCAGGGCTGTCATAAGAAATCCCTAACGAGACTTTCGCACAGAATGCAAATGCGTCTGCATTCCAATGTCCCGTCCCAAGGGAGTTCTCTGAGACTTCTGCCTCTGTTCCTCGGATCTATGTTTATTTGTAACAGTTGCCACTGGTTTTATACATATATATATATAAATCAATATTTATATATACATATAATTGAGTGTGTGTGAATAATATTAATTTACGAACAACAATTAGCTAAAATTTTACAAACAAAACTCATTTACCAGCTATTTTATATTATTATATTATATTTACGCATAGTCATAGGTTCGCATGTCCTTTGTATTTTTATAAGCGATAAGTTTTTAACTGTATTAGTTGCTATATAATCCAATAGTCAATGTTTTATAAATTTACAATTGTATTTGTTATTTCCCACAATATACATACATACATACATATAAGTGTACCTACAAACAAACATGCATACGTACATAATCACATAATATTAAATACATCGGTTGTAAGCATTCAGCGCTGTATTAATTTTAAATGAAATCTGTTGATGTAGTCAGGTTTACAAATAAATACGTACCATACTCAATGATCGTGTCCAAAATGTATCTGTAATTGCCCAACTGTACCCTGGTGATGAGTACATCATTGCTGACTCCAAGTGGGACCTCCATATGGATGGATGGATACATATGCTGTTCGTCTCGAAGCGGGTTAAGTCTTTCGGACGCCTCTTTAATTGGTTTGCAGTTTGTTTGCGCAGCTGTTGGAGCCCCCTTCGTGTCCACACTTAATTTAATTAATTCGATGAAATTGTCTTTTAATTGAAAGCGATCGCCTTTCAGATGTTTTGCGGGAGTTCGAATTAAGCTACGTCAAGTTGTCAAAGGTCAATATATAATATATATACATATACTCTATATATATGTTACATAAACGGATTTAACAGACTTTACAAATTTGAAGATCGATGAACTCTTGGGAGTATTACCTATCAGAATAAGTACTTGCTGTTGTACTTGGGTTTTTCTGCTGTCGATTTTCGGGTTTTGAGTTTTAATGGAAATTAGATAAGCGCTAGTTATATAACATTTAAAAAGTCGAATACTGTTTTGAGAAAAGCTCTGGAAAATTTTTAAATATCTACTATTCGAAACGAACCATTATATAAGATTACCAGCTATTGATACATGGTTGCCATGGTTATATTGCCTCATCTTGTCGAACTAAACATCTTCTCAGTATATAATAAAAAGCTTTGTGGAAAAGCAAAAGTCTTGTGAGCTTGGGCATAAAATAATAGTTATGATCAGTTAAGAGTTATTTTTAAACTAAAATGTATAAGTAATACTGTAATATTTACAATTGTCTATAAATAAAAATAATAAATATGTACAAAATAAAAAAAGTTTCAAATTTTATATCTAAAGTCCTTTGCAAAGAAATTTCTTGGGAGAATTTCCTCATGTTATAATCTCTATCTCTCCTGCAGTTTTATCTCAAATCGAAAGAAAATGAGTTTTTGTAAATTTCAATACATCTTGTATGTTTTAGAGGAAGAGGGAATGTTTCATAATTTAGACCTTTTTTTAAGAAAAATCAAGGTATCTAAGGGTACGAGCCACAAAAGTAATTCCCAAGATGAAAGCTGCTTGCACCGTAAAAAGCATACAAATATTTACTATTATGCAACATTTTTATAGGTACACTCGTATATGCATATATGTTTTTAAATGCACTTCCGGTAATAGTTTTTTCCTCTCTTATTAAAATCTTTGCATTCGATTCATAATGCCAACCATGATAAGTATATAGGGGAGGGTCCAGCCCCAGGGTTTTAACTGTGACCGAGTCGGCGTCCATCTCGCTCGCTTTTGGGGCCGTTCCGTGAGACAAACTGCGAATGTGTGAATGTGTCTGATCCGATCACAATGATGTGGCGGACACATATACATATGTATATATTGTGGCACAATGACATTTTATCTCAAAGTATGCAATAGCAGCACGTTCTCTGAAGCGGAGAATGTAATAGATCAGAGGCAGCATCAGAATGGGATTCAGAATTCAGAATTCAGAACTACCGATGCATGGCCCATGCAAATGGACATGCTTGCCGTGGGTGTATGGAACGCTCCGCTGCATCTATAGATACTTCAAATAAATATATGTTTATATAGTATATGCTGCCACTTAAATTGTATCTCAAACTGGCACATATGTATGTACTCGAGCACAATACGCGCCTCCGTTGCCGAACATTAATGGCAGCTAATCAACCGGCATCCCAGCAAGAAAGAGCAAGTGACTTTTTGAGCTGTCTTCGGCGTCGCCTCTGTCACTGTCACTGGCTCTGCCGCTGCCGCCGCTGCTGCTGCTGCCTCTGCCGCCGCCCTCTGAAGCCGCATCGAACAGATTCCCATCGGCCGCTCAAGCGTTCAGTTGAGCTCGGGATTGCAAACGCGCCGGAACAGTTCGCCCCCCAGATACACAGTTTAAATAGCGACACGCGCCCGAGGGGAAAAGCTACGCATAGATTCGATTATTCGTCGAGAATTTAAATCACAGTCTCCTATTAAATTTAAGTCCAAGTGCCTGCAAAATGTGCTCAACGAATTTGTGCCTAATATCGCTTTTGATCATATTGCCCCTCATTCGAGGCGAGCTCAATTTCAACAATGATCTTGAGAACCATCAGAAATTTAAAAGCGTTCCAACTACCATCAAAAGCTACGAAAATGACACCGTTTTATTGCCCTGCCATTTGGACAGTAAGCGCCACTAAATAAACAAATCAATAATTATAAAGTTTATATAAATTAATGTTTTAATTGAATTTAAAGAAAAACTGCGTTTCACGGTTTGAATTAAGAGAACAAAATGCAGTTTAGGTTACCAATTTAATGGACCTTGAAACTGTTCCTTTGTTGGGCCCGTTCTATACGCAATTGGACACAACAATAACATTTAATTTGGACTCTAAATTGAGGTTCTTTAGCGTTTTGAATGAATGCACAAAAGGCAGCTAAGGAAATTCGTTCATCACAATGGATTTTCATCTTATTTTTTTTTCTTTATTATTTTCTATAATAGACACGAAAACGGATTTGATTAATTAAATGTCGACTAGATGGTTTTGAAGTAGCTGCGCCTTAAGATTCTGTCTCTTAATAGAGCTATAAAGGGGTGCATAAATAATTTAAATAATTATAATTAATTATAGCTGGGAATTTCTTGTTGAATCTTTGCTGATATTATGATAACTTTGAAAGGAATTCTTTTTGGGAAGAATTCTGTATTAACTGAAATAATTTATTTCTCATTTATACCATTAACGGACAGACGAACGGACAGACGGACAGACAGACGAACATGGCTAGATCGACTCGGCTGTTGATGCTGATCAAGAATATATATACTTTATGGGGTCGGAGATGCTTCATTCTGCCTGTTACATACATTTGCACAAATACATTATACCCTGTTTATCCATTTTCAATGGGTTCAGAGTATAAAAATGAAGGGGCAGACATTCATTCGAATGGGATAGAACAATAAGGTTGCAATGAAAAAAAAAATACACAGACTTATGTGGAATTCTCACCATCTTTATCTTAACTTGATATGCAAAGGACGGAAAATTAAATATATTTTTAATATTCAGGGCAAAATATTTCTCACTAAATAACTCGAGAAAGATCAAGAATGTACTTACCAGCTGTTGAGAATTTTGAATAGGATTTAATGTAATGTTTGCCCGCAGCTCCGTTTCACTATGTGCGCTGGCACAGGGATGACGTGCCTTTGGTGGACTCGCGTCATCCGGAGATTCCGCCACCGGAACGTGTGGTCTTATGGGCGAATGGCAGCCTGCAGGTGTCAAATTTGAAATCGGAAGACACTGGCGACTATTACTGTGAGATCATGTCGAACAGTAATCACGCCGTCCAGGTGCATGCAATTGAGGTGCAATATGAGCCGAGCGTTGTCACGGAACCGAGCGGAGTCCTGGAGCTGCCCATTGGCGCCACCTTCGAGGTCGTCTGCATGGCCAAGGGCGTGCCCCAGCCGGCGATCAGCTGGCGGCTGAACGGCAACACGCTGGACCAGTACAGCAATGCGGGCAATCGACAGAGCCACATCTTTGAGATTAAGTCGAGGAGCATGGCGGGCCTGATCGAGTGCCTGGCCGCCAACGGAGTGGGTCAGCCGGCGGTGGCGGGAGTTCAACTCCGGGTCCTCTGTAGGTTTGCTGATGCAACCAATTCCCGACTCCGACAGTAATTGCAATCGATACACTTTCAGTTGCTCCGGAGCCGACGCTGCCGCATCCCGTGGTGTACACCAAAGTCGGAGATCGGGCGCAAATGGAGTGCATTGTGGAGGCGGCGCCACCTGCGACGCTGCAATGGTTCCATTACGGTGTGCCCGTCCAAATGGGCGCACACATCAACAGCCAGGAGACGGAACTGGCCAGCAGCCACGCCCTGGACAGCTATGTCAGCCTGGTCAAGCACGTGCTGACCATCAAGAAGGTGCGCGACGCCGACATGGGACAGTACGAGTGCCGCGCGAGCAACTCGATTGGCTTTAGGAGCGCCACCATCGAGCTGACTGGACGCCCAATGCCGTGCGTCTTCAAGATCAATCCCGGCACCCAGAGCTCCACGTCGCATGTGCTGGTCTGGCAGACGGAGAGCCTGCTGCCCATAATGGAGTTTAAGTTGAGATTCCGACAGATTCCATCAGGTAGGCAATTTCCTTAATATTTGTTAAGTCTATTGAAAAACGTATTCTTTTATTTCTAAAGCAAATATAACAAGGCCAGTGAAAACAAACTGGACAGAACTGACAATTCCAGCTCAAGTGACCATTGGTAAGTCAAATAAGAGTGCTGTAGTCGGGAGTGACCGACTAGGGGATACCCTGTACGAACGAACATTTCCTCAATCCCACACTTTGTATTGAAAATGCATTCTTGATTAAACTCGGTGTCTAAGGTACGGTCTTAAGGGGATTAAATAGAATGTGTACCTTTTATAGGGATTTTTCTTTTCAAATTTTGAGAGAAGACTTCTAGAAAGGGAAAATATTTGCAATCTATTTGTTATGCGAGAACCTACATACCAAGCTTCGTTTGAGTTATGATTATGAAAATAATCAAATAAATAATCAATATTTGCATATTTGTGATTCTGTAACATTATCTTTAAGTAGACTCCAGTTATTTGCAAGGCTTGCAACTCTTAGCCTTAAGCTTTTCAAACAATTTGGCATCAACAAATTTTATATTATAAACAAAACAATTGGAATAGTTAATGAGTCATTCATTCACACCTCGATTGCACATTCTTTAATTCAATATTCTTCCCCAAACGTAGGTCCCATTTACATAACATCATACACTCTGCATGGCCTGCAGCCTGCCAGTCTCTTTGAGGTCTCGGTTCTGGCAAGGAACAGCTTTGGCTGGAGCGATAACAGTAAGACCGTGCGATTCGCAACTGGCGGCGAGGGTAAGTCCATGAGAACCTTCTAAATAAGATATTTACAAACTTTCCCATTGTAATTTTTAGTTGAGCTACCCAACTATTCAACGGAATCGGAACTGCAATACGATGCTACGGAAGAGATCTTTGAGAATGAGATAACGCAGAGATCACATATTTTCACAGCCAGCATGACACATAACCGCGCAACAGACTGTGGTTATAGTACCCTGGTACATCTTACGATATTTATGCAAATTTGCCTCGCTATGCGCTACACATAACTAAAGTTAATATAAATATATTTGTACTGAATGCAAGGTTCCAATAAAATAAAGAAATTTTCTATTTTCACATCCGCAAAATACTAATCACAAAATGTACTTACAGAATTTATCCTATTCCATATTTGTTATAAATGCTTTTCACTCCTGCCTGACCGTTTGATAAAGCATGGGATGTAGATTGATCTCTTCCTGTTCACGCTCCGGCGAAATACACCACAAGGCATCAAAGACAATCAATTGCAAAAGGCCCGAGCCAGCCGCACAGTCCTCGAACGTAATTGGTGGTAGCTCTCTTTTAACGTGGGAGCCGTAGATCTTTAGCATTTTGTTGTTCAGCCCAATCAGGGAGATTGGCTTGTCTCGGTGCTCCTCGTACTGCCACATAGCCTGCAAGACCTGTGTAAGTCGGTTCGCATAGTCCGTTAGCAGCACAACTGCATTCATATTCTTTGTACTGTTGCCATTGCAGATCCTGCTCAGCTGCTCCGCGCATGTACTCTTAATATATAGCTCGTTTTCCAATCGCATGGAGCAGCGCACACAGGCCAAACAAAACATGTTCTGCAATGTCTTTTGCAGATCGGCAATATCATAAACACAGGGAAGCATCACATGTCCAACGGCCTCCACCAGCATTGTTACAGCTGGCAAGCCGAGCTTGTTCGGATCACAGGCAATGGCAACATAGTTCTCCAGTCCCTTATCCTTTATTGCCGTCAATATGTAGCTCAAGGCTTTAGCAATATACTCTGGCGTCATAAGCTAAAAGAGAATATACTTTAACATGAGATTATGCAGACAGGAATCATAAGGCAAGAACTAACTTACGGTTGTCTGAAGCAGCCCATTGTCCTCCAAATGCACGCTGGCAATATTTTCCGTTGTGATAAGCTGTTTAATGTATGAATTAGATGCAGAGGATGGATAAATACAATAGCCAACTTACTGGCCATTCGAATTCTTCCGTATTTTCATCCCAGCTGCGCAGTTTTGCCAAACTTCTGGCATAGCAAAGACTTTGCCCCTGGCCATTGGTGCGCGATGCGAATATGGCAAAGATCTGTGATGGAAACATGAACTTTTTAATGTCAACTAGTATGTATATTGTATAGGATTTACCTTATGAATATATGGCTCCTGGCGTACCAGGAATTCATCCATATTAAGCATATACGTCTGGTTGCGCTCAATACGGCTTAGCACATCCGGATGAAAGTACTCCAATCCCTCGCCATCTTCTGTCCTGCGCACACGCTCTAGTCTCCACCGCACTTTGCCAGATAACAAATCAAACTCTGCCTGATTATACATTTGAATTTCAGCAAAGTCGTCCAGCTGAACGCGGGCTCCAAACTTTGCAATGGAAGATCTTCTTGGTGGGGGTGGATTTGGCGCCTGTGCCTCTGTCTGCCGCGCTGCCAACAGTCGCCCGAAGCGCTCCTGCTTTGAGCCATCGGTATTCAGAACTCTGGCGTACAATTCGCGTTCCAAGTCCAGAGAATTGAACTCCGATAGAGGCACGTCCATTATTCAAGTTGTAAACAAAGATTCGCGCAGTAAGTTCAGTATTAAAAATTGCCAGTGTTGCAAATTGGTGCCAAATGCGAAATCTTATATCGATGTATCGATAGCTCGAAGTTTAAAAAAAAAAGTGCCTAAAGCTAAAAGTGTATTTATCAGTTATTTTAGTTTTCATATTACAAATTATTAACACCTATTAATTTGAACCAGTAATTGTAAGACCGTAAATTGTAAAAATAATGAAAACTAGAACTGACAAAACAGTTTATTTAATTAGTTTTATTAGTTGTGTGAGAATAAAGAGCAACCGACTGCTTAAAAGTAAACCTCTACCATAACGGTTTTTTGAAAGAGGAAATTTTAAGTTTGATTTTTACATATATTTTAATGCGATTTAAAATTTGAAAATACTGCATATGTTTATTTGCAGTGAAAATATTGATAGCTAATAATTCTTGTTATCAATGTTATTGTCATTATCTGAAGCTAAATTTAAAGTGGTTTGATCATCATCAGTCACAGCGCATATTTACAATGCATCACATCAGATGACAAATAAATCAAGATATAAAGGACTTCCGTTATGACTAACAAAATTTGATAAGACAAAATACAAATTCTGGAAAATTGATAAAGTAATCTAACCCATACTCACCTCTTAGTAATGCCAACTAACATTTCTTATAGCATTACTAACTTATAAAAATAATTGTCTTTTGTATTGTTTCCAATTGTTCAAAATCATGCAGAATAAACTCGTCACTCAAACAATTTTCTTTTTAGTCTTATAAATAATAACGATTAAAATAATCTTCCTATAATGTACCTATATTTTCCATGACATAAATTCCCTACCGCATTAGTAGAGGGTATTCATTCGGTGTAGGGCTTCAATCAGAGCAAAACCACCAACAATTGACAATGACATTGTGAGCATCTTCTGGACCCACACACCGTCCGATTATCTCTCTCTCGCTCAGATATATTTGGCGCCATAAGAGGAACGCGGAAAAGATACGAATTTGTTTACCTGCGGCAGCAGCAAGCAGCCCCAAGCAGCCGCAGCAGCAACAACAACTGTTACGCGTTGTGAGAGCGTTGGCTATGTTCCATTCCATCGTTTTGGCTCCCAACTGGCATCCAAGCACGCGCTACACTTACTTTCAGTTCTCGCTTGAAAAGCATCGCGACGGGTACGAAACAAGCGCGTAGCGCACAAAAAATAACAAAAATAAAAAAATATACTCCTATCAATACTACCATTAAGTACTTGAAAACTTCAATTTGTTTTGTGCGCGCAGACACACACACATGCACATAGTTGTATCTATCGCTGGGCGAGCAAAAGCTTTTTCACGGCAGTATCTGAAGCAAATGAATTTAATAAGGGGCACAAGTTCGTCACGAAGTTAAGCGAAAGCGTTGCAAGTGCAAGTGTTACAACTTCGAAGAGCATCTGTGGACGGTAACCTGCTCGTAAATCAAAATTGCTCGTACAATATGTCGTCGCTGCCAGTTGGGTTGCCTTTTGTAATGCTTCAGCCGAATATTTGTTGTTGTTTAAAACTCTCCGTCCATCTCTCTTCGTCCGTCGCTCAACGTTGTTCGCATCTCGCGACCGACCAGTCGCAGGCGAACGCAAAACCTGTTTCTCTTCCTCTAGATGCTGCCCCGTGTAAATGGCACAGGCTGAGGCACTTCACTTTATCCATTCTTTACCTGGCCCAGGCGGCGGGTGCAGCTGCCCCAGAGCCAGCCTCTGCTACACGCACACCTTAAACTAACTCTATGACTCCCGTGATTCATAATAACAAATATCTTGCCACAAGCCTCAAGCAGCAAATGTGGCATTGCCACAGCGAATTCGATTTGTGGCGGCCCCCAATGCATTTTGGCACTCGCCGCACTCGCAATTAGAAACAGAAATACAAATAACCAAATACAACATCTCGTACTTGTGCAATATGCAAATGCAAATGCAAATGCATTGGCCGCGCATTCTATAAATATGTGCAAAATGTATGCAAAATACTCGATGCCTGGCTGCAGTTGTCGTCTGTCGCCGCTGCCGGCTATCCCAGCCGAATGTACAGCAAACGAAAGCGAAATGAATGCACGGAGAGTTGGCCGAGAAAGGAAATGGAAATGCAAGAGTGGAATGGGGACGGGGCCTGCGGGGTATGGCAGCGGCTGCTGCTGCTGCTGTGTAGGGCAGCAGGAGCAGCAGCCACAGATGGATATGGCTGCTAGAGCGAGAGAGGGGGTGTGTCAGAGAACTGAAAACAAAAGTACAAAAAAAAACATCGATTGTTGTTATTTACAGTAAAAAGTTTTCGATTCAATTTTCAGGCGGGGACTTTAGTTTTCGTTTCTCATTCCAAAAATCGCTGTAATAGCAAACTGAGCGCAGCTGCAGCTGCCTCAAACACACACACACACACGTACGCACGCATACAAGTGCAGCCCTTGGCTGCATCTGTGCGCTTGTGTGTGTGTGTGTGTGTGTGAGTAAACTTGGAGCGCAATGTAAATAAACAAACGGCAACAAGACCAAAAACAAGACATGAAAAAGCCAAGACAAGCGCAGAGATTGTTAAAGCCCCAAGACGAAGAAGAAGTACGAGAAGTGCAACGAGAGCCGTTCGGAAATTAATTGTTGAGAATTGCAATCTTCGGTTTCGACCGTTTGGCTAGTACCAAAATGATTCTAAGAACTGTAATTTAACTAAATGATCCTTTAGTAGGAAAAAACATAGGCAATCACTTAGTTTTATTAGAAAAACTCCTGGGAATATAGTCAGAAAATAATCCATATCCTCAATTGTAGTTCATAAAACAGTTAAAACTAAAAAATAGTTAAGGGAAGTACTTTAAGTGACACCTTGAACGGCCCTCGTCAGAATCGAAGTCCAATGGAAAGCACAGGCCATGTCACGTTTAACATTGATAAATATATTCGAAATAGTCATTTCTGATAACCGAGAGGCTTTTTTTTACGTCAAAAGCTGTCACATGAGGTGTCATAACTGTAATAGGCCCTAAAATATAGCTAGGGGAGTTTGGACCAAAACTCTCGCCTCCATTCGTGAAGGGTGTTAGGTGATTATATATTCGAACTCATCCATCATTTAAAAAAGCTTTTGCGAAAAACAAATATATGAATAGATGAATAGGTATTGGTTAGTATTCGTTGTGCTGCTTTTAGCGCATTGCGAAGCATTGCAAATTTATTTTGTGAGTAGCTCGCATATTACATATGTATATGTGCATGTATGTGCATATGTATGTGCATAGTATATATCATATGTAAACATGCTGCTGCATACATATGTTCATACATGTGTATTCAGATGTTTGCATTTCGATACTCTGCCTCAAAGTATGCAGGCCTTCTAAAGTAGGTCTGCTAAGCCCAAATTGTTATTGGTTTAGGCCATGTTCCAATTGGCACAGATATATCCAGAGCGTGGTGAACTTTACATATTTCATATACGCACATTAATTTTGCACATACATATATATTTTTTCTACAAATCTCTGGTTAGAATGTCGATGGAAAGGGTGTCGAGGCTTCGTCATGTCCACAATAATTTTTGGTTTTTTTTTTTTTGTTGTTGTTATTTTTCGTTTTTGAGTTTTCGCATTTGCACATTAATTTATTTATATGCATACATATTTGCATGCTTGCCGACTTGGCACACCCTGGCCACCCCCCCGACCGCCACGCGCCTGTAGCCTTCCCCCAACCTCAACGACCCGACACGACCCACTTTTGCAGCCGGCCAAGCGCTCTGGCATTGAGCGAGCCCACAGATAAATGGAGAGTGAGAGATGAAGAAGGAGAGAGTGAGAGAGAGAGGGAGAGGGCGTATTAGTGACCAGAGCGGAGCAACAACAAATTCCAATTTTCGCACTGGGCTCAAAACATCATCCGAGAGGCAGCTTGCATAACCTAGGCGAATACTTAGAGCCATGTTTATCATTTAGCTGCCAATCAGCGAAAATTTGTCCACTTTTTTTCAGTGGAAGCTGCGATTTCTAGCGCACAGCTGCGAATAACAACACGAGTTTTGGTTTTGGGGTCGCTTAGCTCACAGCTTGATTTCGAATTCAATAACTCAAATAATGCGCGCGCTTTTCTTTGATATTTAATTTGTATTTTATTTTTTTTTTGGCTTGGCAAATTTTTTTTTTTTTTGAGCTTCCGGTGGCCGCGACGCGATACGCGACGCATACAAAAGAAAAATTCGAACAATTTAAAAAAGCAACAGAAATTTTGTGTCTTTGCGGCGCCCAATTGGGTCCGCAATTGGTTGTAGCAATTTGGAGGCAAATTAATTAAATCGAGTTCCAACAAACATATTAATTGCAGTTAACGATCTACCTCCGATAGAGCAGCAAATTCAAAAAACAAATATAAATTTTAAGTGCGTGCGCTGCTGCCAAATAACAAACAAACAAATAAAACCAGCTGAGAGATAACAATGAGAGCTACGACGTGGATGTTACTCATTTGTCTGCTAATTGGACAATTTTATGGCGGTAAGTCCTCATCAGACCTGGCTGTTGCTCTTTAGAGCTATATGTAGATATGAATCGGATTTATTTAATTGGCACTCAAGCTCATATTGGACCCTAGAGAATTGAAATCTCGACAAATCGAATACACATGGGACACGCCCCAAAAATTAGCAATGCAATGAAAATAAATATATAAGTTGTGTTTTTTTTTTCATTTCTGATTATTAAACAAAAAATATCAAAAATAATTTTGTCCTGGCTGAAATGAATAAGTTTACTAAACTTTAGAGCGTTGCTTTTAGAAATTCCACCCGCCAGAGTGGAAAATAAGCGGAAAGGGTTGTATGAAAGTCGTTGCTAACGATCTGCTTGGTCCCAAACTTATTTTCAAAGATCTATGTGAATTATATAGAAGTAAAAAAGGAATGTTTAAAGTTTGATGATGAAAACTTTGCCCGGGCAAAGCTGGGTAATAAGATCTAGTAAATATATATGATTTTCTATATCGTAAGACGCAGAAGCTTAGAAGTAATTTTATAGTGTAGCTAATCCAATCACTTTTTATTGTTATTATTTATCACTGCTTGATAAGCAAATGATATGCATTTTTATAAAATATGCACTACAAATATATTTACACTTAACCTTAAGAGAAAGGGGGTTCTCTTCAGATTAGGTAAAGTCTGTTCAGCTCATTTAAACGCCTGTTATTAGTTGGTTATTAAATAGAAGGAATTTCAAATATTTCTTTCGTACTACAGTTGCTTACAAAAGTATTCGTAACTTAATGGAGGGCGTTGTCAATGGGTTTGACGTATGTGTCAAAATTATGAATTACCAAAGCTGTGTGTACCATATTAATAGGCATGAGCCATGCGCCAGCCCACATATCATGCCGATATAGTATGACGATGAACACACACATGTATATGTATACTTGTGTGAGTACCCACGTGTGTTACGCTTACCTGCGCCAAAGCTAAAGCCAAAGCCGTCGCCGTAAAACAGAATGCCAGTCGCGGAGCCCAGCATATCTTATCGTGTGGTTGAATGCTTATCTATTGTTGAAAGTTAAATTTCATAAATGTTGATAACGGTAAACATTCCAGTGCTCATAGCTCAGAGATACACGCAGAACCTCGCATTATTTAGTCATTTACTGCTGGGTGCTGGCTCGAACCCAACTCTATATATGCCAACGAGGCTGTGGGCCATGTGGCTCTGCACCCCCCTCCAGTCCCCAGTGGAATAGTCCAATGAGAAGAGCAAATATTTGTTGTGCAAAGAATGGCAGGTTGATGTTGGATATTTGCTCATGCCAGACACGCAGCCAGTGCCTGCCAACAAAATAGACGCCCCCAACTCTATGGATCTCTGTTTTCATCCAGTTCTGGTTTCCGCGGTTACACGCTGCGACTGGGCACAGCGGTCACAGTGTGCGAGTGGGGTACACAGTGCTGCCTGCCATCGGGGGCCACCAAGAATACAAATTTTTAATTAAATGTTCGCTTTTCCAATTTTAGGCATGCGATAAGGCAGCATGGCGTATGTCGAAATCTGACAAACCCCTTCCCCGAGCACATACAAACGCTTTTCTCTATATAGTTTTCAGCTAAAACTTTGCACACATATTTTGCTGGAAGTCCGCACAGAGAACAGTACATAAAAACATACATCAAAATAGACTTTTAGCCAGAGCAACAAGTTCAAAGCATATTTATGGCTTCTATGTAAATATTTTGAAATTTTGGCTGTTGCATCAAAATTTACTTGAAAGAATTTGACGGATGTTGATATAATAAGCAGCTGTACGAATTATGTTTGTTAATTCATGATTACAACATTTATCACATAAACGAACGGAGACTAATGACTACTGTGGAATGGGAATTGTTTCTTGAGGTTTAAATAAATTCTTTGAGAAGTCAACAAAACTCATTTTCAAAGATCATTGAGAGAATTTATTTTAAACGTGCCACGGGCTAGGCCAGGCAACATTATTCTTTGTCAAAATGCATGTGAAAATACATACATACATACATACATACATACATACATACATACATACATACATACATACAGCCATACATACATACATACATACATACATACATACATCCATACATCCATACATACATACATACATACGTACATACGTACATACATACATACATACATACATACATACATACATACATACATACATACATACGTACATACGTACATACGTACATACATACATACATACATACATACATACATACATACATACATACATACCTACATACCTACATACCTACATACCTACATACCTACATACCTACATACCTACATACCTACATACCTACATACCTACATACCTACATACCTACATACCTACATACCTACATACCTACATACCTACATACCCACATACCCACATACCTACATACCTACATATCTACATATCTACATATCTACATACCTACATGCCTACATACCTACATACCTACATACATACATAAATACATACTTACATACATACGCCTCCAGCTCCGCCCCCTTGGTGCTCCTCCGGCTCCTCAGCTTCCAGCGTTGAAGCCACCTGCGCCTAATTCATAGGTGGAGCCTGCAAGCCTTACTTAAATTTTTGAGAATCGAGGAGGAGGGCATCTTTAATAAATACGTTTTCTTATTTAAATTTGCCGCGCAACAAGACAAATCAGTCTGCTATTGGTATTTTATAAGACAATTTACATGCATACATACATACATATAAACGCACACATACACACACATTCACACATACATCCATACATACATTCATACACAAAAACATACACACATTCATGCATTAATTCATTCAATCACACATATACATACAAAATCAATTTGGCATCTAAATCTGGCAACATTATTCTAAGTCAAAATTCATGTAAAAATGGTAACCTCAAATATCCTATATAGACATAGGTCAAAATTTCCCAACCCCATAGCTTGGTCAAATCTCATCAGATTTGCACGAGGCTTGGCTCTTTGTTCAAGGTTCGGCCTATTGATCAATTTGGCATCTAAAGCTAGCAACATTATTCTTGTATAATATATAAGATAGAGATACAACTTACATATCTTGGATATATAAGGAAACATAATGAATGCTTACAATAAAAAACTCTCAAATATATTTTGAAACAATACCATATTCTCTTCATACTTAAAATCTACCCTTGAATAATTTTACTTTAGCATTAAAAAGCTCCCAATTTTAATCAAATTTCGGGTTAGCTTTATAATTCCGGGTTTTATATCAATGAAGGTTCTTTGGAACTCAATGCCATTATATACCAGGCGGGCCACAAAATTCTTAGCATAGGTTGATACTAATGGAGGTTCCTGGAATACAATACTATTTAAAATTCTAATTAGCTGATCGATTATGCTGGACCTACGTACGCAGATATTTTGCATGCCCAAGAATTTCCGCATTTAAATTTCGTTTGAAATTGAAAACTTCTCAAATTACGCATTCACTTGCCGATCGGCAACGATTTTATGGAAATTGGCCAGCATTTGATCAATCGAATTGGGCGATTCGTCAGATCCGCGGCACGCCCTTTGTGATCCGTGTGCAAATCACATTTCCCAGTTCGACTGTCTGTCACGAGTCCATATGCTCCATATGTATCCATAGGTAATTGTACATAATGTGTATGTATGTTTATAAAAGTCCAATCGATGCCGAACCAATTGATTTCAATTTAATTTCCCTTTTCGTATGTACATATTTATTTTTGGTTTAATTTGGGAGACGTTATGCAAATTCGTGGAATCGCATTATGTACTTGGACATACATATGGAAAGCAATTTATGCCGTCTGTCGGACCATTTGGCCAGCCATTAACATTGATAGATACCCTCTCGAATAGCGAGGTTCCGGATCCATGGATGTAGTATTATCTTAACCGTAGGGCAGGGGAGAAAGAAAGAAAGGGAGAAAAATAGTCAAGAAATTGTTGCCTTGATAACTTTTGACGCTTAATAATATAATGAAAAATTGATGTAAAACATATTTTTGACTGTGCTGCCGTAACCCGACACGCGGCCATCTGTAAACGCGCCTGTGGCCAAAGCTACTTGTACATTTTTCATTCCCTGGAAATAGCGTGTACAATTTTGGCGTTGCGGATTTGACAGTCGAACTAAAACCAAAATCGTACATGGATTTGGCGAACTGCGATCCGTTCATATTTATTTATAAGCATATTTCATTGAGACAGACATGGCGTTTTATTTGTTTACGAACTGACCCCATAACTCGACAGTATCTGTATATTCGTCTGTATATATATATATATATATGCGTATGACCAGCAGATGTAGGACAGCACACAACATATCGACTGCAATGTGTGGTGCAGCGGTACAGAGGTGGGCACAACATCCATGACGATAATGAAATAAATACAAAAACACGCTCGCACATATTATACGTGCTTATAGCAATCATCTTGAACTAAATCTTGAATTGAATGGAACAATCAATGCGACTCGATGCGATGCGATGCCGGGCATGTTATCTGCTTCCATACTGACCTTACTGATATGTCACTTCCCAACAGTCACTATTTATATAACTATAGTGGGAAAACGATCTAAAACATTTATTTAACATAGACAGATTGAATACTTTTAAACAAGGCTGCAAATTGGCTTTGAGTCGAGGCAATTTCAGCCCGGAATACCTTCATCCTTTTTTTACTATGAAGCAAAACCCGAAAGAAACTTTTGATTAACACTTAGTCCCTAAGCATTAAAAAACTGAGATCCCAATCTTTGGACTTATTTAACGAATTTTGGATTCAGTTCAAATGTAGCCCGCAACTTACGTATGAAAATATTTGGGACTTGCAATATTTTCAGTAGAACGGGCATTCAATCAATCTAAATCAAATGTTTTATTACAATTATGAAAATATATGACACATGAATCGAACTTAGAGCCAGACAGCTGGTTCAAACCAGCGTCAATTGCTTTTTAGGTTGCAGCCCTGACTTTGAATTGATGACGAAAACGTTTCGAACCATCAATGCCTTATCATATTTTATTCTTAAATGTTCCACGTTGTCAAATTAATACAATAAACTTTGTAAGTGGATATTTTAAAGGCACAAACAGGTTGTTCTTCGGATAAAATCTTAAGCAAAACATGTTTTGCTGAGATGGAATCAGCACAGCGTCGAAATGACAGAATGTTGGTAGCAATAAATAAACCAAATGTGGATCAAATAAGCGCCAAGCAGCCAAATGTGTATTATAACTAAAACATACATTGTTTTAATACACTGAGAAAAAAGGCAAGGGAACAATGCGTATTAGTCAAGATGAAAAATAAACTCATACGCAGCAGAGGAGACAATTATATTTACAAGGTCATAAAAGTTGCTTAGGGATGAGATAAGATAAAAAACTACTTACCATATAACTTTTAGTTGTCATCTGATAAATGTGCTTTCTTGGGGCATAACGAATTGCATCGCATCCCTTGGCACAGTTCGGTCGAGGAATTCAAAAGCAATTGAGACCCGAATGCCAATTGCTGACGCCAGTTCCAAGCACCAAATGTTGCCGGTCTAGTCCCAATGCGTGCGCTGGCAAACGCCATCAAAGGCCACAGCCATTACGACATTAAGCTCATCGAGCAGGGAGCGGTAGGTGGGAGGGGAAGAAGGGGGGCAAGGGTGCTGTCGTTGGCGCCGCGACGTCCTGACGCCATTGTCCCACATCGAGAATTGCAGCAGGAGCTGGAGCCGAGGGGTTGCTGGAGCATCCATATGGCAGACTGTTGAGTGCCTGGCGCTGTATTGTGTTTTGTTTGCTGGCCCCCAGACATCGATCCAAGGACAATGCGGGCCAATGGAGTGAGAGCCCTGAAACTGAAAGAGAGCAGCAGCAGCCGCAGCAGCAGCCGCAGCAGCAGCAGCTGACGCATGTGAAAAGCCTTGCCCCGCCGGGGCGCCTCTCGAGCTGACCCACTTGCGCGAATGCCAACAGTCGACTACTGGGATTGGAGTGGCAACAACTGGGCTGGGACGCACTTGGCCTTGACTCAGGCAAATGAAATTTTACCAACAAAACACAACTGCGTCTGCCCAAGATTGTAATATTTGGTATTCAATGCTGGCGGTGAAGGTCTCGGTCGGTCTTGGTCTCGGTCCCCCAATCTCAATCTCACTCTCAATCTCTATATCTATTTCTCCCGCGCCCGATGGCCTTTGGCAAAAGTTGTTTTCGGCTCGAAGAGCTGATTGCCATAAAAGGGGTTGACTGCGTGTGAGTTTATCTGTCTTGCGGGGGATTGGATAAGATAACTGGCTCTGGCTCTGGCTGCGACCGAGACTCTGCTTGATTGCCAACTCTTTAAGGCAAGCGCTTTTATCGAGCCATGATAACGAGTGGCAGCCAATTGAAGCGCCTTGCGTAATGCCTCACCTTGCGGCGCATCGTTCCGCATCCAAATCCAGCAAAAGACTGTTGATTTTGATGACGCGATGCCTTTGGCAAATGACTCATTCGCGTGGGCACCGCGTCGTCAGATTGGAATTGCCGTTAGATGTCACTGATGAAATTAGAAAAAACGATCCCCATACAAGGCATGCAAATGGCATATACTTATGTAGCTATTGGCCATTGGTAATGGCGATTTGTGATTCGCAGCCATAAATTCGTCATTCGATTAACATATTATGATCGTCTTTGATTACGTGCATGTAATTCAAAGACACCAATTTCATCGGTCAACTCTGGCCCATGCACCTTTATCGCTGGCAATTAAATTTCTAGCGGCCTTATCCGAAAAATTCGTTACTTTTTAGTGGCAATTTGTCTGCGTATAATTAAAAATAATAGAAAATTTGCCGCTTTTTATATAGTTTCTAGTTATTTATATGAGCTACTTAATTGACTTACAGCCAAGGCTGCAAAACGGTTTTAAACCGAATCTTTTGGGTTTAAATTTAAATATTTGTATAGCTTTGAACCAAACCTCAAGACGGGTTGGGTAAGAAATAGAAAAGATTCCAAACCTACAATAAACCATTTCTATTTTTAAGATGGGTCGGTTCAGTTTTAATTTAATTTGATTATGAACCCAACCGAATAAATTGGATAAACAATAGCTGGACATAAATCTGAACCGAACCATTTGGTAAAAGTAAACGGGCTCGCTTGAAACTAAGCTAAATGAACTCTATTGTGTAAAGAATCTAAGAATAATTAATTTTTATTTCGGTTGCTGGTTCAGGTTCCATTTAGTTTAATTTAATTTATTATACTTAGAATCTGTTCAATTGACAAAAATTTAAGCAGACAAAGTTTAAAATCAGAGTTAAGAAATTGGGAAAAACTGGGCCCACGAACCTAAGGCGTAGCATTGGTTCAAAGCGTGATCTGTACAATCGGAAACTTTTGTTGGGTCTTCAAAGAAAGTTTAAGAAGTGTTGGACATATAGACAATCCATTATTAAAACCACAAGACTTACAGAGGGTAGAGTCAATAGAGTACATTAGTAATATTAAATAGGACAATCTACAAAATATCCTTACTAAAAGTCCAAAAATATTTACTTTACAATCTGGGACCCCTTCGTTATGGACATGGGTCAGAGTTAAGCCTTGTTTTTGGCAAAGCATATGCTTCTGGTGGCTGAAAGTTTTTTGAATGCAGACAAATGAGTTCACCCTTTCGCATCCGGTGTAAAAGTCAATTTGCTAAAAAGTGTAGATCAGATGACGAACTCGTTGCGAGCACTCCCTATTGAATGCGTTGATGGGGTGTGATTTTTATCAATTCCAATTAAGAGTTCCGTCAGCCGTGTAAACAAGTAATGCAAACAAGCTGTACACTTGAGAGTTGACTTGAACCAGCTATAGATACATGGAATATGAGTCACGGTCGTAGATGAGTTGCCTTTCACTGACTCTATCACAATGCCTCTCCTCTTACAGAGCGGGCGTCACCGATTGGCGAGGAGAATGGCGAGGACTACCAGGACGATGATTACGATTACGGTGGAGAGGATGACTCTGGCAATTCGGACGGGCCACCAGCGCCCATTGTGGAAGATGTGCAGAGTGCGCCACCCTACTTCGAGCAGTCGGATGTTGTTATAGACGCCAAGCCAGGCGACGATGTGATCATCAACTGTGATGCCCGCAACTTTGAGAGTACGTACTTCAATATACACTAAATTTGTTTATTAACCTAGTCTTAACAACCCGTTGACAGTTAAAAATGTGGCCATGTGGTACAAGAACAGCACCGTGCTGGCAACTGGCCAGAATGCCATCAACAACCGGGTGGAAGTCATGAGGAACAACTCGCTGCGCATTGGCAGCGTCACGGCGGAGGATGCGGATGACTATTACTGTGTGGTGTTGCCGCAGGACGTGAGGCAGCATACAAAACTGATCGTGGGCGCCCGGCTGTCGATCCTCTGCGACGATCGCGATGTTACGGATCGCTCGCAGACGTTCAAGCAGGGCGACCGTCACAAGCTCGTCTGCCGCGCGTTTCTGCCCACCAAGACAGATATCAAATGGTCCCTGAATGTATGTGTATAGTGGTTGACCATTGACCCAAAGCCCACTTGGATTTTACTAGTTGTGCCGAATGCTAATGTTTTGCCTCTCTCCCCCACTTCATCTTCCCATCCGCTCAGGGTCAGCGACTGCAGCCACCGCCCAGCGATGCAGCCAATGGCGTCATAGTTCTGGATAATGTGGACGAGGAGAACGCTGGCGTCTATCAGTGCCTTGGCGACGACGGCAGCGCTGATCCGCCTCACGGCATGGTCACCGTCGATGTTCAGTACAGCCCCAAGGTCTCCACCCATCGTCACCATGTGAACACACAGGAAGGAGACTCGGCGGAGCTCTACTGCGAATATCGCGCCAATCCCATTGCCATCAGCTTCTTTATAAAGGACGGCAAGACACTGTCATTGTCCGACAAGTACTCGATCAGGAACACACTGCACAAGGCGCACAATCGCACCATGCTCCTCATCAAGCATGTGGAGGCCAACGATCTGGGCGAGTATCTGTGCCACGTTGAGAACGCCATTGGCTCCAACGAGGTGCGTATCCAGCTGAGCTATCGTCCCGAGACGCCACAGTACGAGGACAGCTCCATCGAGGGCAAACAGGTGACCATGCACTGGCTGGTCCGCAGTCTGCAGCCCCTCTCCGAGGCCATGCTAGACTACAGGTTGACGGGGGTAAGTTTCACAATATAAAGATTTACAAAACTTGATTTAAGCTTAACATAGTATGTACCACAAGAAATTTGTTCTGTATTCCCTTTTCGCTTCAATTCCGCAAAGTTTCATTAAGCATGCTTTTCGACTTGTATGATCCTATGTGGAATTGAAATTTTATGCCAATTAACAATTTATATATAATTCCTCCTCAAACGCTGCACAATGGAACCTTTTCTCTTAGAGCTCTCTTATTCCATCCAATTGATTTCCACGCTTACTAATTCCACACATTTGCAGTCGTATACGTGGAGCACCGTGTCGGTGATACAGACACAACGCCATGACAAGGACAACGGCATCTGGAAGATCACACATCAGATGGAGCTGTCGCCTGGCCTGTGGCATGCGCGTGTCAAGACGAAGAATACCCAGGGCTGGTCCAACTTCTCGCCAGATCATGACTTCCACATTAAGGACGTAGAGGGTAACTTAATTGAATAGAAATATGCTTGAACTTTTCACCAATCCAATTCGGTTTCAGACTCCGAGGAAATCGACGATGGGGCTGTGCCGCCGGGTGACTTGGTGCGTGCCGGCTTTGGGGTTGGTTCCGGCAACAATTCGGCGTGCACCATGGGAATGCTGCCCGGCCTGATGCTAGCCGCCTTCAGCATATCCATGCTGCGACTCTAAGGATGTTGATTGTGGGATTCAATGAGCAGGAACAGGGCCGGGGGAACTGTACATACGTATTTCGAGTTACATGTTTTTTGCTTGTGCTGTGCCTTGAACCCGGCAACTGGGCAGTAACAGCCTATCTATAAGAATGCCATTGCAAAGAAAACAACAAAACCTAACCCAAGTATTCTAATTATACATGCAAAATGCTATTGCGCCTGAAAGTGCCCACATCGTGGGCTCAATGTTAATGTTAATATAAAATCAATCAAGCATAGGCGAATTTTCACTAAAAACAACAAATCATTTGTGCCAAGAAACAGCATACGGAAGGAAGAATTGTACGAATTATGTTTAGCTTAGTTTAGTTAAAGATAAAGTTAAAAAAAAACGAAAAACTGCGACGATCGGTTGAAAACCGCCCAAAACCTAGCATATAATATTTATTTGTTTGTATTTACGGATAGTTAACATTGACGATTTCTAGAATCCGAATGGAGCACATCCTAATTACCTGAACAGAAACAGAAACAGAATCATATACTATATATACACACACATACCGGATACAGATACCGAAACTAAGAATGTAAATAAGAAGGAAAAAAGAAATGGGTTAATGAGGATCTAGTGACATATAGGCGGGGGGGTGTATGAATGAGAATGTTTTTCGTGTTTTGTTTAACCGAGCATTAAGATATACAAGATTTTATTTAACAAATATATATTCGAATTATGCAAACATTTGAAATATTATGATAACTAGACCAAAGCTTAAATATACATGTGTACCTACCCACACACACACACACACACACGCACACGCGCGCACATGTACTATTTTTTACGAAATGGAAATAAACGTGGGTAACTATGAACGATAAGGAATCCGGAAGATACTTACTTAAAATTAAGAGATTGAACAAACGGCATGTTAATAAGTACTTTTGTAATAATATCGTATATACTATAATCAGGTGAGGAGAGGATGGTCGCTTATTTGTTTGGCTTCGATTGAAATTTGTTAGCTACAATACCTGAAATTGCCATTGGCCATATACATTGATATATACATAGATATATATATATATGCAGCCGCTGACCATACAGATCGATGATATACTTATGCATGCTCGCATGCTTACAATCAAAACACACACACAGACACACACACAAATATGAGAATATATTTTGTATACTTATATTTTATTTAAGAATCATAATATTAGTATTGAAACATTGAAAATAAACGTGCCAATTGCAAGCAATCAATGCAAAGATTGTTTCAACTTTAAAGTCAAGTTCCATATGAATTTTGCAAATGCAAAACTTAATTTCGTGAGCCGACCTGTTAACAAACATACATATTTAAAAGCCAGTGTCTTAAACAAATATTGTAACATTTTTCTCTTTTAATTTAGTTAATGCGACATTAAGAATATACATATATACATACCGATATAAATAAAGCAAAATTTCAACATTGTATTATTTGCGATCCATCGGGTGAAAGACAATCCATTAAAGAACTGGGGGCAAGTTAAAGGTCTGCAACAGAATCGAAAGTAAACTGAAGTAACTGAAACCCGAACGGAACTGTTTTTATTCCCTGAACTGTATGTAACAGGCAGAAGGAAGCATCTTCGACCCCATAAAGTATATATATTCTTGATCAGCATCAGCAGCCGAGTCGATCTAGCCATGTCCGTCTGTCTGTCCGTATGTATGAACGCAAGGATCTCAGCACCTATAAGAGCTAGAGACTTGAAATTTTAGCTGTAGGTCCTCCTAGTCCCCGCGCAGATCGAGTTTGTTTCCGATATTGGATAACTTGCCCCGTTTCCAAGTAATCGATAACAATCGATATCGAAGTCCTGTTTTTTTGAGCAATTTCGGCAAATACATAATATGAGCTGAAAATCTTGGTCCCCAAGCATTGGATATTCTAGTTATATTTGATAGATGCCAATTTTGGGTTCAGATCCAATTTAGCCCACAATTTCTTTGTGAAAGTATTTAGGAATTTTAATATTTTCAGTAGAATGGGCAATTATGAATTTAAAAAGTTGTGCTTTTAATTAAATCTTAAAAATAAATGATAAGCAAAGGCCTTAGTCAGCTGGGAGTGTTAAGCCCGGTTCACTAGCCGAACTTAAAGCTGAGGTTTGTAATGTATTTGGTATTGTTTTGACGTAATGTTTTTAAATCCCCAATTTCAGGCAACGAAAGGTTTGCGAATATACACTTCCGACTAAGATTTAAGAATTGTCATACATTAAAATATGAATTAAAATTATTACTAAATTAAATGTTTTTTTTTTTGATTAGTTTGTTATTTAATGGAAATTAATAGAAAATAAATTTACTTCTGTATACTTTGGTTTTTAATAAATAAAATCGTTTGTCTTTACAAAATAGATAAATTCACGATTAACAAGACTTAAAATTCTTATTTAGCTTTTGGAGACAGAAGGGAGACAGAGATGCAATTTCGGTGTATCCAGGGTACATTCTATAAATCGCTGCTTAATATTAAACTTAACTAATGCTTGTGCTGATGCAGAACTAACAGGCCCAGCATCAGGAGCCACATCAACGCAAATCGATGCAAACTATCCTGAGCGGACTTCGAGCTCTCCGGCGTGATGACGTCAAGCGAATGATCTCCCAAAATGACTTTTGTGTGCACGAACACATTCTGTGGCAGAATTTGGCAGTAGTAGTCACCAGCACTTTGGGCACTCGCCTTCAGTATTGTCAGATCAAAGCTCTTCGGATCTAGACTGAAGTTTGGAAGTAATAAATTTTGACCGTGCGCGATGACATTGGAGTTCTGGTACCAGATTATAACAACATCTGAAACGAACATCAGAATTAGGTCAGCTCGAAATCAATTTTGTTTTAAGTACATACCTTTTGTTATCTTCTCATCGCACGTTAGTAAAACATCTTCGCCCAGAATTCCTGTCTTGATCACAGTTCTGTTGGCTTTCGGCACGGCGGACTTTGCAATATTTGTTGGCTTTGGCTGGCTGACTGGCTGACTGGCAACGCTCTGATCATCGGGACCGTAGTCGTACTCATCAGCCATCATCCCGACATCATCATCTTCCGTAAATGTCGGGTAAGAAAACACTGCAACGATAAATATTGCAATATATTGAATAGAACCACCAAAGAAAGAAACAAACATTTTCAAAATCTAATAGTTTACATATCAATTATGATATAATAATAAAGAAACTTAAACGTTTTTTCTAAAATATCTTACTTCAATAAAAAGTCAAAAAAGTCTGTCAAATTTTATGAATATGATCACGCTGCAGTCAATAAAGAATTTATGGAATTTGTTAAATAATTTCAGTTAATGGATTGCCTGCTGATTTCGTTGTCATGAAAAATCTTTACAGAAAGATCTGTTTTTATAGGCTCCTGAATATCGGGAGATTGAAATCACAAAGCAAAATCAAACAAAATAGGTGGGTGGATCTCAACCTTGAATTTAAAATCATTTTACGACCTGATCATCTAAAGTTTTACGAGAGCATTTGACCTGCAGGGTATTTTCATAAAACAAGAAATGATCATTGGTAAAAACAATAGAGTAATAAAAATAGCTATGAAATCTAGACACTGCGCGCCGGTGGCTGCCATAGCAGGGGTTGGGGCATTATGACCCACATTTCCTGCTGGCTAATCACTTGTAACATACGTTTGAATTAAATTGAAATTCAAACCGGCGTATTTTATTTTGGCAATGCATTAGGGCTACTCATCAAAGTGCTTTGTTGATGTTTGTTTTAACAGTTCGCAGCTCATATCCATTTCCACCACTGCTACATCCGATACAGATTGATTTACAGATGCAGATACAGATGCAGATACAGATACAGATACAGATACAGATACAGATACAGATACAGATACAGATACAGATACAGATACAGATACAGTAACAGATACAGATACAGATACAGATACAGATACAGATACAGATACAGATACAGATACAGATACAGATGCAGATGCAGATACAGACGCAGACGCAGACGCAGATGCAGATGCAGATGCAGATGCAGATACAGATACAGATACAGATACAGATACAGATACAGATACAGATACAGATACAGATACAGATACAGATACAGATACAGATACAGATACAGATACAGATACAGATACAGATACAGATACAGATACAGATACAGATACAGATACAGATACAGATACAGATACAGATACAGATACAGATACAGATACAGATACAGATACAGATACAGATACAGATACAGATACAGATACAGATACAGATACAGATACAGATACAGATACAGATACAGATACAGATACAGATACAGATACAGATACAGATACAGATACAGATACAGATACAGATACAGATACAGATACAGATACAGATACAGATACAGATACAGATACAGATACAGATACAGATACAGATACAGATACAGATACAGATACAGATACAGATACAGATACAGATACAGATACAGATACAGATACAGATACAGATACAGATACAGATACAGATACAGATACAGATACAGATACAGATACAGATACAGATACAGATACAGATACAGATACAGATACAGATACAGATACAGATACAGATACAGATACAGATACAGATACAGATACAGATACAGATACAGATACAGATACAGATACAGATACAGATACAGATACAGATACAGATACAGATACAGATACAGATACAGATACAGATACAGATACAGATACAGATACAGATACAGATACAGATACAGATACAGATACAGATACAGATACAGATACAGATACAGATACAGATACAGATACAGATACAGATACAGATACAGATAGATACAGATACAGATACAGATACAGATACAGATACAGATACAGATACAGATACAGATACAGATACAGATACAGATACAGATACAGATACAGATACAGATACAGATACAGATACAGATACAGATACAGATACAGATACAGATACAGATACAGATACAGATACAGATACAGATACAGATACAGATACAGATACAGATACAGATACAGATACAGATACAGATACAGATACAGATACAGATACAGATACAGCTAGGAGCAGCATCTGCAATTTCAGATTAAGACAATTCGAATTTTTCCCCGTTTCAAATATTCACCGTTTCCTTTTTATCGGTCGTACACACACATATAGAATGATATGAGTGTGTGTACATACGAGTATTTTGTCAAAGTCGAATGGAAAAACATTTCACGGAAATGGGGTCACATGAAACTCGGGTGCACGGGGCATACGAAAAACAGAAATTAAAATAAGCGAATGGAAAGAGAAAACATACCCCCCCCCCCCCCCCACCACCGGCCCAACCCCACCCCGTGTCGGTCGGCCGATCGCCGCACCCACATGTGCATGTGCGCTCGGTCCAGGGGTCGGGGAATGCGGCCAACATTGATGGCATGGCTTATACGCGCAGTAGCTGCCACTACGTCGCTGCTGGCGTCTGCGTCGCAGTCGGCGTCGCTGTCACTGTCGGCGTCACTTTGTTTTGGTGGTGTCGACAGTGGACACAAAATCGAAAAACATTTCACAACAATGTCCATTTTTATTCTGGCAACTGCAGTGCACGGGCAGACACACGCACACACGCACTCACACACACACACAGGCATATCACACCCTCGCTCCCAGGGGCAGACAAAGTGTCGGGAGTGAAGGGGCGGGGGGGCGATTGTAAAAAAAGTTTAAATTTACATTTGTATTTCGCTTCTGCCATTTCTGGCGTCTCGCTTAAGTGTGTGCGTGTGTGTGTGTGTGTGTTATAGCTGCCGACTGTGTTATTGTTGTTGTTGTTGTCATTATTGTCTTTATTGTATTATTCTTTGCCACACACACACGCACACACCCGCACCCGCACACACTTTATTATAGCCACTTTTGTCGCTTTCCTTGTCGCCGCGGCTGCTCAGCGTTGCGTGTTGAAATTGTTACTTCGCATATAGATCGGACACTCGCACAATAACAAACAGCTAGGAATGCTATTACCAGAATGCGCGACTATAAGAATACCCTGTAAGAGATTTGCCTAAAGTTTTGCGAAGGATGAGACATAATTGACTTTGAAAGATTAACAAGCGTAACGGGGTGAAGTATTTAATTCAATTGTTTATATCGTATACCCATTGAAAGTGAGTAAAATGGGTATATTAGTTATTTTAAAGAAGTTTGTTTTGCTAGCAGCAGAGATCTTGAATCGAATATAAACGACAATAAAGCCACCTCCTTTCATATAACACACCCACTCTACCCATGTTACAGGGTATTTACGTTCAGTGGGCTTAAATTTCAGCAGCTAATGCATTGCGGATACGGATACGCAGACATGTGCCAGAATGTGGGTGAGTGAACTTGGATTGCTTTCGCGTAGGCGGAACCACAGCAGCTCCCGCCCCTCTATCAATGAATTGAGTTTCTCGAGATGCATTCCTTTTGGACGTATTTTATGCGGATACGTTTCCTCAACTACCAAATAAAAAAAAAAAACAACGTAAAATGCACATACGCTTACCCATTGACCCCGTCGACTTCTCTTTGTCGTAAACTTGAGCCATAAAATTAAACAAATAACAATAACAAGAAATGGTTGCTGCTGCTTCCCAGAAAGAAGCCAATGAACCGGGAACACAGTGGATGCAGTCGATTTGCCGGAGCTAAATGGACTTAATATTGTGCAACAAGGCAGCGACAAAAAATGTTTGCTTACACTTTGTTCAAGTGGTGAAAAGTGTGAAATAATTTGATAAAATATTCGCATTAACTGGACTTAATTTCGAATTATTATATATTATATATTATTTTTGAAATGTTTCTTGAAATGGTTCTTGAACTGTTTTTGTCAACAAGGACTCGAGTTTCTGAAATCTTCGAAGTTTTAGTTTAATTTAGCTGCATTTTTTATGGTTTTAAGCTGTTATTTATTATTTTAAGCATATTCCATCGACAACTCCTTATGTCACGTATATATGCAGCTAAGTAAAAAAAATCAGAGTAGCAGAATTTTATCATTAGGCTAAAAAACTCTTGTAATGCTCCATATTTAGGCCTCAGCACATATATTCTCATGAGAATCAGCTTCTTCTTCTTTTTTTTTGTGTCATGTTTTAAATGTTTAAGATAACAATTGTAGCTGATTGTGTTTTTGTTGTTGTTTCCAGCTTGTTTTCCTGTTTTAATTGGTACTCAGAATTGGGCCAAAAACAATTTATCATAAGCACAATGATTCCGAAAATTTCGGCTAATAACCCCTAGAGCTGACCCGAATGCGCCTGAAGATGACGATGCGAATGACGCTGCCGCTGACCACTGGATAGCCAGAGCCAGGGCCAGGGCCAGGGCCCAGTGCCCGCTTGTGGATTTGTGCCCAGTCACTGGAATCATCCAAGTGCAGCATTTTTACTACCTGATAAGCCCGCGAGTGCCTCATTTGTGGCAGCGGCCCAAAAGCGCATTTGCAGCTCTGATCTTTGATCTCCTGTCTGTCTATCCGTCTGACTCTCGTGTCCGTCTGTTTGACTGTGTGTTTTCAGGCTTACGAACCGCCTGCCTGCCTGCCAGCATGCCCCTACGTGACTGACCCTGACGGTCTCAGTCCAGGTCTCAGTCCGTCTGGCCAACTGACGAGTGCGTTATACGAGCCGAAAATTATGCTGTTTGTGTGGCGTGGTGGCAGATAGAGACATGAAGCGAAGCGGATAATGATAATGGCATTCTGGTTCTGTGAAAGAACGATCAGGTTACGGCCCGAGGGAGAGCCCGACACAGCCATAAACCAGGTCTACCTACGCACTGCCCCAGGCAGATGTGCAGCGAACGCAGACGCAGACTCCAGACACAGGACGGACGGACAGACGGACATCCATTGACAAATAACCCACACAGATGCACACACAAAATATTCGCATACAATTGGAGTTGAAAGGCCGCGTGTCCTGCGCCTGGTTGAGGGGATTGCATTTAGCTAAAAATCGACAGATGTCGAACTAACGCATTTTCTGGCAATTATTGAAAGCTGTTCGAATCGAAAATGCAAATCGAAATGGTACTCAAAGAATTTATTGAATTGGGCGTGTTGTCCCATAATCGATTATCAATTGAAGCGGGCCACAAAGGCGATCAAGTGCCCAAAGCCCAAAAGAAATGCAAATGAAAGTACGATTCGAAACATAAATTACAAATTTACGGCCCGGTACATGCATATGCACTTACACTTGTGCATTTTGAAAGCGACAAATCAAACATAGAGAGAGAGCGAGAGAGAGAGGGAAAGGGAACAGAACATTGATTTCACTTATGTAGTTGGCCTCAACAGTTGCCCGCCAGAGTTATGATCAGCGCCAGCCAGCGCCTTAAAATTTCTGGCACACACACGAAGACACCGTCGAGGGGAGGCCCAACCCGAGGCAGTGGCAGTGGCAGAGCCAAGGGGCATGGACAACGTTTCCCGTTGCCCAAAGTGCACGTGTCGGCACTTATGAGGCGGGCAAGTGCTTGGATGCGGGCACATAGCCAAAAACCACAACAGCAGCAGCTACTCGTCTCTATATATACATATATATAGGTATATATATAAATAAATACATGCATAGATCCCCAACAAATCGAATAGGTCAACAAAAGCATAGACATCGCACTGGTCGAAACATAGTCCAAGTCCAAGTGCTTCTACGTTCAGCGCATATTAAAATGCTCCTCATTTGTAAGCCGGGAACCAGCGACTGGCGTTTTGGGTACCCTTGGGTTTGAGGGGGGTGGGGCAGGGCTTGGCCCAGGGCTCGTGTTCCATTCAAGTGGTTGTGGCATGTAATTAATATGCGGCACTCCTTTTCCAGCACCGCCAACTATTTAGCGCAAAAGGCAACAGCAATTCTTTTGTTTTGCTTTTTTTCCAGTTCTATTATTTATGGCTAGGCCTCGGCCATTCCCTTTCATGTGCTGTCGTACATAATGCCGCGATATTCAAAGAATCAACCAATAGAGCCCGATATCTTATTGCGACTCAGCTCAAAACTACAAGAAGAAGAAACATTCGAAATCGCAAAACCCCTTTTCGAATCGGAGTACTTAAGTGGCTTCTAAAATGAAAACTTCAGATTTCGTTAATTGTAAGTTAAATAAACAATAACATGTAGAATCTATGACATTTTGATACATGCGTCATTCCTCAGGCGCTGATCTTTACAAAACTCATCAAAAGAATCACAAATGTTTGTTGATTCAATATATATACATATTCAGCATAAATTTGTTTTTCCATCCGAATTGCGGCTTCTGCTGCAGCTGAATCATCATCATCATCAACGTCAACATGAAGAGCTCTTCATTACTATACCGATCAAAACGATTAATTTTTATGTTTTAATGTGGCACAATTTATGTACATTCGAGTACATATGAGTACATATGAGTATGTATGAGTATAAACGAGTACTTTGTATGTGCACTCGAGTACTCATTCATTGCCTGCACATGGGAGTCGCCATGCCAACACACATGCTCAAATAATAATACCCGCCTCTGACTGCTGTTGCCCCAGTTGAGTGCACACACACACGCACACACACACACACACACACACACACACTTGAGCCGAACCCTGCCTGTATCTCAAGCCGGCACCCGCACCGCAGTAGCTGTAGCAGGAGCTGAGGAGGGGGCAGCGGCAGCCGCCAATTCGCCAGCTCTGTTAAGTAAATTGATTCTTTAATTGTCGAGAATTGGTTACGAGTTGGTTTAACTCGCTTTGCTGCTCTGCGGCATGCCCCTTACCCATACCATTGTGCCCCCATCTGTAGCATGCACCCGCCGAACGAGTACGAGAATAAGACAAAGACAGAGACAGGGAGAGACAGAGAGAGAGAGAACTGGACTGAGAATGAAAATGCGAATGAATCGGGCGGCTAAACATAAAGCGCAGCGACAGAAGCAAACTCGTCGTATCTGCATTTTGTATCTCCGGTTTTATATACTCACGAATTCCAGCAAGAGCAACAGCCACATCTATGTTTCTGGCATGAGTCAGAGATTCCAAAATAAATATATACATATGTATGCAAATACCAGAGAGAATTATGCAAAAGACACAGACCGAGCCCCTCCGCGTCGTGACTGGGAGACAGCGCGAGGATGTTGTTCGATCGCTCCGGTTTCTCGGATTCGCGGTCGTGAAATTTAATGCCCGCCCCGAAAAGGAGGCTCCGAAGATGCACAAGAAAAGGTAGACAAACAAGCGCACAGATAACGTTTGCGCTGCTGCTGATGATCATTTAGCTTATTTACCCATGTCAGGATTGATTTGAGTATTATATTAATGCCATGTGTGAGGAGCAGAAATTGATGGCCATTTGCTAGTTTGGCTGCCTTGAGAAAGTAAAACACACACAACGGTTGATTCTTCCAAGCTCTGCAATCCAATCAAACCGATTGCAATCGCATTGTTTATGGGCAAAGGGTAACGCGAGGAGAGAGGAGAGAGGAGAGAGAAGAATGCCTGAGGTTAAAGGAGGTTACGAGCTGCAAAACACACATTCTCACGCTCCTTCGACACGCTTGCCTAACCGAAATCGAACCAAGGAGCTGCGGTGTGTCAAGATTCGCACTCGCTTCCTACCCTGCCGGTTACCTGGCGATATACCTGGTTACTGTTGCCTACTTCCTCAGGCATTGTTGGTGTTGTTTTTGTTGTGTTGTCGCCTATTAGGCACCTATGGAATAATTAACAGCGTAACCGATACGCGAACGAATCGCACACCCCGTCGTGCTGGCGGCATTCATACCATTCATTTGAAAATTGGCATATTCACTTCCTATTGAATGAGTGCCCGCTTGAACGAGGGAGTGCTCGTCTTGTGCAAGCTGCACTCGGTCTATTGATCGTGATAAATAACTGCATTAATGTGACAGCTTTCGCCAATAAATTATGAGATTTTACTGTTTGAAAAGCGCGCTGCATTCACAGCACCTGGGTACGCAAATATTCACAAACAGGTAGCAATCACACTTATTATATTCGCTTAATGTTTGCGATGATTGAGCAATAGCTGAAAGATTGATTAGCCAACCTTTGAGTGCGGAACTTGTTTGCATGCTTTTCAAATGCCAACAGCTTCCACATTATTCCAATGAAAATATCATTCTCACACGCTTAAATATATTGAGTATTTTGGGTATCCCCGATTGTGAATCATTTGGACGTATTCACTTGAATTTTGTCACGTAGAAAGATTGTCATACCTCCAAAATTAATGCAGACATTCTTTATACTTATATGCAACAATCTGTGACTATGAATCAGGATATACTTGATACTATTTTGGGCGCTGTGTCTAATCCTCTGGAATGATTCACTTTGAGCTATTAAGATAGTTTGAATGCTCACACTCAATGCGATGGACTTTCGAATACACTTATATATATATATATATATATAGGTCAGAACTTGTCCAACACATTCCACAGACACACAATCATTTTTATTTAGATGCTCGAAAACGCATTTCGATGCATGTGAATCTGATCTATGCGATTAAGTCAGTTCAAAGGGTCCCAATAAGCACAGAGATTAGATTGTGCCGAAGTGCTCCGGCTTACATAAACCATACAATTGCAACAGATTTCCGTTGCACATAGATCATACGATCATACGGCCGGAATGCAACTTACCCAGGCAACATCCCGCGATCAGCAGCGCTCCTGATATAAGAACTTTATTTAGGGCTGTGCTCGACACCATTTTTGTCTGGATTTCTGGAGCGCTCTTAACTGTTCGACACTCGAAAGTAATATGATAATGTATTTGGGTATATATTCCAAAGACGTCGTCCAAATGTTAAACTGTGTCACACGTCGTCTTCGTTAGCGTCTTTGGCTGCTTGTTCGATCGCGTGTTTATTATTCTTGTGATTTTCCAAAATTATTGCCGAGTAATTAATTTGAAGTCGAATTCGAAGAGTTCAGCGTTCCAATTTTCAGCCTACATATTCAGCACTTTTCTTTTGATGGGCTTTGTAATTACTTTGTTTTGTATTTTGATTTCCAGCTCTTTCACTCGGCACACTTTACACTCTGACACAGATAAACGAGGTATAGGAAATCCAGGGAAAAGTTCCACTAATTACTGGACGATAACGTTTCCGAATCCAAGCACCGTGATCTCCGCATAAAGCTTGACTGTTGGACTGTCTTCGTAGGCGCGAATTTATGAAATAACTTTTCCAATCACTCGGCTAGTTTCGGTTTCGGTTTCGGGTATTCGTTTCGGCTTTTACGCACACTCGCACTCGAACTGGTCGGCACAAGAGTGCAGTAACAAATGACGTCGGCCTCGGCGCTGGGCCGGCGGTGATGGCGGTGGTGTCGGTGGTGGAGAGCGGGCGAGCGGTCGAGCGGGTGAGAGCGCACAGTCTGTGGCATTGCCAAAGAGTTACCTTAAGAGAGAGCGACGCACCTATGCCAAAGAGAAACATGCATTGACTTGAATTTTGAGAGCAATTAAGGCGCTATTCGCCTAGAATTTGAGAAAGTTCTTTCAATGAAATGCAAATATATAACCTATTAGAAATTTGGCTTAGGGCCAACCATACCCATGCAGATTTGACTGAATAATAAGCTGCATATAAATTACAAATATTGGAGATCAAGTATTTTTGAAGCAATTAAACAGCGAAGCTGAATTCTAATTTGATATGGATGCAGTAAAAAACGGATGAGCAGAAGGCGACCAATTACTGAGGGTACTAATGATTGATGATGATTGAAAGAACACATCGATTGAAAGCAACTAACGTATTTAACATTTTGCTAAACATAACAAACATTCGCGTATTTCTAAGTTTCTGGAATATTTCGCAACAGGGCGTATAATTAATATTTTATATAATCTACTATAGATAGGCGAACTGAAAGCTAATTATTGTTTAAATTGTTATTAAGTATAATTAGCATTTGTTTGTTTTTAAATGATTAATTTGTAAACAACAGGCAGAATAGTCAGGTGTAAGCTGATTAGCTTCTGGTTTGCTGACGTACTTAAATGCAATTCTATAGCGGGATCAAACTATTTTAGTTGATCTCGTGTGTAAATATGTATTTAAAAAAAAAAAGTGCAATCTAAGACAAAGTTTCGAGAGTGTACGCAACTTTTCTGATAACCATTCGAACGGGTTCAAGTTTACTTTCAAATATCTTTGTGAAAATTAATTTCAGAAGTGCTTAACAACCGGGCGGAAATTATTGCCTACAACTTTTCTTTAATTCGATGGAATTTCAACTCATTTGCAAGCACGCTAATTCTACGCCGCAGAGTGATAATGGAAGCTTAAGCTAGAAGGAAAATTTTCGAATTTTGCACATGCCGAATATGAATGGGAAACAAATTGAAAAAACAAAACCTTTGCCCAGGCCAAGCCGGGTAATATATGTGTCAAATTTTACATACGAATTGTAGTTTGCTCGAAATGGCAATAAAAAAAACATATGTGAAAGCGACAGCATCCTGGCTTGCAGCGAATCTGGGTTAAATTAAAGGCAATCGGTTAGCAATTAATTTGGCATTCAACTCGCAAAGGCATAAAAAATGTAATTATATCATGTTTATCTTATTTAGGCATTCCTGTGCTAAATTCCATTAATTTATTGGACACTGCACAGTTTCGTTGCTGCTGTTTGCCATTTTAATATGCTCGGGCTGTTCTACATGCTCCTCTTACATGGAAGTTCTCAGAAGCGCTGCGGAGTCATCTGCAGAACCGGGAAACATCTCAAGTTGGCATTTTCCATTTTACAGTTCGTATTTGCTTAATGAAATTGCAACGTTCCCAGCATTTTGTATGGGAAGCCCGCTGATTGCCCTCGGTACTGGCAGGCACTGTGATTTACTTGCTCTGGAGAGACCACAGCAGCGTTGGCTCTGTGCGATGGGGGATCGCATCCCACAGATGCAGTTTGCGGCAAGATATGACGACGACTGTCAGACAGTGTCATGTTTGTGCTCTGCTTGTGGACACACATATGTAATGTGCAATGCAACATTTGCTGATATGTTTCGGGTTGCAAGCGAGACAAACAAACAATTAAAATTAATCTACGACCATAAAACAAAGTGCGTATTGTGTGTGCAGCGTGAGTGAGAGAGTATCTCGCGGATGCATTATGTATTTGTGTGTATTTCACATTCATCTTGTTGTTTGTGTTTTGTCTTCTGTTGGGGACTGGGACTGGGACTGGGCCTGGTTGCCCGGCCTGACTGCCTGGTTGCTTGCCTGGGTGCCAAGTTTTTTGTAAACATCCGCAAATGCAGATTTGGGGCCAGTCAGCAGTCGGAGATTTTGTAGCTCCCCCAGCACCACCCCGAGCGCTGCACATGTTCGCGCCTGCAGCTAAGCAATGCTCAGGATATTAATCAAATATTTATATTTACACGTAGACAACGCACACATTGTTGGGCGGCGGCATTTACCGAATTTCTCAGAATTTTCTTTACAACTTTGGAAACAAATTAATCAAATAAACAACAGCGACAATCTATGTGACTGTTGTGTGTGTATGTGTGTGTGTCCCCGTCGGTTAAAAGCTGCGCGCTGCCAGCATAAAGCATTTCAGAGATCTTAATAGATGTATCTCACACTCATCTCAGTCGCCGCGCAGACTCCATTAGTACCCAGCAGCTAAGAGAGCCCGTGCGCATTTAAGAGAGCGTTAGAACTTAGAGCAAAGCATTGGCATGCCGGCTGTGCTCAGCATGGTTGGCAACGCGGCGCATACGTATATGTAAAACCAAACAAGTATCTCGTGTGCGTGTGTGTGTGTGTGTGGACGTGGGTGTGTGCCGGGGGTTGTTTTGCTGGTGTTTGTGCAAAAGAGCAGCCCGTAATGGATGAAACAGGACCCACAGTCCCCAGCAAAGGCAACTGAAATAATTGTTTGGAATTGGAAGTGTCAGCAAATGTGCGAAAGAATTTCAATCTACCACAAAGCAAAAAGAAGTAAACACTCATAATACATATGTAAACATACACTGAAAAAATGCTTTGCAATCTTTTTATGGTGGCTACATGAAATGTAGACATGGATATGCATATCGTATATTTTTATTATATCACTCTATATATCTAGCGTTGCACTAGTTAAAAGAGATTCTGGGCAGATGCGTTTTAATGTTAAGCAAATCTTTATTTAGATCTCTATATGGGGTTTCGGGAAATTCCACCCGCATGTGTGGAAAAATGGAGAAAAAAAATTTTTAGTTGTGTTTCATACTTTTCGCAGAATCCAAGCTTCCGCGGTAGAAATACGAATCAAAGGTTTTTGGGCGAAGTTTTAAGTTTGCATATATAGTAAGTATAAGTATGCTTGTTTGTACATACATGTATGCATGTTTGTTTTGTAGATATGCAAACATGCATGCATGCGTACATGTATGAATATATGTATGTCCGGATACCTACATGCATGCACACATGCAATCATACATACATACATACATACATAAATGCATACATACATACATACATAAATGCATACATACATACATACATATATACATACATACATACATACATACATACATACATACATACATACATACATATAATATACATACATCTAAATACACATCAACAGCCATGCATCTACGTACATACATCTACATACAAGGCCTACTTGAGTTCTTGAGAATCGAGGAGGAGAGCACTTGGCAAAAATTCGTTTTATTTAAATTTGCAGCACAACAACAAATAAGCTTGGTCTGCCTTTGGTATTAGAAAACAAACATGCACATACATGCATGCATACCCTAACACACACACACACACACACACATACACACATATATATATTAGTGGCAATTCGGCAAATCTATAACTTCCACTGTTTTGGAGCTAGAGTTACCAAAATGGGGAATGAAGATTATTAAGGAGCTTGCCTGAAGTGCGATCTTCTTCATTAAAGATTACATACTGCTTGGATGATTTGTTTGTATCCCTTTTCTTTACAGTGTAGACCATAACTTGTGTGTCGCACTGACCTAGGCAGTTTTTATGAGTGCACACATATATGCATTTACACTTATATACACCCTCCATAAGTCAACAGTTTTACGACATTTAGGCCACGGACTGGTTGCTATTTTGTGAAGTTTGCTGGAGCCGTAACTTCATTTAGTGGTCGCTTTTGCGCATGGGCATGCGATGAATACCAAATGGGGAAATGGCAAATGGAAGTCGACGAAGCATTCAGTGTAGCTCCAAAGAGAAAGAGACAGACAGAGAGAGAGAGAGAGCGAGAGAGGGAGAGAGAGCTGCGATTCAAAGACATGTCCAATATCCTCGTTGTGAAGCTCGCGCCAATTCGCAATTGGGCAGCAAGTCTGGGAGCGCATTGTGAGTCATCGTCATCATCGTTCGCATAGTTTTCGTTTATTTCCTTTTTTATATATATATGTATGTATATTTTTTATGCTGCATCGCGAGCTCTGCTGGCATTCGCCAGCAGTCGTCCTACACGGTTCGTGGTGTGCTCTCCGCGCGACGGCAAACCGACCAAACAACCAAAACAACCCACGCAAAGTTCTCAGTGTCTCAGTGTCGCTCCGAGTGAACGGGTTTCGCGCTTCTCGTTTTTCCACATATTGAAATAAAACCAAAAAAATAAATATATAGAGTACATTTCGCACAGAAAAAGTGAAAAGGATTCCTAGTTAAAAGTAGCTGCAATTATCTTAACAACACGCGATATCTTTGCAAAATGTCCAGAATGACGCATCTTTTGCTGCTGGCGGCTATCGTCGGATCTCTGCAAATGCCAGGTACAAATCCATTGCTCTGATTCATCTTGGTTGCAGTTGCGAACGAATCAAGAAATTTTCAACTTGAATCTGTTTAATGTTTATGGATTCCTGGCCATCGGTTTGGCATTTATTTTTGAATTATTCAAGCATATTGCAGGTCCATTCACTCACGCACAAACAATTATTTATAGCTGCGGCATTCATGTGAATATATTCATATATATTTACATATATTTGCAGCTTAACTTAATCTCTGGCATCTGTTTTATGCACACAAAACTATTCACATTGAAAACATCTTTGGGCAAATCCCATTTATATTGGATGCTCTGCCAAACAAATATTGAACTGAAACATTTTAAGTTTATCAATCATACGTCATGTTGACAGATCTGCCAATTGGCACATGTGTTGAGCACAAATCTCGGCCATATTTTCCATTTTTAAATAGCCTTAGCCCCTATTATTTCCATGCGAAAACTATGGCACAAGTAGCTATACCCAACACATATTGCACACGCACATATCTCAAAGTAGCTTTTGTGTTGCCCGCGGCAGCGATTCCATATGGCGCCTACTCTTGAGGAATATATAATATCTGGCTGTGTACACAATCCTTCGGATTGTATAATCCCAAGATTACAGCACAGCGATAAAGGGAGAGCCCTTCAACAAAGTGCCTGCGTTTTATGCCACAAGCCAACTGGATGCAAAGCACAAAATGCGCTGACTTTGTGCTGCGCTCAAGAAATCGATGGATTAACCCAAACCCCTCTCCCACCAAGAGCATTGCACTCTCCTAACGACCCGCTAACCATGCATCTGCAACAAAAACTAAAATATTCTCTGCCCACTAAAATTAAGCCATTAGCTGATTCGCTTGCAACTTGGAAAATGCTGAGAGACATTTGCAAAAATTCCTCGACTACATATAACTGAAATAATTATATACACCCAAAAATATGCTATAGTATATTAGCTAAGGCCAAATTTAAACTATTCTGGAACAAAATTACTCATGAAAATGTTTCCAACTTGAACGATGAGTGTGTTTTCAGAATAATGTCAAATGAGATTAGGGGACATCTGTAAACTAAATACAACTGATAGAAATTAAGAATGTTGTAGCATACTTAACATATTCTACATATTTATTGGTCATATTATCCAGATATATGCTATAAATGATCCGTCCACAAATCTTTCATATCTCGCATTATCTTCCATTTTGTAACAAATCAAGAATTTTCCCCGTCTAAAGATCGCAAAAACCAGTTTTACTTGATTCAAGTATAAAACTCTTGTTTTAAGTATAACTTATTTAAGTACAAAAATGCTTGAATTAGATTTTGAGTGCAATGTTCCTAGGCGTCATTAAGATAATTATTGAAACAGATAAATATTAAATCAAATTTTAATGAATCTTGAACTAAGAACAAAATAACTTCAATTTAGGAACAGCCATAATTAAATGAATCCTCTTTTTACTAGGAATTAAAACTTATAATTAATTCCTCCTTTAGTTCATTTCAAATTAAGTACGAATTATATTCTTAACAATTTTGTATTAATGATGAATGAAATACGCAAGTTCACTCCCCGTTTTTCTCTCAGTGTAGCAGAGTGAAAATCTTTGAATGAGTCTCTCGGCTTGCAAATGTCGAAGTGTCACAATATTAATGAATAAACATAAACAAATGTTTTTGTATTCACAAATAGTTACATATTCGCAACTGTTTATGGGAATAGAGCCATATAACGCTTATCTACCATCATGGTCACGTATTTACGTATACACGTACTTGGGAATAGAGAATTTCCTTACAGACCGAGACGAGCTCGTGCCCATCGTTGATGGGAAAGGCGTCTTGGCTACCATAACAATGACAGTTAAATGGAATTAGGGAGCCACTTGTGGCTGACAGCGCTGAGCAGGGTATTTATGTGGTTGGGCACCAATGGACAAATTAGTGCCACCGCAGACTCATTCATGGAATGGGGCAATGAGCACATTGTTAAAAATATCAGCATGATTAAAGTGACTTTGAATAATTAAGCTACTGGGAGACGGGGCTGTTGAATGAACACGACAAAATGACTGTACATCGTTTGAATGGCTCACCCCAGGGTTATCCAGCAAGAACGTATAGCTTTTCGTGTTTATGTTTATAAATATATTAAATGAGTATCTCGCAGAGTGGAAAGAGTCGACTTATTGTTACCTTTGACTATCAGTTCCGGATGCGCATATCTTGCTTCTACTATACTACTATTTAATCCCAGAGCTCGATACTGGCCTTTAAGCCCAAGTAGTTAGAGCCCGGAAACCCACTTTCTTAATTATTACTAACCAAACATTAAGCCAGATTGGTTCTTATCTATAAGAAATAATAGTACCAAGCAATATTTAAAAAAAAATGGGGTTGATTTAAGAGATTATTTAGTTCAATTCGGGATCAATCCATTTAAATAAAATTACTCTAATTTAAAGCATATTTAATTGTTCTATTGAAAATGATAAGAAAACAATTGTTGAGCTTTTAACCCTCTTGAATTCTTTGTCATACTCTGTTTGACGTGGGCTAGTGTTCAATAAATAGATCTTATAAATAAATCGAGCCACAGACATGGTTAGCTGCTGGAACTGTGACCTATTTGAGTTTGACTATCACAAGTCCTAGATACATAAACGCTCGATATTCGATGTGTGTTAATAAACAGGATAAATAACTTACCGCACGCTGAGTGTGTGTGTGTGTGTGTGTGTGTGTGGGTAGGTTGCCAATTTCAGGACGTGCAAATGACGCAAGCAATTCGAATACATATCCCCACCATTATATTGTGAATAGTTGTGTGGGAAGCCTTGACATAAATCAATATACAAGTATATGGTGTCCGTGTCCGTGTCCAAATCCCGAAAACGCTTCACTGACAATTCCCGTGTGCTGAAGCTGATATGCCATAAACTTATAATGACCTCGAGGAGCTGGCATGGCATGTGAAGACTCGTGGAATATGAGCATGTGCCGTGCTAGTCATCCAAATGGGCGTTGACACCGTGCCACCTGGGCTGCGCCCTTTTCCTAATGGTTTTATGCTGTCGTCGCCAGTTGGGCGTGGGTCAGGGTTTCGGCTAGAGAATCTAAGCTTCGGCCTAGCCGATTTTCGGATAAGCTCGATTATCGCACGGCACGAAAATCTGTAGAGTGTGGTCAGTCAGCATAGAGTGGGTATTCAGTGCATAATTGGGCCTTAATTACGTTATCCAGGTGTGCTGGCTACTGTTGTTGACCTTGCCTCGCCCAGCTCAGTCAATATATATACATATATATTAACCTATCCATCCTATTCTATAATGTATGTGTGTACTCCTCAGCACACGCCGCCGGCGAGACAAGCCCCGATTATGAGAATGTCTACGATGATGATGACGCCTCGCGCTCCCCTGGCAATTTGGCCAAATCGACTGCAGTTCCAATGGTGCCATACTTCGATCAGAAGACGGCAGTCGTCTATGTCCAGCCCAATGCAACAAATGTGAAGCTCGATTGCCCGGTTAAGAACTATGATGGTAAATTTAAGACACTTGGGGTGTGTCCCAGCTGGGCATTAATTGCCAAATATCGTGCTCCATATGCTTTCAGCCATACACCATGCGATACTCTGGTACCGGGACAAGCAGCTCGTCATGAATGGCAACCTGTCGATCATCAACATCTACAGTCTGGACAACCAGTTCGTCCTGAATGTGCCGCTGGCCAACGCAACTGGCCACAAGTTCGAATGTAACGTGATGCCGGCTAATGTGACCCGCCAGATTACCATCAAGCTTGGCCTACCGCCAACCAGCCCGCCTCCGAGCTCAGCCCCAAATCTCAGCTGGCCAACAGCTGTGAACTGCATAATCCTGAGCGCTGTTTCGCTCATCTATCGATCTGCATCAACCCGTTTCTGAATATCCGAAATGTGAAACAACATTTAAACAATGCACCACCGGCACTTGAACTTTTTATGGCAGGAAGGACTTACAGAACTGCGCACACTCAAAGACGAGCTTGAATCCAAGTAGCTAAATGAGCTGATTTTCGAATTAAGGACTCCTTGGTTCCATTTCCATGCAATTGGAGCATTGCTTAAACAATTATGTTAGGTGTTGCTTTATTATTATAGAATATAGATATAAGAAAGAATATATTTAGTTGCAACGCATGTATATACAGATACATACATACCTATATGTTTAGTGGTAAAATGTTAAAGCTACTTTTCCGATTAGCTGATTAGCCGATTGGATGGACGAATCCATGTTTATAAGGTACAAGCATCTCAGCGCTGGACCTGCTTAACTCTAATGTGTGTGAGAAATGCTTATCAAATATTATAGGATCAATAACTCAAACCAAGATAAAATAATATTAAAACTATATGCCCCTCGGAAATTATTTAGAAATACAATTAAACAAATTGTTATTCCCTTGTACTTATCGCAGCTATATATTCTGAACCTATCCGAGCAAGTTTCTAAATTCCAAAAATATTTAATGTGCACAAGTTCTTAAATACGTAATGCCCATCAAATTCAAGAAAAATAACTTTCTTTGTACAAGAAACAAAAGGGTTAACATCTTGTTTTGCACGTATTTTAAGATGTTGCAATTAAGTAACTAGATTAAATATACGATTCCGGCAGAAAAAAAATATATATCAAAGCTAATGTTCATATGGAAAATATAATTTTATATATGCAAATTATATTACTTATATTTTGTTGAGCCGATTGTTAGAACAAAGTAATTAAACAAATACATGAAATGTACGAGGACAAGTGTCTTAAGTTGATACAAAATCGAAAATAAATATTTTGAAACTCTCAAAGTGAAATAAATTGGAGCTACCAAACACAAAGGCTAATTGTTTATTTTATTTTAATGATCTAATCATTAAGACAATGGCTGAAAATGCAGCCTGCAACAAGCTGAATGTATTGTGCGGCGCAATCAATGCAGATATCGTTTAAAACTTCAATTTCAGCCTTTTATGCTGTAAAACCCACCCTTATGGAGACCTACAGAATGCCATAGTGTGCGTTTGCTTGGCTGCGCTCGACAGCTCGCATTGAATAGTGGAGCGGATAGGGGCGGCTGAAGAAGTAAACACCCGCCACGGCACGGCGTAGAGGGCCGCGCGATAGGGACAAAGAATGCGCGCGGACTCTGTCTCGCACAGGCAGCTCGGGCGTTTGCCGACCAGCTGCAGCTTGTGGGTAGGAATTCCGCAATGTGCGCAGGACATGCAGGCCATATGGCAGGGCAGGCAGAACAACACAATGGGCCACTCAGTGGCACACCAATGCCAGGGTGGTGGAACCGACATGCGACACAAGCCAAGCGCGGCTCAGAAACATGTTTAGCTTCCTGCGTGCGGCAGTCGACAACTGCAACGCGGCCAGGACACATCTAGTCAACGAATCAAATCCCTGCTGCTGCATACCAGAAAGTAAGTTAAAACTTATAGCTGTCAATGAAAGATTAGACTAATTTAAGCTGTACTCACTTCAGATGATTCCAAACACAGAAAGCATTGCCACGGCGCAGGAGAGTTTTGAGGCTACCACAAGCGAGCGTAACTTGTGCGAGGAAAGCCGCTGCAATCGGCTCCAGACAGCTGCAGATGTCTATCACAGAATATTGGAGCACATGCAGAGGCAATCAGTCTGCCAAGAAACCTACAACTATGCACAAAATCCGTACGAGGAGGTATTGAAACAAATTTGGATTGCAACCTTTACAGGAGGCAATTTATACTATCGCGCGTAGCCCGATACGTTAAGAATTAATTTCGAATATGAAGAATATAAGTGTTAATATAGTTAAAAATCTAATAATAATGAACATTAATCATTAAATATTTATAAATATTTGGTAAGCTGATTTCTGACTAAGGTATGTCAGCTATGGATAGGACAATTCGTATTGATCAAAATAAGAAAGAACAGCTATGAACGAATATGAAATACCCTTGTAAGGCTTTCGGGTCTGCAGATATGCGGAATATTGTGAAATATTTAGAAAAACAAAAGTACCAAATCAAATCTCCAGGATATAGCTGTGCGATATTAATAAGATTTTTCTCCTATATAAGCATGGCCCAACCAAGCTTGGTTAAGATAAAAACAAAAGAGTTGTTCATACCAGATCTTTGATTTTCGAAAGATTATTCTTATGGCTATACAATATACTGCTCCGATACGACAGTTTCCGACACTTGTACCGTATGTATGGATTAATGATCGCAGATGTCTCCTCCTACAAGAATATAAATATACACATTAAGTATATTAAATAAAGCTAACAATTTTTAGAAACCTAGTTATATCAATTTTCTAAAACCTAAAAAATGACATCATATATCGATGTGAATAGTTATTCATTTTATTCTCAATTATTCATTCATTCTGAATCCAGAGAACGACTTGATAATCCTTGGCAACAAACGCCGGCAATCACCAAAATTTTGAACGAGTCCCAATGGGAAAATAATGTGATAGTTAATGCGTTTTAAAGTGCTTATCGTTTTGTTATGAAAAGCTGATCAATTTAAACAATATTTATAGGTTTTAAAGCTTTGTGGCTTTCAAATCAATGGACGTTGAGTATATTGAAACCTTCAAGTTGATTAATATGTTAAGAAAAAAGTATGCATCAATTTGTTTATATTTTTTTTAATTATTGAATTTATTAAAACCATTGTATTATAATTAAAAATTATTCAAATATATTATGTGTACATACCTCAGACATTGAATTGTTGCTCAATGATATTTATGTGCAAAATACTTAATGGTACCTGAGGTCTGATCATCCATAGAGACTCGCTCGGCTCAAGAAATGATCTCGGCCAGCTGTAAAAGTAATTTGGTTTGTTCAAATTGTACATTAAATGTCGAATAATTGTTATTGTGCTGAGCATATTAATTATTTATTGGAATTTAAAAAATTTATAATTTTATATGATAGTTTTTATTATCTTATTGAAATATGCGCATATTTTGTTATTAACTTGAACTTTTCATTGATCTTTAAATATATGCATTGATCCAAATTTAATTGTTTATAAACAAAGTGGGACTATACTTTTTGATGCCGATTTAATAAGCACTCTTGGCTGTTATAAAAGTTTTATTTTATTTATAAATTCTATTGCTAGTGACAAACTCATTGGAAAGGCGGTTATTTATGTATCTATTATAATCAAACTTTTATCAGCTGCTTTTAATTTATTTAAATTGATTTCTTTTATTTATTTGACTCCATACTTAGTTAAATATATTTTGAAAGTAAGAATAATTTGGTTGGCCTTCGGAATGCTCACAACCTTTAACGTGCCGAATTATATGAATACTTACAGGGGGTGTGATAAGGCGTGAACATTATAATAGAAATTAAAAACTTTTTATCTTTTAATCTTTTCATTAATGTATTATATATTTCATATTTATTTAGCATTGGGAATTGGTAGCTTTCCAAAATGTGTCCATCCAAAGGCCAAAATAAATTGAAATGTTTTCTTGATTTTTGAAATTAATATTATTCTTATAGTTTTTTTTAACTATTACATCGTCTTCGCTTGTCCTTTTATATGTATATGTATTTTCAACTTATATTTTCTTAGAGAATTTGCGTATTATTTATACTTTTTCAGAATGGTGTACGTATTCGGTTTATAAGACTTGATGGGTGGTTCGCGCATACGTTTCATGTCAGTTTGGTATGGCTGAGGCCGTTTATATGCAGCTGCGTTTGTTGGTATTATTGATGGGCGTGCTATAAAATTATTCATTTTTAATATGTTATATGCATGTAAAATTCAGTAGGTATATAAAGTTATAAATAGAAAATTTGTTATTTTAAAAATTAGTCATCGCTCAAATGCTTCTTTTTTTTTTAATAGTTTGTAATTGCACAATCAATGCAATCGATATTATTTATTTTGTTCAACCCCAAATACCCAAAAAGAATACCCCCATAATTAAGTTGTTTACAGAGGTTGTCTAGCTACAAATCGTTGGCTCAACTTACGTTTGGTGTATTCATAGCCCGATGGTGCGCTACGCTTGGGCATGCGATGATCATACTCGTAGGCCACCTCTTCAGATTCCTCGGCTCTAAAAATGGATAGCATTGTATTAAACGAAGTGAATGTGTTAGCAGCAAGTTTAAAGCTCAAATTTGTTATACGCTGCCTCGTTTCATTCTTATCCGTTGCTTATTTGATGCTTACAGAAAATTTAATTTAAATTTATACTTTACAAGTAACTTACTCGGGCGGATTTTCCGCTGTTCTCTTGATAAGATTCAAGTATTTCGGTGCGCCGCTGCTGCCACCGAACTTCTTGTCAAAAACGGATCTGCAATTAAGAATTGTGAATTTTTCAATGTGTATAAATAAGATTTGTGCAATTCCGGTGCGTACCTGTATGCCTCCAGATTAGGCCCGTGAATGTTTTTGGCAGACTCTGGATCCATTTCCATGAGCTCGCGCAACTGTTCATGTGAGACTTCGTCGTTTTTGTCTGGAATTAGATACTTACGGATCTCGGCCAGGGCGTAAGCGATGCGTGCATAGCACTCTGCTGGCGTTGCCACAGTGCTTACTTCTAGGAAGAGGTCCTTTTGTAGATGAGCATAGCGCGGATCTCCAGAATTTCGCAGCTGCTCCTCCTTGCTGCGGTCACGTATGGAGCTGCGCCCCTTAATGGCAATCTTGCATTGTGTTTCGTCTTGCAGGCGACGCAGTGAATTGCCTTTGGGACCCAGAATTTTTCCAGTGAAATTGAACTGCAAGTATCACCGATTCATATAAGCCGCACTTAAATATTCTGTTGGCATTACCTTTGGATATTGCTTAACAGGCACGAACACCTTCTGTGTTATTTTCATTGGCTTCTGTTTGTAAACGTCTGCGTAAAACTCGCGGCCAGGTATGCGACCTGTGCAGTACACACGATCCACGGCTGCAATTAAAAACATATGTAGATAAAAAATGCGAGCTCTATATGCTTAACTTTTTTATACCTTCGTCAATTAGCAAGGCGCACAATGGGAACTCGGCGGACAGACGCTGGCGTTCCTCATCTAAATCGGCCAAGAATTTCTGAGCCACTTCGTTCAAACGCGGCTGATGCTCATGAGGGGCTGGTTTTTCACTAAATTCACTATTCGAATTATCCATATTAAGATTTTTCAATTTAATTCACGTGAAAATTGTGTATAATAGTTTGCAACGCTATTCTTCTTCTTCGATTAAACTTGTGAAGTTGTCGGTGATGGCTTGTTGAACGAGACTATGTTATCGATGCTTGTGGCGGTATGTCGATACTTTTTTGGCGGCGGCAGACTCTATTGGACAAGACAAAACGCATTATTTTCAAGAAAACAGCGGAAAAGCAAACGTTGCAATGGCAAGTGAGGATTTGTTTCAAAATGATTACTCCGAGGAACCCGATCTGGGACAGGACTTTGATAAAGGCGAAGAAATGAATATAGAGGCGGCTGAACACGGCGACGAAGAGGTTGAGCAGGCGATTGAACAAACTAACATACCGAGCTCCGCGAATGTTGATCCTCCGGCTTCCACGACCACTGAACAGGCAAAAACAAGTTAGCAGCTTACGCTTAAATTCAATTGACCGAATGATATTGAAAACTGTTTTGTAATTGTTAATATTTTTCTAGGCAATGCTCACAAGGCGACTGAGCATGAACATGACGCTAAACTCACACAGTTGCCGATGGGTCGCATTCGTAATATAATGAAACTGGATCCAGATCTTCAAATCGCCTCAAATGAGGCTGTTTTTGCCGTAACAAAGGCCGTGGAGTTATTCATAGAATCGTTAGCACGCGAGGCTTTTACCTATACGGCGCAGGCCAAGAAGAAGACCGTACAGAAGAGAGACGTGGATCTGGCCATATCCGCTGTGGACAGTCTTATGTTTTTGGATGGCGCATTGAATTTTTAACGACTCAAGATAATAAACGGAATCTATTGTGATATTACAATTATTTCTGATAGTGTTTTATATATACATATGTTTGGTTTCTTTGTTCAGCTGTAATATTGATAGCAATCCTCTCGTTGTTATGTAGCTCCTCAGTATTAAGAAAAGGCTTTTGAGGTGGTTCTATTATAATTTATATTTATTTGGGATTGTGTTCGTCGAACAGAGAGAAGTAGATTTTAAGTATTATATTTGATTCATTCTATTTTGAATGCGCACATCTTCGTTAATAATTATATAAATAATAATCAAGTATATTAGACAATTATGTTTCATTCTCATTCACATATATAACGTGGAAAGCTCTGAATAGTAACGAAGCCGGAAAATTAATTATTATGTGCTTTTTCTTTTATGTTTGTTTTCATTTATTGAAGCCGTTTCATACTTACTTTGTCGTTGGGCGTCTCTGTTATTTTATTTTATATTTTTGCATTAACTTGTTTTTATTGTTTATCTTCATAAACTTATTTGAAAAATAATTCCAAAACTTACGCTAACATTTTGTTAAGAATAATTAGGGGTTGGTTGTTACGATTGCATATAGGTGTGTGTATAATGTTTTTGTTTTGTTCTCTTGTTTCTTTTCTTATATTATATCTGATTTTGTGAATTGTATTTTTTTTTTTTACGATTTTTACAAAATATTTTCAAGTTTGATATAGATGTTTTTTTTCTTTTGTTTTTTTTTTTTTTGCTATGTTTGTTGCATTATTATTAATATTTGTGGGTTTGCATTTTTTTTCTTTGTTTTTTGTTTGGATTAACACAAATTAAATATTTTGAACAACAATTACTATAAAATAGGTTTTGCATTTAAATTTTGTTTGGTTTTTATTTATAAGTAAGTGTATGAATAGATTTGATGTATTATTGGTTGCATTATTGGACTTTAATATATTTTGATATTTTTTGTTGTTGTTGTTGGTTGTTGTTGTTTTTGCTTGTTGATGGATACAAACTACTTAACTTTGTTGATTGGGTTTATTGGAAAATAAATTAGCGCATTTTTGGATATGGAGCCGAGCGATAACGCACGCTTTCACGAGAACGTGATCCAGTTTCATAGTGTGCCGATGAATGTGATCCCGAGCCCGATGTCGTTGGTCTATATGACGATGAAGAACGACCGTTGCTTGGTTTTGCTATTTTGGAAAGAATTTTATTTGTTGTTTAGATTTCAATTGTTTTTGTCTCTGTGCTTTGTTTTTTGTTTTTTTTTTCTGCATTATTTAAATGTTTTTTTTTTGTTTTGTTTTAATTGGTCTTAAGATACATAACAAAAAAAAAAGAAGAAATAGTTTAACCGTTTTTGAATGCACTAGCCCCAGGTTTTGGTTTTTGTTCTTCATACAAAATTACTTTTACTAATTAATATTTTATCACAGATTGTTTTGAAGTAGGTAAATATATATTGGCATTTATTTGATGTATGAGAATTGAATAGATATTTGCTTTAAATGTGTGTTTGGAATGCTTTTGAACGAATGTTGTTAGTAGTTTGTCTTGAGCTTGTGATTTTCGGTCGTTTGATCGCCTGTCTGTTAGGCGTAGTGCATTTAAAATCTTGTTAAATTTACATATAATATATATATGGGCTGAGACTTCCGTTTTATCATGATTTTGATTCGCGTTTTTACATTGATATATTTTTTTTTTTTTTTGGTATTTTGATGTTTCTCTTGTTCTCTTTTTTATGTTCGACTCAGGTGCTTTACAACGCAGTTGAATTGTTTCGATTTTTTTTGTCAACAGTTGCGCGCGGTTTATTTTTTATTCGTTTGTAAACAGTCCAGCTGCGGGAAAGACATTAATTATCTATTTACGAGCACCCTTACCTGTGTAGGCCGCCGCATACGATGTTGAAGACGAGTGCGGATGATATTCCCGACGATAGTCACGCTCATATGAGCTACTGTCGTATTGGGCGTGATGGCTTGAATGCTTCGACGTCTGCGGCGGCGGCGGGGTCGCATATCGATCGTATTCCCCGTGGTGATCGTATAGCTCGTGATCCCGTGACCTAAGTAAAAACCAGTTAAATCAATATAATAATTGGTTGTGATTATTTAACCTACCTATGAGCTTTAACAATCCCATAATTGGGATCGTCCATTACATAGCGCGCCTTTTCGAGAATGGAATACACCTTGGGCTTAGATGTGGCTGGCGGTGGTGTGCTTTAATAAAATACAATTATTTAGTGCACATTTCAAGAAAACAAGTATAGAAGAGCAAAAAACTAACAATTCTGGCGGTCTCAAGAAGCGTGAGCTAAACTTTAAAGCTGACAACAAAAATATTTTTAAGTATTTTACTGGAATGCTTGTAAACAGAGAAATATTCAATCTAACGAATTGGGATTGTCTCAAAATTGGCTCAAACTAGTTCTCTATGGACGTATCAAACTTTACCTATATATGCTGAGCGGTTGCCTAGTTATTAAATACTACATTTTGAATTCTGCTAGAAATGTATTTTTGCCACACTGTGCAGCGTGCAGGTGTTTATATTTACCGAGTGCTATAGGCGCCATGTTCACCATACGACTTGGAGTAGTGATGAGATTTCTTATACATGCGCTCCTTGCCGTCCATTTCGCGTAATTGCTCTAGACGAATGTCATCGTTAGCGTCAGGTATCATGAATTTGCGTATTTCACATAGGGCATAGCCCAGTCGATGATATGCCTCAGCTGGCGGCGCTACTGTTGATATCTCTACGTGCAGATCCCTGCTGAGATGTGCATATTTTGGATTGCCAGAGCTGCGTAGCTCCTCCTCCTTGCCGTGATCCCGCATCGAATTGCGGCCCATAACGACCATTTTGCACATCGTCTCCTCCTGCAGCTGGCGCAGCGTGTTGCCCTTGGGCCCCAGGATTTTGCCCACGAAATTGAATTTCGGATACTCTTTGATTGGAAACAGCACCTTTTGGGCCACCCTAATTGGCTTCTCGCTGTAAACATTCGCGTATATCTCTGGCTTCGGAATGCGACCACTGACCAAGATTTTCTCCACCTCTGCAAGTAAGCAAATCGGTTACTCATTGTGCTCAGAATGACTTACGTGTATCGTGCGCACCATCGTCCAGCAGACGCTTTGTTATAACATTTTTCTTTTCAAGTGTTTTTTTCTCCATTAAGCACTCTTGCAGGTACGCGTTTGTCTTTTCATTCAGCTGTGGCGTGTCATGCAACGGGGCGTGGCTAGTTGTGTGCCCATGGTTGCCATCTACTTCGGGAGCGTCTGCTGCGCCGCCGGCGCCGGCTGCCTCATCATCACGTCGCTTGCGCTTGTAGTCGGCCGCGGTGTCCTCATTGTAGTCTCTGTCGTAGTCGCGCGGCATTTTAATTGGTTTATAGCACTTTAATTATCTATAACTTGCTCGCCAATTATCGCTTTGTAAAACTAATTAAGCCAAAGCGAAATTCAAAGTTCAATTGTAAAATTGATGTGCCTGAAAAAATTTTCTTTTATGTATGGGGTAATCAGTGTTGCCGTTTTAATTGTTGTCCTACATGATTTGGTATTTTTTATTTCTAATGGCAATTGAAAACAGTATTATTTTCTAGGCATTTTCTTCAGCTTAACTATTCAAGTTTTTTAATTGTCTCGACAAAGACTTAATTTTGTCTTATTTTTAACGTATTATTACTTTTGCAACTTTAAACGAGTATTAAACACGTTTATATATATTTTAACCTTTATAACAGGAAGAAATCGGTATTTCTTGCAAACGAAAAGACCTTTGCGATTTTATTGTTCAGAAGCGATGGTACTATTGAAAGTAATAAGGGTCGCGAGCTATCGACATTCGGTCATACCTTATCGATACTATCGGTCCGAAAAATTCAAGTCTAGTGGTGGTCAAATTGGCACTTGGGCTTGGCAGGGCTGGACAGCTTGCGATGGAAAGCGCGTTTTTTCTATATTCGCCAAATATGTACACACTTTGATGGAAAAAGAGAGAAAAAATTAGGGCCACAAAGAGGTTGCAAACATATTTGATAAATTCGAATTAAATCGACTGCTCGGCGACGGGGCCATTAAGATAAAACGTGCCACGCACTGTGCCGATTCCTTTTGGTAATATTCGCCACATCAATTGACTACGGGCGCCGTTAGGGAAAGCAGGACAAATGGCGGAAAACGGAATGCGTGTCGGCCCAGGGTCATCGGCGGCGGCTGCCAATGCGAATGCTGGCGCCAGCAACGGGGAGCACGAGAATGAACACAATGCTGCGGACAACGAGAAGGTGCAGCCGGCGCGTCTAAACGAATCGGCTCAGAAATATATGCAGGAACTGATGAGCGAGCGATCGCGCATGGAGAGCCAATTTCCATTGGCATTAAAACTAATTGACGAAGGTACGAAATAACTTAATCAGTTTACCCTATGTACACACTGACTGGTAAATACTGATGCATGCATACATACATACATTTGCCTGTGTGTATATATGTAATTGTTCCGATCTTACAGCTTTGGAGAGGGTGCAGCTGAACGGGCGCATCCCGACGAGAGACCAGTACGCCGATGTGTACCAGCAGCGGACGATTAAATTGTCGCAGAAGGTGCACGTGCCGATTAAGGATAAGAAGTTCAACTATGTTGGCAAGCTGCTTGGCCCCAAGGGCAACTCGCTGCGCCGGCTGCAAGAGGAGACGCAGTGTAAAATAGTTATTCTGGGGCGATTCTCCATGAAGGATCGCACACGTGAGGAGGAGCTACGTAATTCTGCGGACGCCAAATATGCCCACCTGAATCTGCCGCTCCACGTCGAAGTGTCCACCATAGCGCCACCTGCCGAGGCGTACGCTCGTGTTGCCTATGCACTGGCCGAGATCAGGCGGTATCTTATACCCGATAAGCACGATGACATTCGTCAGGAGCAGTACCGGGAGCTCATGGAGGATCCGGAAGCTGCCAAAAAGTTGACCCTGCGCCAGTTGCAACAGCAGCAGCAGCAGCAACAACAACAACAGCAGCAGCAGCAACAACAACAATCAACTGCTGCCGGTGGCAGCGGCAACGGCAACAATCGCTCTGGTGGCAACTACAGGTGAATTGCAATTAAAACCTCATCCCTTATACGCCAATCCACCAATCCACACGCTTCTCAATTGCAGACAAAAGTATCAGCAGCAATCGCACTATCATCACAACGACGAGACTGTCTACTACCGTTCACATAACAATGCCTATCACCAGCCAAAGCCCTATGTGCCAGGTGAGTGCCATCTGATACGCTGTGCAGCTCGTTGAATGTTGTATCCAATCTGTTTCAGCTGCCCAGCGGGGCAATACAATGCATACAACCTTGCCGCCGCAGGGAATTGTACGCGATTCACCTTGCATGGTGGTCAGTTCGGCCAGTTTTAATGGACGCAACGCTGGCCTGGCCAATGCCGGCGGCGGTATAATGGCAAATACCATTGTGGCTACCGCTGGCGGTGGAATTGGTGGTGCTGTGCCGCCTATAAGGCATTACCGTCCCGCTGCCCCATATCAATTTGTCAAGAAATAATATAGAAGCAATGCGCCGCCGCCTGCCGCTCGCTGTTTGTTCACCATTTTGTCATCATCTCATCCAAATGCATGCCCCGCCTAGCAATGTGCATGTGCATGCGCCGCCATTTGATTGGGCTTTGGTCGGTTGAGGCCTCAGCCTGATCACGCCACACACTGCTCCAAAGGTAGATGTAATAATTATAGAGACACACACACACCACATACAAGCACATACATTAAATTTTCACACATTGACTCTAACAAGATTTTGAGAGTGGAAAACAAGAGGAAAACCTAACCAAAACGAAATGAAATGAGTAATGTACGTTTAAGAAATTAGCCTAAGTAGACGAATGCTCCAAATGAACACACACACACACATACACAACGACACCCACATTTATACACACACGCACACACTGATGAACGTTGATTGGGCTTTCGATTGATGACGGGAAACTCGTTAGATGCCATTTTTTATGCTTTCCGTATTTCGTTTTTTTTTAACTGTGTGTTCTGCTCTGCGAGCGTTTTGTGAACAACTTTTCGTTGTGGATCGTAACTGTTATCCAGACGGACCCCCAATGTGTCTTGATTTTTATTTTTGTTTTGTTTCCTTTTTTTTTCTTTTAATAATCATTGACGCATTTGCACGTTTATCATTTCATATTTATATAAACACACACACATATATATATATATATATATATATGTATATTTAATGCATACGTACGAATTAACGATTTATTTAATCATTTCTTCAATGCAACAATTTTTAACAAGTTCGTTAACGATGAGGAGGCTTTTTATTTGTTACGTTGCGCAGACAAGTCAAATTTTAATTGGAAACCGCGTCGGACATAACAGAAACATGTTTTACTTTGCGTGTAGTATATAGTATATATGACTTATCACTTACACGCATGCATAAATACATATACCTACATATAATCAAGCATACAATACATACATACATATAAAAAAATATAAACCAAAAACACAAAAGCAAAAAAAAAAAAAATCAACAATTAATAATGCAAACATGAATCTATAACATATATCGACGAAAGCGCGATTATGACTACAATAATACGACATTACAAGCTTAGCATTATCACATCATACAAAGAATACAAGAAAACAACAAGAAAAACAAATAAAAATAAAAGATTAAAATACATTTAATGAAAATGAAGAGAACGCAAACCCACACATAATTGTTATTGTTGTTAAAAGCAACTAAAATTGTAATAGAATTATGCAAATATACATACAAATATGGTGACAATGTTAAATTGCAGCTTTAGTTATTATTTGTGAACGAGACGAGACGGAGAACGAGACCGAGACGTACTCTCGATTTTTGACCGCACGCCAAAAAATGTACACCTAAGATACGGCATCTACACACTTCAATATGTTAGTTATTGGAGTTTATGTTTTTGTTTAATGCATTTCTTATAAAAAAAACAAAAAAAAAAACACAAGAACTAGACGCTCATAATTGTACTGTTATGCATGTGATGGTGTGTACGGGGAGCTTATGAAGCGACAAACATTATTTCTTTTCATTTAAATTCATACACACACCTACACATTATACTTATTTTACAGTGCATTATTATATATTGCTGATTATCGTTAAATAAATTCACAATTTGAATTGAATATGTTGAATAAACTTGAATCCAAAACAACTCCTTTTGTTTGCTTATTAAATAATTTAGCTTGGCTAAGTTAAAATTGTCAACAAAAGTATATAGATAGGTTCCGGAGGAAATTTCATCTATGTAGACATAATCTAAATGGGCATATGATATTAATACGATGAAGGGCCGAGGCAATTTATAAAGTATTTAACCCCATAATACATTTATAAATTTTAAACAGTTTTAGGCCTCTAAGAAGTAGCTCTAGCGGCGGGCTAAATATCTGCACACTTTTATTGAATGATTCAAATTTAGGCAGAGGTTTTTATACCAACAAATTTTTGGTTTACTTTTGAACTGCGCTAAATAAAGCAGTTGTCTCTACTCCAAAGTTATAAAGGGTTTGAACCCGGAAAGTTATTTTATTTACTGGATTACTTTGGTAAATGAGAAACCTGAACAATGTTTTACAAGTACTGATTTACAAATATTGCAAATAGTTTCATAGCAGGTGAAAGTGTGAAGAAAGGTTGTTCAGATTGTACGAAATCATGTATTTTATTTAATTAACTTTTACAAACTAACAACAAGTGCTGTTGAGGACAGTTTGGTTGAACTACAGGCCTCTCACGAGCCGCATTAGGGTGTAGGGATTCATATTGCTCAAAAATTTCAGCTGCTCTTCGAAGCCCGGCTGCGTCTTTGAGATCCAGTGGCGATCCAAGTAGTAATTGATATAGCTCAGAAATTCCTTGTCCGTGTAGTTGCCGACTTGGACAGGCACAAAGGGATCCAGATGCTCGAAGCCCTCTTTGCCAAGCAGATAGCGTGGCATATAGGAAGCCAAGTAGCCCTCGGTCATGGCTATTTTGTCAACGGACAGAACACACACGCCATTCGTCCAGTCGTAGCTGGTGATGTCTAGAAAAGGTTGCGTTAGAGTAATGCGATCCGGAGACACACGCTGCTTGTTGTCGGAAAAGATACGCGTAATAGGATGAAAGAAGGCATTGTATCCATCAATGGCCACCATGATCTTACACTGTCCGGCAGTGGCCAGCTGTTTCAGTTCCGAGATCAGCGCAGCTGTCGTTTCCGAGGCATACTTGATTCGCGCAATGCCATGATCCACTAGCTCTATCAGTGTAGCGCCAGCTGGCGTGCTCTCACGCTTGCTCCACACATATTCCTTGCTGGTCTTTAGCTGTAAGCGTTGCAGAAGTTTGGAATTTTGCGCTTTAAAATGTATTAGCCAGGCGGCGGCATCGAATGGCAGATCAATGAAGCCCTCTTGGCTGGCTGAATTGGCCGCCTCCTTGGGCCGTTTCATCCAGTTGGGTGCCCAAGGCACATGCACCAGCAGAAAGTCGTTTAGTGCGCCATAATGCAAAACATGTGCCATGGTCAGGGTCTTGCCCACGCCGTTGTCGCCATACAGCACGTAGCGTACCGCTGGTTTTGTCAGATCCGCATTCTTGATATAATGCAGCAGCTCCAGGGCAGGAGAGCGCACCATTAGGCAGGCTTCTGTAAATGTTTTTATCTGTTGCTCGTACTGCTTTGGCAAACCGCCTCCAGTAAAGATTTGCTTCTTCTCTTCCATGGGTATGGTATAGAATTTGGCCACATGCAGCTCCGAGTGCTCACCGGGATTGGTTACGGCAGTCCGAAACTCATTGATGACGGGGGGAGGTGCGGTCGCCGTTTCTGCCGGTGCCACATTTGTTGACATTTCTGCACCGCGGCTCGCCGTATGGGATGCTATCACATTACGAGGCAGGTGCGTTGAGACGCGCGACAAGTTAACAAATTGTTTGCGAAGCATTTTCATTAACAATTTACCATGCAAATCGAATTTTAGCTCGCGAGCGTGTGTATTGAATAAGACCTGCAAATCAGCTGGCAATCATCGAAACCGATAACACCTGCGTGCGATAGTCGATAGCAATCGATACGATATTCACATATCGCTGCCAGTACGCTGTTAGCGTAACCGCCGATAAATATATTTTGAATTTTATTCTTGTTGAGTGTAAATAACATTAACGTTATTTTTAAGTATCAATTTGTAAATGTCTGAAATATACAGACATATTTTAATATTTTACTTGTAATTCATGAAATTATATATATAATACATTCATATTTGATATATCTGTCATAGAAAATATAAGTAAAGGATTAAGATATTCTATAGCAGCCGTTTATGACTTAAAATGTAAAAGGAGAAGAATCTTATAACGTGAATAAAGCAAATGCGTAGAAATTTTTAAAAAGCAGTTTTTTCTTGTAATTATTTGAGTAAGTTAATTATAAGTAGTTTTTCTTATCAGCTATTATGCACCAGAAATATAAAATCAATTACATTAAAAGCACAGAAACTTAGATAATATTCAATTTGTTGATAAGATCTTTTCTAGAAGAGAATTCTACCATTTCCGAGCATTCAATGTTGTCTAGAATCAGATCATGTCTCCATTATTACTGCTGTCAGTTTGTGGCATCTACGTATTCGGCTTCATATCCAAAATTTTCGGATACTCGTGCCAATTTGGATATATGCATCCAGCTGCAGTGCCCATTTATGAAGCCGAGATTGGTTGGAACTGTGCTGATCGCTACATGAAGTATGCCGACAAAGCGATGGACGGGGTAAATAGCTTAAGGCATTATAATTTCTAAATAAAGTGGATAAGAAATTTTTAAAGGACAGTATCAAATTTACAATAAATCTGATATTGGTTTTTGATGAAAGTCAATCGGATTCGACTACAAAAACAGATATAGTGCAAGGCGGCATTGGTTTCAATTATACCACATTGCGTTTGAGCTGCGCTCAGTTTGCGGATGCCGAGCCGAGAAATGCCAAAGTAACTGTCCTCATATATGGCCTTCCCATCGAACAATAGGACTGTCAACCGTTGAATTGATAAATTAAATGAATAAAGAAAACCATCTTCAGATATTTGACTTGAAAGTCGACGACCCATTGCGTGCTCTAGTCGAGAGTGACAAGATACCCTGTACACAGCCAACATATCACCTGAGTGGATGGATTTCATATTATATATTTTTAATGGAACAGATATAGCCGTGCTCTTTGGAGTGTTTTTACATATCGAGTAATCAGATGAGATCAAGTTATTTAATCTTCCCAGGGTCGTCGGTTTTTAAAATGTAACTGTCATCAGGCAATTCGCTGCGAAGCAAAGGAGATATCCAGACGAAGTACATCCGCTGACCAAATACACTTTTCAGGTTGTTGTAGATACCACAATTGTAATTGTGCTGCTTTCCTTTGTTGGCCGTCACCTCGCCACGTAGCACAAGGGGCACAAAATAGCCCAAGGCTATGCCAGCACCAATTGCCGACAGCAATTTGAGGAGCACCGTAAATTTGAGTGCGATTTCAAAACAATTAAAAGACCATGCAAATTCATCCCAAATCTGTCTACTTATAGCATTTAAAAGCGCCAATTCCCCGATATATCTCGCAAATACATAATACAATTCATAGACCATCGTATAGAGCGTTGCGATGAATAGGTAGAATGTAAAGCACATAAAATGCCGCATATTCTGCTGGCCAATGCAACAACCCATAAAAAAACAATGGTGATCGCGTCTTAGAATGCAAACGCCACAAATCTTACAATGCCACGATCTGGGAGGTGCCAAGCGATCGCACGTAGTGCAATGTCGCCAACCCAGACGCACTGCCTCGCTAGCTGGCGGCGCCTTGACATGCTCAACTGAAAACGAAGGTAATTCTAAATGAGTAAAATGGAAATCTCTGAATTGAGTTCTAGCTCTACTCACGGTCAACGCTGGTGTCAATCATCATGCAGGCCAACATGTTGCCCTTGATGTTGAACAACAGAAACATGGCCATTAGGAAAGTGAAGGTGTGCAAAAAGCCGCCAGGTTCATGTATTTCCGGCAGCAGGACTATGATATCGAATAGAAACACAGCGGGTATCAATACGGCCACAGTTAAGAAACATAAAATGTCGGTTCGGCGACTGGGGAGTGGATTGCGTCGAAACTTCATTTGGCAATCTTTAACCAGAGAACCATATCATTAGAACCAAAAATTTTCTATTATTTATATTGTTTTTTTTTTTGACAAGTGTATAACACGTTTTGAGTAAATGAAAGCTGATTTTCAGTTCACCTAAATTGTAGCTGTAGAGCAAAGTGTGCCTGGAGATATGCCTCAAAGATAAACATACAAGAGCAGCGTCTTTTGGGAGATATGATATTTGATTTCTCGGGAAAGGGGGAAGGATTCATTTTCGGCAAATCGGCTTGACACTAAGTTCAACTAAGCTTCAACAATCCAGTTTATAGTCGAAAGATGAGCCAAAAAACTTGCGAGATTTGAGCAAAACACGTAAATTTTTATTTCCCCACGGGCAAAGAAAGAGATTCGCCCGGGCAAAGGCGGATAAAATTAGCTAACATATATTCTTTAGTTAATATTTATGATCTTTTTGGGAGGGATAATTTCGTGCAGTCTTCTCTATTTTCACTTAAATCTTAGCGTTAAATTCTTGGTTGGTTGTGTAACCGTCATCAGGCAGTTGGCTATCGATCCATGGAAATATCCAAGCGACATGCATCCGTTCGCCGAAAACACTTTTCAGATTATAGGAGACACCGCAATTATATTTGGTTTCCTTGCCCTTTTCGGCACACGTCTCGCCGCGCAATAGCATGGGCACTTGACACGCCAAGCCAAGGAATCCGCATATTAATGAGAAAGCGTTAAGCACAAAGATCACGAACTGAAGATGAGTCCACGCCCCGCAACCAGAGATTAAGATGATGGGTGTCAGCTCGAATGACGCCTTCCAGCACTGCATAAAAGCGTTGCTCGACCACATATAGCATGCTTTGAGGACCAGGCCGACCAGCGACAGGACGAAAAGATACCATAGGAAGAATATGAAAAACCGATGATTCTGATGGCCAATGCAACAGCCCGTGAATCCACAGTGATGATCGCGTTTTCGTATGCAAACAGCACAAAATTTACAGTGCCACGACCTGGGCGGTGTTGAACAATCGCAGACTTGGCAATACTTCCACTCGGCCGCCTCATCAAGGGGTACTTTAACTTCGCCTAAAAGTACAAGTATGTAAATTAGGGCCCATAGTTAGTTCAAGCTCGACTCATACTCACGGTCAACGGTTGTGTCAACCAAGGCGCATGCCATTAGATTTGCGATCATGTTGACAAATGAAAATATGTACAAACCGACCGCAGATATGTGTAAAATATTGTCCCGCTCAATTATTGGCGGCAGTACCACGATGAAATCGTATATAAACACTGCGGGCCACAGTACGAGTATAACTAGGAGACACAACAAGTCGCCAAACAGACGTGGCATGGGATTTCGTTGAAACTTCATATGAACAATTTTTTTTTTATGGATTCTTACAGGTGTATACAAAAATATTCTCTGATAATTTATAAATTTATATCTGTTTGTTTGTGATGTAAATTTCGGGCATACTAGAATATTTTCTGTATGTAAGAGCATTTGTTAGCGGAGCGTCTTTCTGCGAATTGGCAAATGGGCCTCAACTCTAATTTGCCTAAATTGTCATTGAGTAAATTCCAGTTAGTCGAGATTCCATCCAGGATTTGCTCTCAGGTGTCAGTAATGGAAAATGAAAGGGTGTATATCAATTGAAAGCTAAAAAATGTGAAAGTATTTATATCGTGAAGGTATTATCCATTCTTTCAAACAAATGCATTTCCGCCCAGGTGAGAGAAACCATTTTAAAACTTTATATGGCAACATCTAATTCCAAATTTTTTTAAATTCTTATCATTTTTAGATATAGGTTGATCAAACTTGCTTTAATCATATTTGATTTTTAATAGCTTTAAAATAAAGTAAATAGGTCTACAAATTAGTCCTTTTACTTTTTATGTAGTCCTTATAATACTCTCTTCACAAGGCGCAATAGGAGTATATTAGTTTTGTCCGAGAGTCAGCTAAAATGACTTAATATTTGGAATATACAGAGCTAGAGTCCTCAAATACTTATGACCTCTGCTAAAGATGTATATATTCTCACATCACAGTTTGAAAGTGACTGCGCTGTGGTTACAGTCTCAGCGTCAGCAGCAGAACAATAAGAAAGAGTATTGCGCAGTCGTTTGCAACGTTCTGACTTGTTTTCTATACATAAATAATCTTTAAGTGGCATTTACTTCAATATTAACCCCCACAACGTGCTTCACTTAATTTGACTTCTTGGTTGCCTTCGACTTCTCAGCAGAGTTGGTCGTCCAGGTGTAGCCATCATCGGGTAGCTGGCTTTTTACCAAAGGTGACAGCCAGGCAACATGCATGCGTTGGCCAAAAACACTTCTCAGATTTGAATAGAGTCCATTGTTATATGTGTGCTGCTTGCCGCTCTCTGCACAGACCTCACCGCGCAGCACAATGGGCACATGGTATGCCAATATCACACTTGCATACAAAAGCGCCAAGATGTTCAGGCTATAGAACAACAGCTGCACATTCGTCCAGAAGCTGCCGATCACGAGCATGAACATGGGACACACTAGCTTAATGACAGTCAGCCAGTTGCAGTAAATTGACCCATTGAGCAGCCACATATAGACCGAATTGTAGGCCAGGGCGTACATCGAGCCCACCAGAAGGTACAGCGTGAAGCACATGAAATACCGATTATTCTGATGGCCAATGCAACAGCCCGTAAAGAGACAGTGGTGATCGCGTTTCAGTATGCAAACACCGCACACCTTACAATGCCACGATCTGGGAGGTGCTAATCGATCGCAGGTCGTGCAATGTCGCCAGCCCAGACGCACTGCCTCGCTAGCTGGCGGCGCCTTGACATGCTCAACTGAAAACGAAGGTAATTCTAAATAAGTTAAATGGAAATCTCTGAATTTAGTTCTAGCTCTACTCACGGTCAACGCTGGTGTCAATCATCATGCAGGCCAACATGTTGCCCTTGATGTTGAACAACAGAAACATGGCCATAAGGAAAGTGAAGGTGTGCAAAAAGCCGCCAGGTTCGTGTATAGCTGGCAGCACAACAATTATTTCAAATATGAATACAATGGGCAGAAATACACCAATGACCAGATAGCACAGAATATCGACCAGCCGCCGTGGGAGCGGATTTCGTCGTACCCTCATTGCGATCAAACCGAAATGGAACTGATTAACTGGCCCCAACAACTTTTTAGCCGGCCTCTCACAACCGGTTCGTGATCACGTGCAGAAGCTTTTAGCTGAGCAGCAAAGCTTTGTTATCAATGAATAAAAATGCTTGCCACAGAGTTAAAGATATAATTAAACATAATTTTGCATATATATATTTGTGCTTATAAATAGATGCTAGATAGAAATAGATTTGAGTCCACGCACATAAAACTAATTAGTTAAATTGATCGACTTGTGATCTACCGATAATTAATCTGTGTCGTGCAATGCCGGGTAAACTTGGCTAATCTTTCATATTTGTGCTTTTTAGATATGCATAAGCTTTAATTTCTTGCAACAATAAGTGATAAGAACGCAAGAAAAATATTGATTACATTTTCTTTATCTTATCAGACTACATATGGATAAGGCATACGTTAGCCAAGAAGTACATATATCTTTTGATATGACTGTCAGAATCTCATATATATTTGTATATTGAATTATTAATAAAATAATAAATGCAAATCGATCAATAAATACATTTTCTGAAAATTATGAAGAACGTCTTTAATAGTTAACAAATAAGAAGTAACGCATGTCGGTTAAAAGCTTGAGAAATATATATAGATATATAGGGGTATATGGGTCTTCGATCTCTACGCTGATCTCCAATTGATCAGTTATAATCAGGGTGAACACTCTTTGGGGAGTTTTTCCTTAAAATATTCTATTTCGTGGAGACTTCATGCTTAGTGTATGCCAGCGCTAAGCTCCGCAATTTACAATGTATCTTTAATAAAACCTAGTTCTTTCTTCTTCTCTTTGTTTGATTAATATTTCCAAGAATCGGTGAGCAATTTTTTCTATAACATGACAGCGAGGGTATATTTAGAGGCCACGCTTTGTCAAATGGGCAAAGTTTAACTAAGCCAAGTTCTCAGTAATTCATATATGCTTCCCATCAAGAGTGTATGTCCCAGCATATCTGTTTTTGCCAACTATCGGCCAGAAAGCTTGGCTATAGCATGACAGGTAGGTTATATTTAGAGATCACGCTTTGACAAAAGGACAAAGCCAAGTTCTCAGTAATTAGCACACGCTTGATTCGAAGAGTGTATGTCCTGCATAACTGATTAGTGTCTTTAGAGAGCGAAGCGAAAACCACAAAACTAATCAGTTGAATTGCTTTCAATCAATAAGCTCTAATTATTATGCAACCAGCTCCATTTACTTGGAAGCAAGTAATTACCAAGCCTAATCGCCCTGTGGGATTTTCAATGTCTTTGAGCATACTTGAGTATAAGTAGCTCGGAATTGTGGCCAAATAGACGCAATCGACGCAATGGCGGCCAAACAGAAGAGTCAAAAGAGTTTGGCATTCTTCTTAAATAGTTTCAAGAAAAGTCTGAATGTGTTTCTAAGGGAAACTGGACTGCACGGACTGAAATTTGTGGGCGATTCAGCGCTCAGCATTTGGGAAAGGTAAAAGTTAACGCTAAATAATACACCAGATGCGACTTAGTCTAGAAGAGTTGCAGATCCTTCTTCTTGATTGCCTTCTTGGCCGCATTCGTGATGACCTGCCAGCTGATATCGAACATTTATGCCAAGTGGAATAGTACGCCAGTTATCATAGGCATCAGCCCGCATGCCACATCGATTCTGAAGGTGCCCTTCCCGGCCATAACTATATGCAACATGAATCAGGTTCAGCGCAGCAAAGTGCTGCATTACAAGAAGTGAGTGCTTCCGGTATTTGTATGTGATTACAGCCCGTTGATTTCTGCTTAAACTAGGGGTTCGAGTGAGTTTGATGTTCTGAAACTGCTCTGCAGTCCCGAGTCGACCGAGACTGAGGAATCTGTGGATGCTGATCCCACGATGTGGTCCACTTTATTTGGCAACAACAGCTTAAGAATATCCGACTTTGTCACCAATCATTCCCAGCCTTGCGCACAAATGCTGCGGTATTGCAGATTCAGTGCCGTGGAGTACGATTGCGCCCAATTATTCCGACATATTATCACTGATGAGGGCTTATGTTGTGTATTCAATTTTCTGCCTTCAGAGTTTTTATATAAGCCCTAGTAAGTGGCCTGACTGAGTCAAGTTGAATCAATATAATCATTTATCTCAGTTCGAATAGCGGCAAAAACTTAACAGGAAGACTTGGACACGTGCCCGTCGCCTGGGACCCAGAAACCGGGTATCCCGCGAACTTGCCAAAACTATATTATCCAACAACGGCTGTTGGTAAATTCTTTGAGTTCTAGCATAATTATCCCCGTATAATAGCTGCCATAACTTTATATAGGTACCGGCATAACAATGGGCTTTACGGCAGTTCTGGATGCACAATTGAGCGAATATTATTGCTCCTCTACGAACGGAATTGGTTTCAAGGTCTGTATATAAATCTAAAAGCTCATTAATGGAAGATTTGTTAAGAAACAAGTTCAATAAGGGAAGGGATTTCATAATTCCCTTCGCATGCATATCGTACACAAATGAATAATATAATAGTATGCTTATAATTCTCAAAGAGTTTGAGCAATATGTTTGTCAAGTTTAACTAAAAAACATCAATATACCTATATTAGGATACACTACAGCTGTATAGGCATAATTATAAGGAATTCAAAACAATTTTCAGATCCTATTTCACAATCCCATAACGATGCCCAATGTTAAGGAGGAGGGCCTTGTTGTGGGCGTTGGTTACGAGACGAACTTTCGCCTCGAGGTTAGCAGCTCAGAGGCGATGCCGAGCATTCGCTCCATATCACGCGACGATCGACAGTGTGTTTTTAAGAACGAGAAGGAGCTGCTCTACCACAAGATCTACACACACAAATATTGCGAAAACGAATGCATTGCCAAGTTTCTGTACAAGACCTGCAACTGCATACCGTACGCCTATCCGCATATTTACAGAAATGCGAGCGTCTGCAGCGTGCGAGATGCGATCTGCATCCGTCGCGCCCAGCGTCCGGAGAATAGGCCGGAGTCGTCGAAATGCCGGAAGGAATGCCTGCCCAGCTGCTTTGATCTATCGTACGCGGCCGATGCGTTATACTTTCCCCTGGCCAAACGCGACTTTCGGATTGCTAACAAACAGTTGGCCAATATGAACAAATCCTATGTGCTGGAGAACATTGCCGTCATGAATTTGTACTACCGGGAATCTGCCTATTACGGCAGTATGAGGAACGTCTATATCGGCTTTACGGAGTTCTTGTGTAAGCACTTGGCTAAGCAAAAATCTATGCACAATAACATTTCGCTTTTTCTATGCAGCTAATATTGGCGGTGTTATGGGATTGTTTATGGGTTTCAGCGTGATCTCAATAGCCGAAGTGCTCTACTTTCTAGTCTTGAAACCAATTTCAGAGCTCATAGCATGGAAGCGCAGTAAAAAACTGGACGGTATTAAACCTAATCCATTGGAGGTGCAGGACACGTATGAATTCAACCAAAACAAAAATATATGGCATACCAAAGAACTGTATCCTAAGGGATTCGCAGCGAAGAGCTTTAGGCTGAGCAGGAAAAATACAAAAATTCTTCGCATCAAAGACAGGCTCGATAATAGGGCTTTTCTTTAAAATCATTTTTAAGGAATTCGTAAATGTTTCACCGATTTAGTTAAATTCACCGCTACGAGCGGAAAATGCGTGAAAAACTGTAGTATGAAAAATTTTTGTTTTTTTAGGATGAAACTAATCCCTTTTCAGACAGATGGTCGGACAGACAGAGGCAGCTGGCCAAGAATATATGTATAGGCTGTAAGAATTTGGACAAGTGCAATAGATTCTGTTGATTCACAAAGGGTGAGGGGTATATAGGGAAGCTCACATGTCGGTCAAGAGTTGCTAAGTCATCGGCATATATGAATTCCAACAATGGTATTTTAATATTAGTTTGGACTACAACGAAATAGGACAACTGCCCATTAAATTGAAATATCATACAAAGGGCCTCAAGTGCCCAAAAAAAGGATCTAAATATTATATTAGACAATTACCTATAATAGCAGAGACTTAGTTAAGTATGCAAACTTTAATTACCTTGAGTGTGATGGAATAATTATACGTATAACTAAACTTAAGCTGTGTCTATCTATCTTAAATTTTGTATATGTGAATACTTTGCGAGTATAAAGACTTTCACATGCGAGTACTCGTACTTTAAGCATGCACAATAATGGAGGCTTGGGCTCGGACTTGGGCTTAATTTGTGCTTCATGTTATTGCCTGGAACTAAGCAAAACTAGTACAAATGAGGCGTATGTGTGTGTGTGTTAGCAGATGTTCCAAATGCTGACTACTTGTAATATGTCGAGAGTACTGATTGTAATTAAGAGTTCAGTTATTAAAAAAGGGCAACAAAAAAGGCCAAAAGGCCTTGGTTACCGAGTGCCCGCACAGAACATAGCTGCTCGTATTATATTTTATGGCAATATAAGCGCATTTTGCGAAATTGCTTTGCTGTAACTAAGAATATTTTCGTTATACAGTGTCTGCCAACTGTGTGTAACTGCGCAGCTCTTTAAGTCATCCTTGGAGTTGTAAGGCAGTCGGAGCACAAGCATTTCTGTGGCTCACCATTGTGGCACCAGTTTTGGGACTGTGTCGGAACAGGGACACTTTTATATCTTTTGCAAAGGGTCTTGCTTCTCCTAGACATGGCAGACTTGTTCTTCAACGTTAATTGCTGACCTACACACAAAGCGACTAATTTAGTTCGTATATAATATACTTCTTTTGAGGGCTGTTCTATAGGTACTAGGATTTATAATATGAGAAATAATATGGCCAAAATTAAGGTAAACCAGCCTGGCCTAACCTAACCGACTCAAACCCAAAATTCTAATATATATTTTACTTTCGACCTAAACAAGCTTTGATGAAATATAAAAAACTTTGGACTGAGTCTCAGCTAAAGAACATAAACAACTTGGGCTTGAGAGAAAATTTAGCGCGTAATTTGTATATGAAAATATGAATATATGGAATCAATAAAATTATAAAAAAAATATGACAAACCAAGATACAAAGACAAAATATAGAAAATCTGGGTTCAAAGATGTTTCGCTTTGTCAGAAGTGAAATAAGTAGATGTGCTGTGAGGTATATAAATAAATTAGACAATTAAGCCAATTAAAGAAACTTTCGAATCTAATTTTGTTTGACTTTTGAAAACATGCACATCAAAATCAATGAAATGTGATGTATAAAATAAATAAAATAATTTTTAATGTATTTTTTAATATGCGCTGGAATCGATTAGTATCTGATGTCTATCAAGCGAAAGACTAGGACAAGGTTATAGTTACAACTTCTGGTATTGTATTTTATATATTCTTATGCATTAGAATGCAGATCCATTTAAAAAGTTTTTAAAACCAACCTCGTAACAGCTTGATTTGTGTCTTTGTGAAATGCAGAAGCTGCGCTGGCAACTCAGCCTGGGCAAGTGCTAAGCGTGGCCCAGCCCACTTTCATAATTCGGGCGAGCAGATGCCTGCGGTGCAGCTAGAGCAGTGCGTGCTGATAAGTGGGCGTGTAAGCGGATGGGTAGGTGAGGAGGCGTGGCCGTTGGTTGGGCAAAAAAGGAATGAAATGCATTCTTGCATTTCAAGACAATTTGCGAAATTGCAGCGCTTGATGCTTTCACGTGCATTGCATCTGCTTTTCTTTTTCCTTTTCTTTTGCGCTGCTCGGTGTTTTTATGGGAAGTCAACAATGTGGCCAAGTCGGGCATGAGAACAAGACCAACAAAAAATAGACTAGATTTGAAACAGAAACTGATGTGCCATGACTGGCAAGGGGTTTGTGCTGTGTTATATATAGCTTAAGTAAAAGCAACCCAGCTTTCAGCGATAAGACAACTGGTGCAAATGATTACGACGTGTTCATGGTATTCTATACATCTGCAGCACAGCTCCATAAATGTCAGGAACAAAGCAAGATTCAATTCTTTACGGCGCTGTTACCAAGCCAATGACAGTTCCAGCTGCTCGTCCCAGCAGTCCCAGCCGTGCTTTGGCTCTCAATGAGAAATGATACCATTACATTTGTAGAAAACTGAAAACGGAAACGAACTGCAGGCGATTTACAGCAGCATATTGGATGCAACACGAGCTGGTTAGCCAACGCGTGTATTAAATATGCCATTTTGTATGAATATGTACACAACACAGTTTACAACTATGATAGAGTAGAGGGGAGGAGGGGGAGTTCGAGTAATTAACATCCAATTTTCCAAGTAAAGTTGTCAAGTTGGCAATGAAGTTTTGCCCCTGCAAGCAGAGTCAACACAGCAGGAATAAGGACTAGGTCGGATTTGATTAAGTTGTAAATAATTTATGCTGGTTTGTTATGCTGCATATCCTACGTCCTGCGGTATGTGTACCGAATGGGGGCATCTTGACAGCCCTTAGCATTGTCAACTTTATGACATTCTACCTGTACTAGGGCTCCTTTATGGCTTCGTTATGCACAGGGCCCCAAAGTTGTTGTGCAGCAGCTGGGAGAATGTCTTTCGTTAATGCACAACAACAGAATTTGGCACGTGTCTGCCCAGAACGGAATAAGGCTGAATAATGGCAGTTGGGCTTGGGTTGGGGATGGTGTTTTTGGTTCAAATTCTACTTGGGTGCTGCTGCTGCTGCTGCATATGGCCATAAGTTGCATACGGAAAAGCAATTAAAACTTCTAGTCAGCTTCGGAAATGTACGTTCATATTTTATGACGTGTTTTCCTCAATAATTATGGTGCGAACGCCCAGACTGTGCACACACACAGATACACAGCCACACACACAAACACATGTCGCAACACTTTGCGGCAGTCAACTCAATAAATTTAAAATGCAGCCCACAGGCAAAAATTAGGCTAGGCCTACAAATACATGCACGTGAGAAAGTATATAGTACACAGTATTTTTATAGGCATGACTAAACAATGTTTAAAATGTTGTTTTTGGTGAGAAATATATAATTTTAGTGCACATGCTAAGACATGCATGTATTAAAGAGACCATATCTTATGTTTAAGTTTGTATGAAATTAATGCTGATATAAATTTTAGTCTGCCGCCTGTCGACTAACTTAAATTGGATTAAACAAACATAACTTTTTGATGCTTATGTTAACCATAACAAAAGCATTCCATATAAAAAAGTTTTAAATAATTTGTGGAAGAACTAACTAATATTAAGCATACACAGAATCTATTTACGAGTTAATAAAAACAAGGAAATTATATAGAAGAAACTGGTTCGTATTAAGATAAACGTGAACCTATATTTAAAGTGGTAAGTCAAATAATATTAAAGATCTACAGATGTACCTTTTATATATATCAATAAAAAAATCGTATAAGAGAATAGAAAGTATTTACAGACTGAAAATCTCGTCTTCGTTCAAATTGAGACTATTTCCACAGCGCCATTACCAAAAGAAATTTGAAGCTTCTTTCTGTATTCAGCTATTTTATGATTTTTAAGTGAATAAACTTGTTTTTCACAAAAGATGTTGATCACAGCATTGAATTTAATGGCAACCACTTAGGAGGCAATATTCGCCTGCCAAATGCTCGTATCTAACATTTGGCTAATGGAACCTTGGAGCGAGCGTTTTGCTCTTTGCCCTCCATCACGGCCATAAAATGGCTGACAGTAATAATAGCCACCCCACCGAAAGAAAACGGCATCCCACCTGCACTATTTGCCAGGTGAGCCAAAGCCAAAAAGGGTTCCAAGAATGCGTCGCACAGACGCCCCGCGGCAAATATGCAAATTTGTCGCCGCAACCGCACCGCTCGTCACGTGCGCCCCGCCTAATGCAGTAAAATGCATTTGAAATTGGATAATTTTACATATGCGAACAGCGCCAGGGGCAACGCATCATTTGGCCAGGACTAAAAATGTATTTTGGTTACAACCGGACAGATAATATGCAGGACAGCAATGTTTGCAGTTAGTTTCGCCGCTTGGCTGGGTTTTTGGGGGGGGCGTCGGGATTGCGGATAGTGTGCTGGACAACTGGTAAGCCTGTCAGGCTGAATAATCACGACCATCAATCAGACGGCCACTGGGTGGCCAGCACACCTCATTAGGCTAATCCCACAATTGCGCACGGACGCACCGGCGAACACCCTGATACGGGGCCAGAACAACAGCAGCCGGAATAAAGCCCAAACGCAATTTCCCATGCTCGTCATAATATTTCATTATTACGAGTTGACTCTTCGTTTGCACTCTTATGGATTTAAATATTTCAAATCGGCTCCAGTGTGAACTGTTGGGACGCTGACTGTCTCTCGGACAAGATTGATCGCCATGTCTCTTAATTATCAGGCGAATTATCTCAAGTGCATTGCTCGCATTTGCTCAAACAAAGCAAATATTAGAAGGCACAACAAACTGTTCCCAGTTTTTAGTATTGCGCAGACTCGGAAAATGGTGCAGAAGAGAGCACAGCATCCACAAGCATACTTCGGAACATTGGGGATGGTAAATGCGAGCTATACGACGCGGTAAGGACTCAGTGCTTTGATGCCATCAGAGCGGGACACATGTTACAGCCGCTCGCCAACAGGTTGTAAATGGAAAATGCGAAACTTTTTCGCAATTCCTGCAGTTTAGCTAAGCACTTGGCAAATTTTTTGAAATTCCACAAGACTAATTAAGTCCTGGGTCAATACCCAGACATATACAAGTTGAGGACACCCAATTTAAACAAATAATTTACTGATTTAAATTCTAGACTATACGACATAACTGATTGTTTACATTAGGCAAATATATTTCTTATCAAAATTACATGCCCGCCTATTCATAATAAAGTTAAGGGTTTTCACATATCTGAGGTCCGATTTTTAAAATTTTAATTTAATTAATAATAAAATGTATGCTATTTTTGATTCAATACAATAAACAAACAAAAAAAAAAAAAAAAAAATAAATAATAATAAAACAAATTTCTATGCTCAAAGAACCCTCGACAATTCTAAAGTTATCTTCTCTCTTTTGATTTATGTAAGAAAATAAAACTTTTTTTATATATTAGTACAAATTGAACAATATTCTATGTGGTCTCAACTTTAATGCAACTTTATGTAAAGATATTTATGATCTTAATTTAGTTATTTTTATACAAATAACATAATGTAGCGGTTGCAACTAACCCAGCTCTAACTCTCTGTCTAACAGCCTTATTTATACTGCATTTTATATAAGCATATATAACACACACATACATACCCCAGCTTCACTAGGCTGCGCCGCAGCATCAACTAAAATCCAAATAATATTAGCAGCTCCTTTTATACTGCTACCTCTCATTCTTTCAAATTGATATGCATGATCGGCCTTACATATTTAAACACAAGCTTACATGCACACACCCATACATATACACACCATCTGCAGCGGGCCGCGACGCAACATCAACTAAAATCCAGCTACAGTGGGCAGCTCTATTTATACGGCTGGCCTCTCTCTCATATGCATGATCGCTTCTCATATTTTTATACAACCACACACGCACACATATGCACAACATCTGCACTGGGCCGCGTCGCAGCTTCAACTAAAACTCAGCTCCAATAGGCAGCCCCTTTTATATTGATATCTCTTCTTCTTCCCAGCTTACATGCATGATCTGCTCTTCATATTTTATTACAAACACACACGCACTCACACACACACCAACTTCACTATGCCGCCTCATAGCTTCAACTAAAACTCAGCTGCAGTCGGCTGCCCTTTTTATACAGCTATCTCTTCTTCTTCCGAGCTCGCATACATGATCTGCTTCTCATATTTTTACACAAGCACACACGCACAATTACGCTCGAACCAACTGCAGCTGACTGCGTTGCGGCTTCAACTAAAACTCAGCTCCAGTAGGCATCCCTTTTTATACTGCTGTCTCTTCTTCTTCCCAGCTTACATGCATGATCTGCCTTTCATATCTTTCTACAAACACACACACACACTATCTGCACCGGGCTGCGTCGCAGCTTTAACTAAAACTCAGCTTCAATAGGCAGCTCTTTTTATACTGCTGTCTCTTCTTCTTCCGAAATTAAATGTTTGATCTGTTTTACATGTTTTTACCCCAACACGCAAGCATAATTACGCTTGTACTAACTGCAGCTGGCCGCGTCGCAGCTTCAAATTAAACTCAACTCCAATTGGCATCCTCATTTATTCTTCTAGCTCTTCTTCTTTCAGCTTTAAATTATATTTTTATACTAACACCCACGCATATACACAATATCACACCATCTTTAGGGCTGCAACTGCCGACCAACTTTAATGGGCAGCTCTATTTATACGACTGGCTCTTTGTTATTTAAGGCCAAATATCACTTGTCCATAGTTTAGTGAGCTATCAAATATGAGAACATGTGATAAATTCAAGGCAAAAATAGCCAACTAAAAGCATTGCCATTGATTTGGTTGGAATGCTTGTCTTAATTTGCAATTCTAGCTTAAAGTTGCCAATGTGAGAGTTAATTAAATGGAACGCAAAATTAACTGAAATTAAATCACTCGTATTTTCGGTTTTTGTGGCTTGATTTCTAAAAAGGCCAAAAAACAAAAGTCTGTCTGCCATCTGACTGTTCCATCGCAGTCACAATCACAGATTTGTTCTAATCTCTTTGCTTTATCCTGCGTAATAATAACTACTACTTTAGCTTGGCTCTGTCTCAGTTGCTTCGGCTTCCTTTTCCATTTTCTATACCCTTTAGGCAGATTGAGTAGGGGGCTTAACAGGCAAAGGCTTACGTCTTAAATATAATAACTTGGTTTGTTATATTAATGAATTATATTGATAATGTGGTTAGTTCAGATAATGGCTTAGACCTAGGAATAGCGTATCCCTTAAGCTTAGACTTGACAACTAAATAATTGCTGTTTTACTTTTATATACCCTGTATCCTTTATGAATTGTCTAAAATGAGTATGATAGAGTTTAACTCACGTGTGGATCAGGCAAAAGAGGTATATTCCGAATGAATTTCCCAAAACGTGGGGCGAAAGGAATCCGAATCGTGTTTGTATTTGATACAGAGTGATTGCTAGTCGCGCATTCTCAGCTGAAGCAAAAGTACTTGATTTTTTTTAGCTTTGTGTGACAGCTCATGTCTTGTTTATCTAAATCATCCAACTGTGTAAATGCCAGGCCTCGTTTCCTCTCCACTTCTCCTTCATCATTCCTGTCCTGCGCTGCTCTTGGCTGCTCGTCCCATGCCCCTCGAGTAGTGAGTACTTGTCGGCACATGGCAATGAGTGAATGGGCTGCCTACCGAGCCTAAGCTGGAATCTAGGTGCCTGGTGACTGGGTCTGGGCTTGGTATCAGAGCGATGCCTGCCATGGCAGCCGTGAAACTATGCAGAAATCTGTCAAACGACAGTTTGGCAACAATGGCATGTTGAAGTGCTTCTCCTGGTTGGGTAATTACGAGCATGGCATCGCTGCACAATATCTGGCGGATGAGCATTGGCTTGTTTGTGCGACATTTGACCTATCTTTATATGCATGGGCATGTGCAATCGAAAATGGATCCAACAGTTGCAGCGTATCGTTTCCAACACCAAATGCCTTAATTCCACACTAGAAATGGTTCTGAAAACAAGTATGCATAGTTAGATGCGAGCTGTCATAGATTAAATGTTGTTTCAGTTGTTTAGTAAGAAGTTCTTAAATGTTAATTGAACTATTCCTCATTTCTAAGACATAAGCAAGAAAGGATTGATTGAAAGGAAATGAGTTTAGAAATATTTCGCTTACAAGACAGCAGCATATTCCAATTTAGCTAAGCTTTTGTCGACTTCGACATAGCGAGGGTCAACCGAAGTAGTAAATGCATAAAAATAGAAAAATTAAAATCTAAAAGTCTAATCAGAATACAACAATTTCTAATAGGGTTTCCGACACGATGGCGGCATTTCATTTGCCCCTTCGGCCAGCTATGCCCTTTTCAAAGCTAATTATGTTAGGGATAAACAAACATGAAACTTCTCGGCTGATCAAGCCGTTATAGGAATATAGCAAATTAAGTGTTTAAATTCAAAATCTCTATAAGTTATTGAAATATATGTTTTATCCATTAGCTGCACAACTTTGTGCATTTGCGGCAGTTCCGCCCCTGGGCTGATGTATTGATGTCTCTCGGATATTGTTTCAACTTGAGACATTGCATACATATTGATGGCATTTTTTTTTTCAACTGCCTGCAGCTACTAATGGAAGAGATATAAAAATAAAAAAAAATATATGAGAAACTTTCTAAGCGACGTCACGTGCTTCATGTTAAGGCAATATGGAAACTTTTTCGCGCAATTTTCGTATATTACTGGGAAGCAGCCCGCGGCAGTGTGTCGACAGCTGGTCATGTAAACATGTGTACTGAGCAGCTATGAATGCGATTATTATTATTGATGTGTTGCTATAGCTGTAAAATGACTTATAAACCCATAGATACGAGCATTAAGTTTATACACTTAACAGCGATTAGGGAAGGCGAAAAACAAATGCGTTTAACAGAGTTCCAATCGCAAGACAAGTAGCATTATAGTGTACCCATACTTTAGGACTTGAGAATTAAAGAGCATTTATAGTGCCTTTCCATTTACGTAGCGTTTGCCTCTTAATATTACCCCAGTGTGTTTTTGTGCCGCACGAAAAAAGTCAAATCAAATATTGGCCAAAAGTGCGTATTTTGTGCTGGAGCCTGATTTCTGCTACGGGATTATAGAGCTCAGTTGGGGCTGCGGCTCTTATGGCTCGCTTCTGACTGAGTCTCATAAAATAGGGCTTTAGAGCGCATATAAGTTTGATTTGTTAGACGATTATGATTTGCTTTTACATATTTCACTTAACACTTCCACTGAAAATTCATCTGGAAGCGGTCCTATTTTATGGTGCGCAAAGTCATTGCCGTGTTAAAACGATTGGCATTTTTGGCACAGTGAGCTGTGTTTCTCTTAAATTATTAAATTTTTATATAAATCTTAAATAGCAAATAACAAATATCCAATTAAAGCTGACAATTTCCTCGGCTCTTTGCCTGTTCAATAGACGGGCTAAACGAGAGATAGAATAAAAGTATACAAACTTCAGATATTAATTGGACTGTATAATACGAACTGACTAATTGGGCTATATATCACAATCACAGCTACGACAAAACTAGTTGCGGCTTTAAATATTTCACATTTCTTATAATGGACGGCTCCCGATTCACACATCCACTTACAGCAAGTCTCACTTAGGGGATTTCCTTTTGTTTACCTTCAATTTTGGACTACTTTGCGCTACTGTGCCATGGGATCAATAAAAGGAACGCCCGTGTGAAATACTCTGGGCAATAAAGGCATCAAATTGTGTGGGCGTGTGTGTGTGCATATGAAAGAGAAGCCGGCAAGGAAAAGGAACAGAAATACAAATAATATATACAGAAAAATGAAAATATTTAGGTCTAACGTTAGTATGCAAATATGTGAAGGGCAACAAACGTGCGCTGCACGTCCGTCCAGAAGAAGAGCTGAGCCAATTTGTGCAACTGCGACATTTCCATATAAATTCTCAATTATATTATTATGCATAATTGAAATTGATTTCGTTCCCGAATTGGAGGGAAAATTGCACTCTCTAGTATATATCAAGCTGTCGGTTAATCTAATCGGTTAGCAGGTTGGAAAATTAAACAAATCCACTAAATAAATATGATTTCAGCTTTCGCTGGGCAGAGAATATCCTGTCTAGGCTCGACTTGACACGAAGGGCAAGTGATAGATGACAGCTCCGTTGAGCTGTGGAACAGCTGGCAGCTGTGCATAAAACTTGTTAGCCTGATTGATATTTGGCCGCAACATACTTACCGTCTTTTATAAATAAGTATGTATAATGAGAAAGCCCGAAGATTTCTTTACACTTAAAGAAAAAACAACCTTAAAGCGCCACGAATTTCCATTTGTCAGTTGGAGCAGTGGCGGGCGGGTCAGTCAGCAGCTACGATTGCAACTTTTCAATATGGACTCGGGCGGGCCACTTTACGACCGCCGAGCAAATGCCCTGGCTGTGCGCCATTGCCCTCATTCTGTCGGCAAATAATGGCAATCAAATGCCAGGGCTTCAGTATTCAAATGCTACTGCAAATTTAATAACAAATATAAATCATTTCCAGAGCTGACAGCTAAAGCACGCCCTGCCAACACAGCCCAGCTTTCGGTCCGGGCTGCTGCGACTTCTGCGGCTCCTCCCACATTTTTCTCACCTCAAGTGTGCGGATCCGGATGCGGGACACTTGGCGTTGCGTCCAAGGCGGACGCACTAATGGCAGTCGCAGACACCAATAAGAGGCCATTTCTCATCGCAGCACTTGGTGAATGTGTGTGTGTGTGTGTGTGCGTGTGTATTTTGGACACCCCTTGGGGCGGACCGAATTTCGCTCGCTGTCGTGTTAATTTTTTATCACTTTGAAATTAAAGAACAACACTTGGGAGTGAAGTGTCCTTCTTGTTGTCTTCGTCGTGCTAGTCCTAGTCAGACAGGCTCCGTTTGCCACTGCTTTGGTTTTTTTTTCGGGCACAAAGTACACAAGACGAGATGGACAGGCTGCAAGACATTTATTCTGGAGCCGGTTCTGGATCCAATATAAATAATTAACTTAATGCCATGTTGCCTATAAATTAGGAATGCCTGTCTTTTTGCATTTGGCCAACGGCCTTTCAGTGCTCCGGGTTCGTTGTTTGTTGGGGCTGCTCTTTGATTAACAGTCGACCGCAGGGTACGGTTTCTGGCTGCTCCAAAATGTGTGGGGCCTGTTTGCCAATGCCAATGCAATGCCATATGCAATTTCAAGCAAATCAATTGAAAACACAATTCGCAATTGGCTTTCACTCAACGGCGATTCACAACCTTCTCACGACCTCCTCCTCCTCCTCATCCGTTCTTAGCGCCATGCTCCTGTTTATCCAGGCGTTCAATAGAGTTGGGATTTGTTTTGCATTGACCGCAAATTTCAATACACTTTTGCGGCCAGCGTCCAATTGACTGCCCTCCTGTTAAGGGTGCCCACTGCACATTGGCATAGGTTGGTCTCAAATGGCAACGTATTATATGAAAATGTTGTTAAAGGTGATCTGCGAAATTCCCATCAAAATTATGCAGATAATATTTCGCTGATATGCTCGATTTTCGCGATGTTTGTATTTAAATTAATTAATTAATAATTTTTTATACTTATTAAATACTGATTAAATATTCTAAATGGTCGTCGATACATTTAAGGTTTTCAATTAATTCTGCACGCGATGTCCGTGTTTAATTATGCTCTTGCAAATATCAATCATTTATCATAAATCTTTATACCCTACCCCCAATCTGTCTTATATAAAATGGTGCTCTTATTTCGTGGCCTTATATCGTTGAGAAGAAAAGCTTTAAAGCTTCTTTAAAAAAAAATAAGCAAACAATTTTTGGTTTACGTCTACGTATACTTAATATATTGGGAAGCGTTTAAAGTCCGCAAAAGGTTGTCGGCAACGCACGCACAAATTTAAAAGAAACAAGTAAGAAGTTCTAGTCGGGAGCTCCCGACTAGGGGATACCCTGAACCCTCTTCTTCCAACAGGCGATAGGTATAAAATGAAAAATAGTTGCTATATATATACTATTCTAGCAGCTAAATGTCAATTTTGGTGACTCTAGCTCTTATTATTTGTCAAAAAACAGGATTTCGATATCGATTTTTATAGATTACTTGGAAACGGGGCAAGTGATCGACTATCGGAAACAAACTCTTCGCGGGGACTAGGAGGACCTACAGCTAAATTTCAAGTCTCTAGCTCTTTTAGGTTCTGAGATCCTTGCGTACATATGTACATACGGACAGACGGACGGACGGACAGACGGACAGACAGACATGGCTAGATCGACTCGGCTGCTGATGCTGATCAAGAATATATATACATTATTGGGTCGGAGATGCTTCCTTCTGCCTGTTACATACATTTGAACAAATCATTATACCCTCTTTACCCATTTTCAATGAGTTCAGGGTATAAAAATAAAATTTCTTCCGTTTTGTTTTTCACCAATAATCCTCTTACTTTTGCGTAGTTTGCCTTTTTTTCTTATACTTCAAACAACGAAAATTGAAAGTAAATAAAGCAGGGTCAAATATATACAACTTTTGACGATTGTTTTGCGCCCGATTTCTATGAAAATATAGAATATAGAAAATATATAAATATAGCGAATATTTACTGTAGATTTGTTGGTTAATTTTTTTTTATTTTGGGATGAATAATAAAAACAAAAGTATGGTTGTAATCGCACGTATTTGAACCCAGATAGCAAATATTTTTGGAAAGCAATCTTTTTGCAATATTTTAATTTTAATTAAATGTTGAATAGCTGGATTTAGTTTCTTTTTGTGTGGCCCACTGTGCGAAATGCACAATCGCATATGCGGTCGACTCGCCATTAAAGATTTGTGTTGCGGTTTCCAGCGATGCCGCAGCGTTTCGTGTCCGTGTTGTTGGCGCTGCAAGTACTGCAGGTGGTTAAGGTGGTGCTGGTGGGGCATTGGTCGTGTTTGTTCAGCTGCATGTCAATTAACTGCAGGGCCGACCTAATTGTGTTGACGCGATTCGTTTAATCAAAATTTAACGCCTGCACTTTGCGGCCTAATTGATATCAACCAATTTTAACAGATTGCATACACAATTTGTTAATCATCTAGAGGTCCGGAGCGTGGCTGCCACAGATCTTAAAGGTGTCCCATGGCTGTGGGTTGGATTTTGCCGACGTTTAAGCCGAAATTGCCACGAATGCTGCTGCTGATGATGTTGGCCCTGACCCACATTATCAAAGTTTTTGAGTAACAAGTTGAGAAATTACATTTTAATGAGATGCGCTGTAAATTTCGGATGGGTGCGCAACAATTTTCGTTGAATTGCAAATGGACGATTAAAGCATCGTAACTTGGCCCCGTTGAGCCTTTCATTAGCCCAGAGCAACAGCGGCTGCTAAATATTAAAAATGGATTTCGTTGTGCTTTTTGCACACATGTGCCAAGACAAGTAGATCTATAAACATAAAGGGACTCGGATGCAAATTAATGAATATTTATGCGGACACATAAGTTCATTATATTTGTCTGCACGTTGGTTACACGCAGCTCCGACCTCTTGACATCTCACTGACCTCGTGAACCCCCGTCAGCACGAGCTGCCATCACCCAGTTGTCAAGTACATAAACTTTCGTTGTCGTTGATGATGACGATGCTCCGCCTCCGCCAGATCCTTCTCTGCCTCCCGCTACTTCTCCTGCTCCTTCGCCAAGCCCATCCAGTTGAAGCGCACAGACAACGCAGTGCGGCAGGTGACTTTGCATATGATTACACGAAATTTGCATCACATTATTTCGTGTCTGGACCGACCAGGTCCTGGCTTGGTCCTGGTTATTATGCCGGCACCGCAGCTCTCAGCAAACACTAGCTGAAAGTCAAAAACACGTGGCTGTGCATACAAATGAAGAATGCAATATTTATTACGCGCGAGACCAAGCGGCTTAAATAGTGCCAACTGCTTGGCATCCGGATAAATTGTTGATTTCAATGGACGTTCGCCTCGAACCCGTGGAATTCAAAGCTGGGCCAGCAAATCGCCACAAATTGATGGACTTCGCGTGGCTTTTGGCAGCACTCTTAACTGTTTTATTACCCCGATTCCATTGAAATGCATACATTCATGAGCTGGCGAAATGTCTTCGATGTGCTAACTTTAAATAACGAGCGTGTACTCGCCACAGGAATGTACTTGCAATAGTTTATGGCTCAAGCTTTTGCACGGCCATCAACGTTCTAGGACGTCTTTTACTATGCCACAAATTCAAGTTTGTTTAACTCGAAAGAAAGTAGCACAACGTGAAAGTACTTTGCATCATGATTGATCAAACATGCATGTTGCTCATACGACTGTATATTTTGGGTCTATTTTGAAGACATTTCTTTTCAGGCATATATGGGAACCGGTTGGATGGGATTACTATATCATATAGCTACCATGGAAAAGATTGGTCGAAAAGGCGGTTCTTGTATGGAGACTTTTTTATTTATCAAGATATCTTTACCATTTATAATTTTCACCATGCTCCTTACATATAAGTACAATCTTTTCAAAATCGGAGCACTATATCATATAGCTGCCATTGAAAAGATCTTTCGAAAAGTAGCTTCTTATATGGCAACATATTCTATTTTCCTCGACATTTTAATCAAACTCAGCATTTACGAGCTTCACTATTTCCACATATCTTCAAAGTTATCCTTACTTTCTCGTTTGCATATAGTTTTAGGGCTTGCAATTTAATAAATTATTTAATGTAATTAATTTATATCGACGATCAATTTTATAGAGCACACAAGACTGCTCTGAGCTGCCGTTAAAGTTTAATAAGTTGTTTTAAATATTGTACGCAGTGCAGCTGTGGCTCAAGTTGCCCAAAAGCGAAACGTACTCAATACGCGCTTGCAGCTGGGATCTATGGCACGGGAAGCTGCCCTGCGTTGGGGCCCATCCATCCATCTTGGGAGCAACAAAGTGGGCGTCGATGCCAGGTGGCACATTTTAATTTATGCAGTTCAATGGAGTGGTTGAAGGGGGGGGTGGGGGCAAGGTGGGTTGTGTAGGGAGCGCTGCTAGAGCACTTCAGCTCCACTTGCAGTTGACGCGCCAGTGAAGGATGCTAGTGGTACTTTGTGCGCCCACTTGGGACAGGATTTATTGCCGTTTTCGGCTTCAGACCGAAAATTGAAAAGCAAACAAGCCGCTAACAAGGTGAAGCTTAGCCAGCTTGCGTCATTTTTTCTGTTGTTGCCATTCGGCGCGCGGCACTTCAATCTAAATTTGAAGTTTCTCGACTCGACTCGACTCGATTCGGTGCGATGCGATTCGGTTCGATTCGATTCGATTTTGTGTACGTGCTCGATAATCCTGCAGTGCTCTCGCACTTTCGAGCACTTGGCTTTCGATTCGCAGTCGCTGAGCTGAAGGCGAGCCAAAGGACGTGGCTAGTCCTTGCGCTTATCGCAACATTTTTGATTTCTCACGTATACTTATGGCTTTGTATTTGTACTTGTGCGCATTTATATTTGTATTTGTGTTTGCACCGAACGCCATTAAATATCCAAGTGGCATGCAACATTTTTCTTACAGCTCCGTGTGTGCCATGGACAGTCTGCTGTCCAGTTGACTCACGGCTTCTCCTCTGCACAGCTCGTTCTCCCTTATTCTCACAGTCTTTATTTGTTTTTCTCTGAGGACTTGAACTAGGACAGACGAAGATATATTTTGATTGAATTGCGCTCGCCGACATTCTTGGAATTTTCTTATTAATTTTGTAGTTGATATTGACACCGAGCACATGACTTAATTATATTCAAACGTAAATAAGATTCTGTACTAAATATTATTGATGGAGCGCAGATATATGCTACATTAAAAGAGACATACATAAGTCAGATTTCTTTAATATTGTTCATACAAAACTATATTCCCTGCTGATAGTTTCTAGATAATAAGAAGGATATAGTATGTTTGGGTTAACTTAAAAAAGTGCAAAAAACTAATCAAGAAGAATTTAAACTACATTAGGAAACAAAATAAACAATGATGCCAATTCACGTTCTTGAGAAACTTTGAAATTTATTTAATTAAGGCTTGATAGAAAAAGGATTTGGAATATAAAAACTGTTTTTTTTAAGCAATTGCAAAATAATCCTTAAGTAGACTGTCATATAAATGCTTGAGGCGGGCAGCTCCCAGCTGCTGGCTACTCGCTTTGACCCCGTTCGAGAAAAACTTGAAAGTAAAGTGAAAAAGAGTAAAAGAAAGGCGAAAAACACCTAAGACGTAAGTAGAAAATCAGCTGCAGAGACAGCGAAAAGGGGAACAATTGTATATATATATATATATCTTCAATAATCTTCAATGGGAAATTTTCAAGGCTCTGCGAAAGTTTTCATTCTAGCGGAGCCTGACTTACTTGACTGGAACGCAAGTGCAGCAAAGTTTTTCTTATTTATGGCTGTGTTTTTGAAAACGCGAAAAACAAGTTACGCAAATCGCCAAATCAGCACATTTAAGATTAAAGACCAAAACACTTCAACCAAAAATCGTTTTATTCGAGCGTAAAACTCGTGAATGCATTAGCCAATAAAATACATGAATCAATGTGAGTCAACAATCAATGGACGAGCGTACCCTTTTGTTTGGCCCAAATTAGGCACAATAAAACAATTTTGAAATTTATGGCACGGCCACGGATTATACAATATATGTATGTAGTTATCAAAAGCCCAGGCCACAGCCTTGCCTACACATGAATGCATTTCAGCTTATCCCACGAAGGTGTTTTGGCCAAGGAATATATATATATATATAGTATATATATATATATATATATATGTGGGGAAGCGAATACAGAGCAGCATTTGGCAAAACAAAGGAACAAATAAATTGGCAGAAACCAAGTTTGTTCCTATTAAAACACAACACAACGCAAAAGTTACACAAAAGCAAACTTTTCTTTTTAAGCAAGTTTTTTAAGCAATGCTCAAATTGGGTATGCGAGAACTTTGGGTATATTCGTAACATATTCGAATACAAACAATTAATTCCATTGTAACATGACTTTATGAGTGAAAGAAGAGCAAAAGAAAAAAACTCTTGAAATTGATTGTAGAAGCTAATAAATAAGATTTCAGAATAAATCAAACACTTGACTTTTTTTTAAGTCTTATCATAAAAGGTCAAATTTGGAGTACACAAAAATTAAATAAATACAAAATATGAATTTTATACAATTTTGTAAATAATTTGACAAAATTCTTGGACTTTAGTTTAGGTAAAAGTGTACAAGCTGTACTTTTGATCAAAGGTGCGCAGTTCCAGGCTAACGCCAAGTCGAGCTCGGCCCGGCCTGTTTATTATTTTGGTGTTGGCGGTTCTAGCGCCTGCGGCTGTACCGAGTCAGTTATTTTAGAAAAACTTGCACCCACATCTTGGCCAGCTCGGGTTCGAAACCAGGCCCGAGCCAGCCCAGAGCCAGCGCTCATGTTGTTGTCCTGGCTGGTTAGCTATTGGGCTGGCATTGTGGGCGGGCAGCCATGCGGAAATTCGTTTCAACATGCAATACATGAGCTTAAATTATTTGCGCATAAAAAGGTTCAAAGTCGAAGTCAGCGTCAAATTCATTATAATGGCATCAACGTTTTGGCCCTTTTTCAGTTAAAATAATTGAGATTTAATGGTTAGCCGGACGAGTTATTTAAGTTTAAGTTTTTTTCGCTGCATTTCCGAGCCCATGCGGGCTTATTGGGCCATTTGTGCGCAGTTTACGAGTGCGTTGAAAAAAATGCAGAATAAATTTAACTAGTCGAATCCGATTATGCTGTACAAGCGCCCGCAGGCACGCGCTCTAACTCGCTTTGTGTCTCCACAAAAGGCAGCCCAAGGAAATGGAAATGGCGAAAAGCGCTGGCGGAAAATTGAAATTGCGCACGATGCGAAACAAAAGCGATGCGGCCAGCTAAAATTTAGGAATCATTTGCTGTCCTCTGGGCAAATAAGAACGAACAACACGAAAACACGAACATGCAGGCGCATTGTCCAATAGGTGCCTTGGCCATTTTGTGGCGTAGATGCAATCGGAAAACTGGAGCTGGACAATTACCAGCGCCAGCTGCAAGCGCGACAAAAGTCCAATAAAATGCCACTCGGTTAATTATCTTGCCTGGCCTTAAATGCATGTGAGATTCAAGAGGAGACCAAGTAAGTCCCAAGCACAGCAACGAATTTAAGTCTGGTATAAACGTAAATAAGTATTTCATATCTCGAATTTATTTCCTAAAAGCTAACCAAAGCAGCTGCCCCCATTTAGCAAGCTCGTGTTTTTGAGCTTTAGATTCAATTATGTTCTCAAAGTGCCAAGTTATAAATATTTGCGTGCATGGTGAATAAATATTTGCATGCATGTAATTACCGACAGAGTCCCGCCATAATCCTTAGCCAGAGTGTCGCGTTTTTTGCAAATCCGCGACTGGCAAAAACAGAAAAAAAATATATGTGAAAAACAGACGGCAATAAAAGCGTTTAATTAAAATTTACCAGCACAGACATGAATAATTAAAATTTAATTTTCGGAAATATACAACACGCTCACAAGCATGCAGAGTCACACAGATAGGAAAGCCAACTTTTAGCTGTCCCTCATCTTTTGTCTCACACACAGATATTCACACCCAAACATACGCACACACATGCACACTCGCACACACATGCACGTAGTGGGGTGGCGCCAACTTGTCACCTACAATTTTGGATGACAGCACGCCCACAAAAGGCCCTGGGCAAATGTTAAGGTAACAACAGCTCTCGGTGCCCATAAAAGAAAGAAACCATTCTGTCTCCCCCGCACTCCCACCTCACTCCCCCAACCTGTTCGCACGCATATCCCTGGTGAATTTGTTGTAATAATTGTTGTTTAGCTTCATTAAAAAAGTCACAAATTCGTTTACTGGAATTTCATATGAAATTCCTTTTGTAAAAGCCAAGGTTTTTTGCTTTTTTCCTCTTTCTTACGGCATATCCCACACACAATACAAGGGAAAAATCTCACATGGTACGAGTAAGAGTTAATATTGTTTGGCTGCAGAAATGTACATGAATTTATGGTCATAAAAAAAAAATGAATTCCAAAGAAAATGTCACTTGCCAGACTTGAAAATAAATTGTATTTTCACATGTTACACAAGTATCTTTAAGAAATTATTCGATTTATTCGATAAGTACAAGTTTTATTAACTTACATAGTCATATATATACACTTTCATTTAAAGATAAAAACTGGCAATGTATAAAGCCATGGCAATGTATAAATATTTATAATGGGCTCATTTTATACTCATGGAATTAGACCAATCGCATTAATATACTTGCCCAAAAAAGTTGTCTTTAGGTTTCGCAAAAATAAGTCAACTTTTCATTGCTGTAACTCTTTGAGAATTACAAGCGTTAAGCCATGAAAACAACCGTTTAATGTAAAATTAATTCTTTAACATTATTCCAATTAGTCGAGAGTGCACGACTAACAGTTACCCTGTAGCCAACTATTTTAAACAAGTAGGAGGGCTCTAGTCGGGAGTGCTCGACTAGGAGATACCCTGAACCTTTTGCTACCCACACCAAATGCTTACTATAAAATGAAAGATACGTGATCTGTATATACTATCCAAGAAGTAACATGCCAAATGTGGTTACTCTAGCCCTTAAAACCTAAGAGATTAGATAAGAAAACAGGATTTCAATTTCGATTTTTATCGATTGATTGGACGCGGGACAAGTTATCGATTATTGAAAACAAACTCGTTATAAGCGGAGGACTACGTTCCAGATTTCAAGTCTCTAGCTCTTATAGGTCCAGAGATCATATATACGGACAGACGGGCGGACAGACGGACGGACGTGGCTAGATCGACTCGACTATTGATGCTGATTAAGAATATATATACTTTATGGGGTCGGAGATGCTTTCTTCCTTTCCATCATAAGAATACCTCACATTTGTAACATTTAGACTTCAAAGGATATTTCGAGTTCAGATAGACTTTTCTAGTTATTCTATCGTAATGCGATGTTGTTAATTTTGTTTTTAATTATCTTTATAAATGGAATATTAAGCCTCAATTGGCAGACACCGAATATTTACTTAGAAGCGCCTTTTTGCCTGCAGCTCAATGCGAATATGTTTCATTTAACTTTCAACTTTATGGTTTGTAAAATATTTCTGCTCAACGAAATGTTATATTTAATAAATATGCAAATGAGACACGAGAAAAAGATAAATAATTAAATTGTTTTCATTAAACGAACCGAAGCATCTGTCGATGACATCATCTACTTATACCCAGACTCGTATCGATTGCCATCGACTGCCGTCTCTGGCTCATAATTTGTGTTCGTTGGAAATTGTCGCCGGGTGTCGCAACAACTCATCACTTCCTGTACCCCCAATGTCCCCCAGGCTCTAGCATCTCTGCTCGCCTGCGCTGGGGGCCTGCAGTGACAGCTGTCTGAACCGGAGCTGGCAGAAGTGGGCTAACGAGATAAATTTCAGTTTGATGGCAACTCACAGACGGCAACTTCAAATAATTTGAATGATGCGCCAGGTAATGTGAGGCAGCACAAAAGTGACGCCAATTTGAGCAGCAATTTATGAACGTGCACTGTGAAATGTTGCTCACAGTCTACCAGCAGCTGTCGCCCCGAATTAGTTATAAAGCCATCAAATCGCCCCGAACAATGTCACTTTTTTTTTTGTTAATTTCTTTTTTGTGCCTGCCTTTTGGCGTTCTGTAATCACAATAAGTATTTAAGTTGCCTGCCACATGCATAAGCCAACTCATCAGCCCGTCCAATCCGCCCATTTGAAATTACAAATTTGATATTTAAATATATGTGCTGAAGCTCAAATGTAAATCGTGGGGGCCTGCCTTGGGCAATGGGGCGTATGAGTTACGCGCTGTGTGCGCTGACTTTAAATACAAACACAATACGCGCCAGTCATATGTCACACGATCTGTCTGGCTTTACCTAGAGCAAACAATGTGTATTTGTCTTTGATGACATGCCAACAATCAAGGCAACAGTCAACAATGCCCTCCTATTCTATTGGCAAGCATCAATAAATCAGGCAATCTTTAATTCATCCAGCAAGAAAGGAATAAAAGGAGCATATGTATACAAATAGACAGTGCTGGTGCTTGCTGAATTACTCATTAGGCCACAAACGGAATCGTGCCATGACTTTCAAGAAGCCCAACTTATGTGCCTGCATTCTATTCACATAATCATGAGCAGACGAGATACCAAAAATAGGCAAATAGCAAAAAATAATCAATAGCAAATATTTATTAAGGTCCACATCAAGGTGCAGACTGATTTTTAATCGTAACGTTTTGCACCCGGAATGCCAGTATGCTAGGAACCGAACCATAAACATATTCATTTCGACAAAGAACCGTCGAGCATAAAATTAACTCATTTGACAAATTTAAATAAATAGCGAGAAAGCAAAGATATCTTTGGCAAGCTGTAAATTTAATCCTTCCAGACATTTGCCTTCAGTTTTGCAGATATGTGAGAATAGAGAACAGAGAAAAATACCTTGGAAAACAGAATATTTTGCCATAAAAGAACCTACTTTTGACCAATCGTTCCTATGACAGCTATATGAATCAATGATCCGATGTTGATAAGATTATGTAGGAGCATAGTAAAAAAAGTTTCCAAAGAAGAACCTACTTTTCGACCGAACGGGTCCGATTTATGACTGCAACAAAAAGACGACCCTTTGCAAAGTTTCAAGAAGATAGAAAAATGAGATACTAGTACGCATAGAAACAGACAGACGGACATGGCTATATCATCTCGTTTGTTGCTGCTGATCTGGAATATATGTACTCTATGGGGTCGCAGATGTGCCCTTCTATGCGTTAAACATATCATGACACAATTATAACCCTCTACAAGAGTATAAAAATGATCACAAATCGTCCATTTAATGATGTGCTTAAAGATCTGTGAGGAATATCAGGAAATAGACTAGTCGCAGCTAATTCGACTGCTATCGACTTGGATATATTTAGTCCCAGGACATTTACTAATAAACTCAACTTAATTATCAAATTATTTACAGCTGACTATCCTTTCACCAGACTATGTACATTAACTTTAGATCTGTACTGTTATCTAACTAGTTGCAGGGTAACTTCTTGTCGATCACTTTGACACTTGTTTTGAGTTTAAATTGAGAGCTGCTCAAAACCATCAAAGTGACCCATCAGAGTTCCGGTCAAAATGCCGGCATTAAAGATTGCAATTTAGTACATCCATCTGGTGAATCCACATTGAAAAATTCGTGACCAGCAGAGTGCGCAAACATAAATTCACTCCACGTACCATTTACGTACCCATTCCCGGTGCACATAAATGTATCTGGCACATGGATGTCATTTGGCGGAGGTGACATAAAAAGTGCGAAATTTTTTTTTTTTTTTTTGTAAATCAAACAATGGAAATGCTGTAAAACGGAAAAAAAAAAACTGTTCAAATCAAACAATGAAATTTGCGATGCTCTTTGTCATCGAATCCACGGTTCTGCGCGGTGGAAATCGTGTAACGAGGTCAAATGGAAATCGCCGCATTGGCATTAACTTTTGACACCAGCTGGAATCCCCTGCACCCGCCGGCTCCTGTTGGTTCGACTCCTGTTGGTTCGTCTGCTCGTCCTGCTGCCACCGCACGATTAAGCAGTCAGCCATTGAAATATCACGCAACTAAGCGAACAAAGCAGCTTTCCCTTTCCGGGCGTATCGCTACCCAGTTATCACCTCGCTTACCATTTGGCATCTGTGACTGTTCCTTTGGTGTGCGGGGGGGGGCGTGTGGGTGTGTCAGCTCGAACAGCACGTCGTCTATGAAAAATCAACTTCTCTTTGCCGTGCTCTTTGCTGATTTTTCGTTAAATGCGCGACCAAGTATTCAATACTTGACGTTTGCCTTTGTATGCGTGTTTCCCATCCATTCACAGTGAAATGTTCTTTTTTGCGCCCGGGAAACTGTTGTGGGGCAACTCACGTTTCCCTTCACTTTTTTTTCTTTCTTCCATTCTTTAACAAAATGAGTTCAATTGCATTACAAAGTCACTTCAATGGAGCGATCAGCAGTAATACTTAACACTACGACCTGGACGCCCAGCTCGAGTCCGAGTCCCCGTCCATTCGGCAATAATAGTTAAGTGAGTGTCAGGCACAGTTCGTTTGGAAAAGTAAAGTTGCCCATTGAGAAGTTTTCAATGTCAAACGAGAGTCTCTTTGTGGTTAATTGTTGTTTGGAAATTGAACATTAGCTCGAATGAATAGCAATTCCCTAATGGAATTGCGGCAACTGAAGGGCAAATATATATATATATATATATTCAACATTCAATTAATATACAAGAGCTTGTTCTGATTGACTGAACAACTGATTGGCTAATGGTGACCAATGCAGGAGCTGGGCAGAGATGTCCTTTCGGCTTGAAAGTGGGCAAGAAATCGACCCAGACCCTGGAGTGGCTGGTTAAAATTAATTCACTTGACTCAACCGACATTGGGAAATATCTTCTAATTACGGCACAAAGTCTTCAACCATCGATTTGAATGTTTCCAACATTCAGAACAGCACAACAGTTAAATAATATCCCATCAATAATTAACAGCCGTACGGCAAATATTTTCTTTTACTTTAGATAGTATGCGTAACTCGGCAACAAATTAGCATGCTACGAGTACGTTTCCTTGCACATTTGTAGAATTATCGGAAAACAACATTGATTGAGGTGTGCAGCAATTAGAATAGCTGCGCACCTGCATTCATGGACATTTGTACGAGTATGTAAATATTTGTGAGTGCACTTCTTTTGATTACCCTGCAGGAATTTAAATAAACGAAAGGATGCATTGATTATGTTCAGCTCAGCTCTGGAGCAAATGCAAAATTTGCATATAACGTGGCCACTCGAGGGGCCACACCCATTTTGGGCGTGCTCGGCCCACTCAGGGAAATCATGTCCATGGGAATACCTGACCACAAGTGTGAAAACGCTTGAATTATTGAAGAGCTGAGCGCTCAGAAAAGCATCCCGTCATTATGGCACAACCAATCCGCCTCCCAACCCCCTCAGCTGTACCTATCACATATCACAGCGATGATGCAGAATCAGGCTGACTCTCTCTCTCTCTCTCTCTCTCTCTCAGTCAAATAACCGCAATTACATATGCACATTCATGCGAATGTGAATGCCATTTGGCTGCTGCATCTGAATGCGAATGCAGCTGTGGATGCGGCTTGTTTTTATATTTTCTTACCCTTTCGGCAGGTAATATATTCTTGTGATGAAGTGTGCCACGACGAGGGAAATATTTCTGTATAAAGTATAAGCCAAAGAGTCGATATAGCCACAAACGGGTTCTTCCATTTTAGGCATATGCTTTGTGCGTCGGCCGGATCGGACCCCTACATTGTATAGATTTTTTCACAAAGACTGGCATCTACGAGTCGCAAATGAGCAAATTGTTATCAACATCAGATAACATAAAGCTATATAGGAGCACAACTGTCAGCAAATCTCTTTTGTTTTTCAAGACATTTTGACCAAACTTTGCAATAATAAGCATGCTCCAAAAATATCTGCAAGCCGTTTCAAATCCAAGGAACAAAAACCAAACAAAGCAGCTTTTGCTTCGAAGCACTTCTAACCCGCTTGTCTAGAAGGGTATTCAAACTTCGGCTTGACGTATTGCTACAACTTTTTTATATTTGTAACATAACCGATTCGCGTGTGTGAGTGGCACTTGAGTTTGCCACAATTTTAATTGACATCCCCATTTGGCTGCAATTGAAGGCAGACGCCAAACGTGCAGCAATTGCGGCCTGCGGCGACATCGGAATTATACGAGTCTTGCATATGGGCGGGACGGACAGCACAGCAGTGCATCCAATGCACATTTGATAAATGGCTCAGGGCCCAGTCAACCGACAGGCAGCAGCAGCAGCAGCAGCTTAATGAGACGGGGAATCGATTTACATATATTGGCCATAGATAAATTTATTCAATGGCAATTGATGAGCTGGAAATACTGAGATTCTATTGTCCATCCATTCTGCTGACTGAACATGTTTGCAGGCTAAAAACCAAGTTAAAATGTAAAAATTGAAATTCTAGATGTGGGTCAACATGGCGTATACGTGATATTAAGGCATTAATTATAAGAAATATTAACTGCAACTAAGCAACTTGATAAAATCAATAAAATCGGTGCAAGTCTAATCGTAAATGATGATAAATTGACAGGCATACATTCTGCATATGTTTGTTATTTACTTAAAAGCGTTGTTTCTTTAAATAAATGCGAAGTATTCATGTTAGAGAAATTCTTGAATGTAAAGACAAAAGAATTTTAAAGTCAGTTAAAGTCGAGTGCAACCGATTGTGCAATATTCTAACTATTGACAGTTTAACAACAGCTAAAGATTAATTATAAAAGAGCCTTTTCTTTTTAGGTGGGTGACTCTAGAACTGTAACAGCAAGTCAGCGACTCTCAAACCGTCGAGTGCAGCTGAGTGTGCAATACTCTAACTACTTATAGCGTAACAATAGCTATAAAGGGTCTGTATTTTTTAGGTGGGTGACTCTAGAACTGTGACAGCAAGTCAGCGACTCTCAAACAGTGTCTTGAAAATCATGCAAAAGTACTTGGAATTATCATTAAAGGAAATTTTCAGTTGGACACATGATAGAGTACCCAGACTTATGTACTTTGCCGATCAAGGATGCGCTTCATTAAACTCTTTTTGCGTATTTTTTCGGCTACAGGGGATAATTATTATATCAATATAATAATGAAAAGATAATCACTTTGTCAGCTAAACTAAAATCAAACTAAAACAAAGTATAAACTGTTTCGTTTATGCTTTCCATGTGAATCGTGCTTAAATTAAATGAATCTTAAATATCTCAATTCAATATTTATAAAGCAATTATTCTAAGTTCGTATAAAGTGTTTTCTTGTTAACAATTTTGAGCAATGCTCTCAATTAAAAGGGCAATCGGTGCAAATGGGCTCAGGTTGGGGCTGCCGCAGATTTTTCGCCCTGTTTGTATTTACATTGGTTTATTTTTCTTTCCATTCATGCTGAATGAAATGAAAAAAATATGAGTGTAAAGCCGAATGTTTTCTCTCTCTGCGGCTGCACGAAATTCCAACCAAAAAGTGCATGTAAACGCCATCAAAGCAAATAAATACTGAAAAAACAAGGTCGAAATTCTTTCAACCAAGCACCGAAGTGTATATGCCTTTCCATTGATTTAAGTTCGGTGTGGAACGGCCGGAGGGGTTTGTATTTTGATTGACGGCAGACTTGAGTTGCAGTTGGCCTAGTTGCGTTTGATATTGGCCAGTTTGCGGAAGATGGCTGAAATCTGTTACGTCAGCTAAGGATCTCCGAATAGGCGTAGGGCAAAGCACAACAACAAGCATAAGGCCAAACAATCACAATAAATGTTGAAATGCCCAACTGCAGCGACAGAAAAATTGAATGGCAAAGCTTTGCGGTCGTCCAGAATCCAGCTCTTTGCTCCCAGGCTGAGGTTAAAGTATTTAAAACAGCGTTTCGCATCAGCTAGAAGCAATTCCGGACCATTAGCTAATGAGACTTTTGACAGCAGGTTGTCCTTTTTGTGATTTCAGAAATGTTCAGAGCGTTAGATTTCAGGCACACACAAAGGAAGTCGCCTTGGTGGAATTTAATATAATTAATATATCTCTTTAAATAAAACTGTTTGTCCTGAATGACAAAATGACTGACTTATTGACTGACTGATTGGTGATCAACAGCCCAAACCGTTAGCTTTTGTGATGAGGTGCACGTTAAGACGGGGTTCTGGGAAATTCCATCCGCAAAACCGCGAAAAAAGTTTGTTTTGTTTACCATCCGATCGGCATCAAACTCATTTTCAAAAATCTTTGAGAAAATGTATTTAAAACGCCCACGGGTGTAACCTCTAGATCAATTTGGCATCTAAATCTGACAACTTAATTTTTAGTCAAAATTCATGTGAAAATGGTCCCTCAAATATCCTATATAGACATAGGGTAAAATTTCCCACACCATAACTCGGTCAAATCTCATCCGATTTGCACGAAATATGCCTCTAATTTCATGGTTTGGCTCTTAGATCAATTTGGCATCTAAATCTGGCAGCATTATTTTTAGTCAAAATTCATGTGAAAATGGTACCCTCAAATATCCTGTATGGACATAGGTCGAAATTTCCCACCCCCATAGCTCGGTCAAAAAGCAACCGATTTTCATAAGGAGTGGCATTTTGTTCATGTTTTGTCCTCTAGATCAATTCTGCATCTAAATCTTGCAATATTATTTTTAGTCAAAATTCATGTGAAAATGGTACCCTCAAATATCCTATATAGACATAGGTCTAAACTTCCCACCCCCATAACTCGGTCAAAAAGCAACCGATTTTCATAAGGAGTGGCATTTTGTTCATGTTTTGTCCTCTAGATCAATTCTGCATCTAAATCTTGCAATATTATTTTTAGTCAAATTTCATGTGAAAATTGTACCTTTAAATATCCTATATAGGCATAGGTCGAAACTTCCCACCCTCATAACTCGGTAAAAAATCAACCGATTTTCATAAGGAGTGGCTTTTTGTTCATGTTTTGTCCTATAGATCAATTCTGCATCTAAATCTTGCAATATTATTTTTAGTCAAATTTCATGTGAAAATGGTACCCTTAAATATCCTATATAGGCATAGGTCGAAACTTCCCACCCTCATAACTCGGTCAAAAAGCAACCGATTTTCATAATGAGTGGCTTTTTGTTCATGTTTTGTCCTATAGATCAATTCTGCATCTAAATCTTGCAATATTATATTTAGTCAAATTTCATGTGAAAATGGTACCCTTAAATATCCACCCCCATAACTCGGTCAAAAAGCAACCGATTTTCATAATGAGTGGCTTTTTGTTCATGTTTTGACCTCTAGATCAATTCTGCATCTAAATCTTGCAATATTATATTTAGTCAAGTTTCATGTGAAAATGGTACCCTTAAATATCCTATATAGGCATAGGTCTAAACTTCCCACCCCCATAACTCGGACAAAAATCAAGCGATTTTCATAAGGAGGGCTTTTTGTTCATGGCTTCAAACTTCATGTGAAAATGGTACCCTGAAATATCCTATATAGACATAGGTCGCAACTTCCCACCCCCATAGCTCGGTCAAAAAGCAACCGATTTTCATAAGGAGTGGCTTTTATTCATGGCTTGGCCTGTAAAACAATTCGGCATCCAAATCTGGCAACATTATTTTTAGTCAAATTTCATGTGAAAATGGTACCCTCAAATATCCTATATAGACATAGGTCGCAACTTCCCACCCCCATAGCTCGGTCAAAAATCAACCGATTTTCATAAGGAGTGGCGTTTTGTTCATGTTTTGACCTCTAGATCAATTGTGCATTTAAATCTGGCAACATTATTTTTAGTCAAATTTCATGTGAAAATGGTACCTATAGACATATGTAGGTCTAAACTTCCCCCACCCCCATAGCTCGGTCAAAAAGCAACCGATTTTCATAAGGAGTGGCTTTTATTCATGGCTTGGCCTGTAAAACAATTCGGCATCCAAATCTGGCAACATTATTTTTAGTCAAATTTCATGTGAAAATGGTACCCTCAAATATCCTATATAGACATAGGTCTAAACTTCCCACCCCCATAACTCGGTCAAAAATCAATCGATTTTCATAAGGAGTGGCTTTTTGTTCATGGCTTGGCCTGTAAAACAATTCGGCATCCAAATCTGGCAACATTGTTTTTAGTCAAATTTTATGTGAAAATGGTACCCTTAAATATCCTATATAGGCATACATAGGTCTAAACTTCCCACCCCCATAGCTCGGTCAAAAATCAAACGAATTCCATAAGGAGTGCTTTTTTGTTCATGGCTTGGCCTGTAAAACAATTCGGCATCCAAATCTGGCAACATTATTTTTGGTCAAACTTCATGTGAAAATGGTACCCTCAAATATCCTATATAGACATAGGTCTAAACTTCCCACCCCCATAGCTCGGTCAAAAATCAAACGAATTCCATAAGGAGTGCTTTTTTGTTCATGGCTTGGCCTGTAAAACAATTCGGCATCCAAATCTGGCAACATTATTTTTAGTCAAATTTCATGTGAAAATGGTCCCCTCAAATATCCTATGTAGACATAGGTCTAAACTTACCACCCCCATAACTCGGTCAAAAATCAAGCGATTTTAATAAAGAGTGGCTTTTTGTCCATGACTTGGCCTGTAAAACAATTCGGCATCCAAATCTGGCAACATTATTTTTAGTCAAATTTCATGTGAAAATGGTACCCTTAAATATCCTATACAGACATAGGACACAATATTCCACGGTCATAGCTCGGTCAAATCTCTGTTGATTTGCACGAGATTTGCCGCTTTGTTCATGGTTTTGCCTCCAGATCAATTTGGCATCTAAATCTGACATTATTTTTAGGCAAAATTCAAGTGAAAATCAAACCCTCAAATATCTTATATAATCTCATCCGATTTTCACGGTAAACACAACAATACGAAAATAACAACACAATTGGCGGATCGCCAGAATGTGACTTTAGTTTTATATTTAAAATGTAATTAGTTTCTGATTCGGCATTCGGTAGTACCTATTTACCCTCCAAGGCGGATCAAGTGCAAGTGCAGCGATCTCTTTAATCCAGACGACAACAGCACTAAGCCAAGCACCCACTCTGGGCTGAGCGTACCCAGCACTAAACCAAGCACCCATTCTAGGATAAGCCTACCCAGCTGTGCCCTACTGACGACAGGGGCGAGCAGTGATTAGTCACTTTGGCCCGTCACCTATCTGTATAGCGAGGGGCCGCCAAATGCCACCGAGTTTTGTAATTTCGTTGAGAGCTTATTGAATAGTTTCCCATTAATCAGATTTTCCGATAGGTTCTTAGTCCCGCTCTTGCCCCCAGGCCCCGCCCCTTCGACCAACTTAGTTCTAACAATGACGAAAAAAGAAGCATTCTCACCGGTTTGTCTGCCACACACGTAGTTTGAATTTAAGCGTACGTTATATATGCGTATTAATAATAAACACTTGTTAACTGCGGAGCAATTGAAATCCGATCAATATTCTAAACTGGTTTTTATAATTCCTATTCACTTTATAATTTTAATTTTCACCAATTTCTTCTTCTTCTACTTCTTTTTCGCGGCTTAACTAATGACGGCAATAAATTATCGATAGGTCATACAGGCCACGCTTCGCTATCGAACGTTTTACATTTTTGATATTTTTAGTATTTTTCAAGCTGTTATATACGTTCACAATAGCATTCAAGCAGCTGTAAATCAATTGTGCAATGGCCGCGCGGCAAGATTTCATTTTTTTAAATATTAAATGAGTCGCTTAAAAGCATCCCTTTGGCTTTGCTTTCGCTGCTTCATACATTCATTATACCTACATAGAAACAATAAAATCTAACAGCTGAAATAAACTAGCATTTATATTTTTATTTAACTCTGCATTGTTTACTTTTATTGATGAACACAATTCTTTGGGAAAGAAAACAAATCCAAAACAACTAAAATACAATTTACTTAAAATTCAAGAAAGCCTAGGATTTAAACCTTTTTTCCATTAATGCTCGCCAGCTGTTTCCGATTGAGCTGATCGAAGAATAGCAAACCTGCTGCTCGCTCCACCGTCTCGGGCGGCACTTGGAACACCTGCAGCGGGGTATCGTTGCTAATCACCCGGTTGGGCATCACATATGCCTCCATGTGCAGCCTCTGGTCCGCCGCCTCACCTACAATCACCTTGTAAAAGTGCGTGGGCACAGCCACCGTATTGGCACCGATTACCTCGTATTTGATATATGTCTTGCCGTCGTCCTCCTTGTGTGGCAGGTATAGCGGGCCCGTGCAGACGTAGACATTGCTGTAGATGCTCGTCAGTTTACGTACGTGAATCTCAAGATTGTTCCAGGCATCACGATTGAAGCCCTGGCCCACCTGTGGCGCCATGTTGGACAGCAGAAAGGTGTCGTCGCAGTGCTTCTGATGCAGTCGATGGTTGGCCGCTGCCGCCATGTGGCCACGATCGTAGCCGGAGCGCCGGTAGTCGGTGTTTTGCGCGCGAAAAAAGGGATGGATGCTCTCGTCCGGCCTAAAGTCACATTTGGCGCGGTCCACTTGGTCGTTCTTGGCCACCGATTCGGCGGTCAGGTGCTCGAACACCCAGTGGGGCACACGATTGCGTCTGTCATAGGATAGCACATAGTCCGAATGGGAGCGCACATTATCTAGGCCGGGAAAACCATACTTCATGATCTGTGCTATGCGTGAGGGCTGGGCGGTCAGGTTTACCTCGTTTGCGGGCATCAGCGTGGCGGCGGAAACAGATCCAAACACTGGAAGTCCAGGTAGACGTGGTAGTTTTCGGTGTTCATATTCGTTGTTGCCGCTCTGATGGCGTTCTGTGTATGAACCCAGATAAAAGGCGCCAAGAGCTGTGGCGCCGATTGCAAGGATGCTTTTCACTTTTAACCGACTCATTTTTAAATATTGTTTTATTTATAATATTTACAAAAGATAAGCATGCCGTGTGGCTATTGCACAATTTCCCATTGTCAGCTGTTTGAAAGCCAGTGTGAACGTAGATGACAGTTTAAATAATACCAAAAAAATGTCATATGTAAAAATACCAAGTTCAATAGGGCTGCGTTTAGAGTTTTTTTTTTTGGTTATTAAGTGCCGTTATTAGTTAAACCGCGAAAAAGAAGCAAAGCTAATTTATAAAGTGAACAATAAGAAAAATTAAAGCCGTTTTAAATAGTATATCGATTGAATTTCAACCGCTCCGCAGTTAACTAGTTTTATTTATTAATACACATACATTTCTACATACATGTACATAAAGTACGTTTAAATTCAACTTAAATACAAAAGTACAAGATTTATCGTCAGCACGAAACTGTGATTAACGTTATATGTAAAAAGAAAATTAATAAGTTAATTGGTTTTTTACGACGGAAAATTGTATCCAATCTCATTGAAAATCACAACGACACATTTGCAACGTGTGCAGCAGACAAACCGGTGAGAATGCTTCTTATTTTCGTCATTGTTAGAACTAAGTTGGTCGAAGGGGCGGGGCGGGGGCTGGGGGCAAGAGCGGGACTTAGAAGCTATCGGAAAATCTGATTAATGGGAAACTACTTAATAAGCTGTCGCGTGCTGCTGCCGCTGCTAGCACGTCTCCTTGTTGCAATCAACGAAATTACTAAACTCGGTGGCATTTGGCGGCCCCTCGCTATACAGATAGGTGACGGGCCAGAGCCGGGCGGCCGCAAAATCGCTGAGACTCTGCAGGCCGCCGGGTCGCGGCGGATGCTGTGTGTATTCACTGCTCGCCGCCGTCGCCGCTGTCGCCTGCTGATGCTTCGGTTTTTGTTTGCCACCGCTGGGCAGGCCCAGGCTCGAGTGGGTGCTTGGCTTGGTGCTGTTGCTGCCGGGATAGTAACGATCGCTGCACTTGCGCCACTGATCCGCCTCGTCGCCCACAAAGCACCTGGTAGGGTTCAGATATGTTAACTTGGGCAGTCATTCAAAAATGCATGCACACTCACCAGGGATAGTCGAAGCCGCGACTGTAGCCACAGGGATGATCCGTTTTGCAGCAATAGTCCCAGGAGCCGATTTCGGAGCCATCCGTTTCACAGGAATAGAAACCAGTTATGAGATTCTTCTCGCAGGGACTGCTGCGTCGACAGGGCTTGCCGGAGACCGTATAGTGGCGCCAGGCAACGTCGCCTTCCGAATAAAAAGTTAGTTAAGGATTGGAAACCCTTTTGTGCATGCGCAACACATAGTTAGTATTTGGGTAGGGGATACTTGGATTCGTCTTGGTTATGGGGGTACATGGTTACTACTGTACAGGTAGACGTTATTTCTATGTACATTCTGCGCCGTATTACAAACTAATTATATTTAATATATAAAACTAAAGCTACTTGTTGGGTTATACACATATTTGGATTGGTCAACCGCTGGTTATTTACACAATGATGGACGTGCAACAGGTTAAGATAGTCAGTTTACCCGGTTCCCGGAATATGTCCATGCGTCGATCGTTATTAACACGCGATCCGCCAATTGTGTTGACCTTGTCGCGGCACGTCCAATCGAATGGATTCCACGCGAATAGCCAGTAATCGCGCTCCTTGGTGTGCGTATAGTGCACATCCAGTTTGAGCTCGGTCTGATCCAGATCGGACATTTCGCAATTGAACGAACTAGCCTGGGCGCTGCAGGTTTAATACTCAGTGGGGTGAGAGTTCGGTTCAAGAGCGCCGGACTTACCCGTAGCTAAAGGCGTAGCACTTGAAGGGCGTCGTTTCGCGGAAGCGTATGCATTCCTTTTTGCAGGCCATTTCCGAGGGCACAGAGATGACCTTCTTGATAGCGGGGGGTAACAGGCGCGCGGGCGAGCCATAGCCCAGATAGCAAACTGAAAAGAAAAAGAAAACCTTGACAGATCTGGTGGGAAGGCTTCTCGAGCTGGTCTACGCACGTTTCTTGTGCTTCTCATCCATAATGGGCTGTATTTCACAGCCATGTCCATAGCTGGCGCGCTCAAAGATATCAAAGGCAGCATCCAGGATCAGATGCCGCTCCTTGTCCATATCCCGGACCGGCCAATCGCTCAGCTGACAGTTGTCAATGACGCCCGCGTGCCTCTGCTGGCCATAGCGAAAGGCGAAGGCGCGACACGTGAACTTGGTCGAGCGGATGCACTCCATCTCGCACTCGCCGACAGAGCGCACAGTTAGCGAGTCCCGCACAATTGACTTGAAAAAGCGCGTGGCATCAATGGCGCGGAAGAAGCATTCTGTAAATGGCAACAAAGGGTTGGAGCAATAGCTTCCACAGATTCCCCCCCAAACTCACGTGCATTGCGCGGATCGGAGAGCGCAGTGCTGGGTCCATCGCTACGCCGTGGCGGCGGCGACTGCGACCTGCACACGTCCATATCATCCGCCATGGAATAGATATCATAATCCCGATCCGGCTCTATGTCCACATAATAGTCCAGCTTATTGACGGGCCTGTCGCAGAGCATGCAATTGTCGCGTCCGGCCTGGTTGTACCGATAGCTGAACGTGTGGCATATGAAACTCGGGCGCTGATCCGAGCACAAACGCTCGCATTCCGTTAGAGTGGGTACATTGAAGGCATGCTTCACGGCGGTCTTGTGCAGCCGAAAGCCCTCGCTGGTCTTGGCGGAGCATTCTAAAGAGCGGGACGTGGGAATTTAATGTTGCAAGCCTTCTGCTCCTTTTATTTGCTTACCATCTTGTCCGGGTCGTCTGGTCCACTGTTGTCTGTAGTCGTTGCGCAAGCGTGGGTAGTCCTGGTCATAGCTGGAGCCGGGATAGCGCAACACCGCATTCGACTCACGTGGCGGCTCTCGGTGGTGCGTTGAGCCCAGCTCAAAATAGTTGAAATCGTGCTGATCCTTGCGGCGCTGCGATTCATAGAAGCTGTGCTTGCTATTCCCGCCGCCATAGTTGCCCAATTGCTCCTCCGCGCCAATCAAATAGGGCACAAACTTGTTGGGCTTCTTATAGGACACACTAGCGGGGCCCGGGCCGTGGCCAGGGCCGGGACCATCGCGATCCAGGTAATTGTGGGCAAGACCTGTTGATGGTGGACCGGGTGGCGCCGGTCGACTAGGCTCATGTGGGCGATACGGCGAATAGTCATGGCCAGGACGATACGAAGGCCTGTACTTGTCGATGCGATCCGTTTCAGGACGCGGCGGCCTATACGCCGAGCTGTCGTAGCCCGAGCTGCTCGGTAGTGTTTCCCAGCGATCGGGCCGATAACGCGACGGCGGCTCGGGACGCGCATAATCATGCCGATCAATATAATCGGGTCGCGAATGATCGCCAAAGCTGCTGGGCGGCGTGTGGCCAAAGTAGCCGGAGCCGGAGCCGGAGCCATGCGAGGAGAACTCATATGAGGAAGACGCCGAGCTGGAGGAATGCGAGCTGTGATAGTCCGTGGAGAAGGGTCGATGCTCGTAGGAACTGCTGGGTGGTCCCGACGGACCGCGATAATGATCCACAGCCGTGCTGCTGTGTGGCGGCGGCGGACGATAATGATCACGATCACGATCCCGATCACGGTCCCGATCATGTTCACGATCACGATCCCGATCGCCGCCATAGCCGCCGCCGCTGCTGCTGGGCCCGGGTGGATAGCTGCTGCTGCCGCCGCCGCCGCTGCCGCTGCTGCTGGGCTTGAAGTAAATGGGATTGCTGCTGATGGGCCCCTTGGAGCAGTCCTGGCAGGCGCTGCGTCGACAGCTGCTGGGCGCATTGCGATCCCGCTCATAATAATCATAATCCGGATGCCGCAGCATATTCGAGTCGCGTCGATTGGCGCTCGAATACAGATCCATTTGGGCCAGCGGCAACTCAATCAGCTCACAATCGCCCTGGCCATGTCCGGACGGATCCAGACGATAGTTAAAGCCCTCGCACATGAAGCGCTTCTCGTGGCCGCATTCGCGCATGCAATCCTCGACACGCTCACAGGATATGGAGCGACGCACCCAATGTGGCGCTATACGCTTGCCGGCCAGCACACGCCGGAAGCAGGCTGCAACAAGGAGAAGACGTGAAGATGCAGCAAAACAAGTGAAGCAATCGACGCCGCCGTCGCCTCCGCTCAAAGCAATAACGCTCAAAAAAAAACGACCTGCTCATAAGCTGTAAAAGCTGAAGGCAGTGAAGCGCGGCGCCAGCAGAACCCCCAAGATCGGCTGCTTCCATGTTGCTACATGTTTTTCTTATAGTTTTTCTTTTTCATTATGTTTTTTTTTTATTTTGTGTTTTGTGCTGCTGCTGCCATCACATCCGCTGCTGCTGCTAAATTATGTTCGAGTCATGTTTTTGCGACATGCCCCGCAACCCGCCCCCGCCCTTCTGCCTGGCACAAGGCCTTTTGCTCAGATTATCTCTGGAAAATTGGGCTTGAGTGGCAGTTCTTTTGCTTTTGAAAATTATGCAAATTACTTTAAATACGCACCAAACGCGTCTTTTGGCCCAGTGCATTGACCGAGCTGGTGTCAGGCCTCTACGTCTGCCCCTTACCTTTGGCATCCTCCACAACGATAATTGTGCTGCTTATTTCGCTGCCGCCGCCGCCGCCGCTGTGTCGCGTAGGACTCACAAATTTGGCGCTGCCGCCGGAGCTGCCCCAAAGCAGCAGCAGCATCAGCAGCAGCCACAGCAGCGGCTCGTCAACTGTTGGCAAACGCATTGGAAGGCGCTCAGCGAAGCACTAAATACACAGATATCAAATTTGTATATAATCCAGCTGGGCTTTTAATTCTATTACTATTTTCATTTATTTTATGTGCTCACTGATTACGTAAGCGCGGGTTTTTTTTAATTTAATTTTAATTCTTTTTTTTGCGATTTTGAATGTCAATTGCGTGAAAACGCGGGCGCAGCAGCCACACACACACAGACACGCACTCACACACACACGCAACAGGATATACGTAAACGCGTCTATTTCCGGCGGCGACTTGCGACGCGCTGCGTTGGCGTTTCTAATGGCGACTGAGCGGCTGCTGTGGTCAAGCTTGCGGTTTTATACACGGTATTAGAAAAACGCCCGCGCGCGTTTTTCACAGCAAACAATTTTCGAGCTTTTCTGCGCTGGGAGCTTTTTATTTTTCTTTTTTTCTGTTTTTTTTTTGGTCTGCGATTTGTTCTCTGCTTCTCGCTGGTGCTGTTGATTATTATGATGATGCCAACGGGGCGTCGTCGTCGTCTTTGAAGCCTTGAGACACGCTTTTAATGAGTACTTTTCGGGGCTGAAGATTGCTTATCTTTGATTCAGATGAAAATACGAGGGCAGTTGGTTGGTTAGTACCTTATGGCCAAGTGCTGCGTGGAGCAGTCAAGCATTAACTGACGTCACTCAAGGATGCCGCAAGTGAATGCATCTCATTGGAAGAGCAGTTTGGAAAATTCAATGAAATATCGCTCAGAAAATGTCATAGAATACTTGACTATATTCTAGCTAAAAGCTTTTCTAGGAAAATTTTGTGTTATATATATGGTATAATATTTGCAAAGTCGAGTTTTTCTTTAGTTCTAAACTGAAAACTAACAACAATATATATTTCATTAGCTCAGTAAATTTGAGCGACGTTTTATCAACATATTTGTTTTTTAAGGCACCAATAATTTATGCCAAGTACTTAACAGGAAACTAGAAACAATATATATTTCTTAAGTACAGCTACCTTTTATTTTTCGTTTTTTAAGGCAGCTTTAATATATGTCGAGGTTTTTTGGGTACCTTTTTTTCGCGGGAGTTGGCTAGGCTCAAGCCAGTCAATGTATCCTAGCTTTAAATCAAGACGAAATTTCTGGCCCAAACATCTCTGTTCATTGTACTCAGATATAATATGTTTATACACTTTATTTTTGTTTTTTAGACTCGATTTGTCTTATTATGCGCTGCTCTGTAAGCAGTATTAAAGAACTATTTTCAATCTATTCTTAGTTTTATCTAATTTGTTATTTAACTTTCAGTTGAAGCCAAAAAGCTGTGAGCATATAGTATAGGTTTTGTATATCTCGGTATATGAGTTGTCTAAGTGGGCAACTTCAGAACTAATATTTTTTTACTAAACCATGTACTACTGTATGAATGTTGTATTATTATTGCGAAAGGGCATAGTAGCCAGAGCTATTTAAAAAAGTTAGCTTGAGTTCGTAACTCTATACGTTACTTATAATAACAATAGTGAAGTCTAGTTTCTAACTCAAGATTCCTGTCCAAACTCTTTCAGTTCTAAGTAAACAATCGTATTCATATTCCCCAATCTCTTTTTCTATACATTTTAATTTATCTATCCTAACAAACCCATTAACTCTTAAACTGAACTTCAAAAGTCTAGCTAAAAGAAAGCTAAACTTCAAATCTAGTGCGTTGCCTAAGTCTTTTGTTTTCCTTGGCAGCGCATGCTGCCTGCTGCATTAATTGCTTCTAAGCCCTCTAAAGCTGCAATAAATACTCTGTAGGCCAAAAAGAAAACCGCTTTTAGATATCCTCTTGTATGCCAGCGAATAAAACAAAAGAGTGCAAACAAAATCGTATGTCAAGTTCGTTGCCTGAGTCTTTTGTTTTAGTTGGCAGCGCCTGCTGTCTGCTGCATTCGCAAATAACCAGCTAAATGGCTTCGGAACTTGCTATAACTAGTATTTATTGATAAAGCCTCCATTAAATACACTTCTGTATCGCAGTCAATATTTTGCAGTTTATAAATACAGCCCGTCGTGTTCGTTGCCCAAGTCTTTTACAATGTTGCGCCGACTTAAGACTAAATAGCCCATAACGTACTTCTAACATGCATAATTCATATATATTATCAAGTTCGTTGCCCAAGTCTCGGCAATTACATCGATCATAACAGCTGCAAGTGCCAGCCGCCCCTTACAGATGCTGGCCCGCACACAAAAAGCCAAACAAGCTGAGCGCATTTCCGTTTCTTAATCAATGTCACTGCTGTCATTTCAATGGTTGGCTTTTTGTGCATTCGGCTCGTCCAACAGATTTGCATACAATGCAGCCTTTCGGGGCGCTTGTTCAAGTGCAGTTGCTCTTGCACAATTTCAGTACAGTACAAAAAAAAAAAAAAAGAAGTAAACAAATCCAAAAAGAAGCTCAAATTGGCGTGCTACACTTCCGCTTCTAAGGCCCCAAAAAAAAAAAAGAAACACAAAACAATCTACTTAATCGTATTACTTGTTTGCTTATCTGCGGCAATTGCAAAGAGATCTGTCCCACGCCTAATAAATTCAACTAACAAACGCGCACGCAGAGCCCAACGATTTAATTACAATGTCGGATTTGAACTTGGCTTATGTCACCCGCTAGATATTTAGCTGAAAGTTCATGTACGTAGTGTCCGTCACAGTCGAGAAAACCAAAGGAAGTCAAAATATAAATGACTCTTTGATGAGTCGGCAGCACAATTTTAAAATTGTCATAAATCTTGTGCACTTGACAACCCATTCAAAATAAATAAACGCGGCTGACATCATATGTGTACAAGAAGCTTGCGGGTACTTTATGCCCGAGCAGAAGCCACTTTTATCAAAGAACTGTAGGTTAATTTGGAGGTTCGAACCCTCCCGACAAGACGAAAGACCATGTTGTTACTTTCCGCTTGAGGTTTAACACGTCGCTTTAATCACAAGGGAACATATATTGGGATCTAATAAATTCTGGCTTATGTTTTCTCAGGGTTTCAAACTCTCAACTCAATATGACATAAATAGAATCATAAACTGAGCTTAAATGTACTTTTGTAGCTTATGTCAACCCGATTAGGCATGAATCAAATATCGCATTGTGTTTTTATAATACCTTGTAACTTCTATATATAGATATATGCAGGCCCAACCTCATCGATAACCCACTTTGTTGACATTTGTTGCAATTTTTCAAAAAACTCTGCTCGACATTTTCGCATTCCACATGCGAGTTTCGGTCATTTGTTTTGTGAGCTTTTCGGATTATTTAGTATGGAAATGCTTTTTGGGCGCACATGCAATGTCTGTCTGTCGGAATACTCTGTCCACTGTCCACCCACTCGACGAGAGATTGCGCTTTATGCTAGTCTAATGGGTTTTTAGTTTTGTTACGCAAATAAAAGCCAGCCCGAAATGTGGGTCAACTGTCGCCGCCGCCCTCCTCCTCCCTGCGCCCGTACGTAATGAGTTTTAATTGTGCGCAATGTTAATTCTAGGTAATTTTTTTTTTAGTTTTTGTTACAATCGAAACCAAAAATAATAATAGCAACCGCTTCCAAAACCTTCTCCTCCTCCTCCTCCCACTGTCTGTTAGCTGGGCGCGAATCCAAATTAGTTGGGACCATGTTAAGATGTTTTATTGTACAGATTTATTCACTTACCATTCATCTCATCCATTGGATAACGATCGCGATCTCTGTCACCAGGCATCGGCATGGGCATGCTCATGTGTGGCTCTGGAAAGTAGAAGCACGAGATTAGGTTGGGCTTGGATTGAGCTAAAGCACCGACAGATCCCTCTTTATGGAATTCCGATGGGTTTTCCCGACAGTTAAGATATTTATTAGGTTAGCTCTTACTTTTGTGCACATAATCCTCGGGATTGAAATAGGTGGCTATGGTCTTATCGTCATCATAGTAACCATCTGGTCGCATCGCGCTGCCGTTGCGACGCATATACTCATCCCTAGGAGGCAGGGGGGACGGTGGTCTATCGTAGGCAGGCGGGCGCGCCGAAGAGCCCGGTCCAGGTCCATAGCCGTCGCCATCGTGAGCTGTATGCTGCGGCGGATCCGGTCGATTAGTATAGTCTGGGCGCGGCTCACCGGGTCCATCATAGGTGGATGTGGGCCGTGGTCCGTAGCCAGGTGATGTGGAGCTGTCAAAGGGACGAGCCGGCGAAGGATGCGGATAATCGGGTCGTTCGCTGCCGTAATCCGGTCTGGGCGCATAGCTGGGACGCTCGCCCGACGCGGGACGCAAAGTCGTGGGCGCATAGCGCTCCGGTGTGCCATAGCTATAGCCATTGCCATAGCCCAGACCAAAGATGGGACGTGGCGGGCCATGCGGCGTGGGACGTATGCCCTCCTCATCCATAGGGCCATAGGAGGGCCGGTAACGCTCGTCCACCTCGGGCACATTGGCCGCATAGCCGCCGGGTATATATACCTCCTCATTGGGCGCCGGATAGTTGTGCTCATAGAGCGTCGGGTATTTGTACAGTGGATAAATCTCGTGGGAGAAATACAAGCGATCCCCGACACCGGGCGGCGTGGGCACCGGCTGCGGCGCCTCGGGGTGATTGGTGTGCGGCGTTGGATCTACAACCAGCACGGGCGTATTGCCCACATCGAGCGGTCGATTGGGCAGATTCACGGGCGTTACGCCCGTGCTGATGGGACTCGGTGCGCCAATCGAATTGTCGCTCAGATCAAAGCAATTCGTTTTGCGCGAATACAAATCAAAGTCGGGATCGAAAATGACGCCGCCCGGGCGCCCGCTGCCCCCGCCGCCGCCTCCATATTGCTCCGATGACAACTGACATGTGCCGTTTCCGCGTCGATGCACACTGCAACAGAAAGAAGAAAAAGAAGTGGAAACGTTTTATTTTGCAACATTGGGTAATCGCAATTGCAATTGTCCAACTGCTGCTCCTCCGCCTCGCCAGCACTCACCCGAACGAGATGGCCTGACACTTCTCGCCCGCCTGCAGGCACTTCTCCTTGCACATCTTCAGCGAGTTGGTGTCTTCGGTGCGGAAGGTCTTCTCAAATGGCAGCATTGCCTCCAAAGCGATCCGCTCGAAGCAGTCTGCGCGGCGAAAACAAAACAAAACAAATCAGACGCTTACAAATCGAAACAACTTGGCTAATTGGCCAACTGCAATTGGCCAAAAGAAAAGTGCCAGAAAAAGTGCAACTCTTGAGTAATGCAGCCGCCCTACCTCCCTCCCTCCCTGTACACCCCTTTGAACTCCAAACTGGCAACTTCCGACTCCAAATTCCATTTGCAATGATCTCATCATGCGGTCAACACTTGCACTTTCAAGGCCATTCGCAGCATTTTTGCTCCACTGTACGGTAGGTTAGTTTTATGGCCCTCCCCCCACTCACAATTGTGTCCACGTTTCAGCTTTGTTCTTTATTCAAATTTGTACATTTTATTTGGCTTGCGTGCCGTGCGGACGCAGTTGACTGCCATTAGCCCCATGTGTGGCCCATAGAACTCTCGACTCCAGCCCCAACACTTGCCACTAACCAGGCCCCATGAATAATTCAAAAAGGTCAAATGGGACAACAAAAAAAACTATTTATTGCCCTGTGCAGGTTGTGTCTACGCTGCATGATGGACTTTATGATCTGTACTGGTTTTGACTATAATTAGATAACAAAAAATGATTGAAAATATTTGAGGGAGTAACTTTAGCTTAGAAATATCGGCGCTGTATTTAAAGTAAAGTGAGGAAAGTTTTTTTGGGTTCTGGGAGAACGGAAGATCGATCAGTCCACAATGGATAAATTATGGTCTAAGTGAGTCGAGGGCAAACTCCCTCCACTAACGTTATCTAACCTAGAGTATGATCTGAACACAAAAAAAAGTTTTCTGGAAGAAAAAAAAACACTGCAATCACTTGGGAATCAGCTCCAGGGCTACAAAGAAGCCTGAAAGCCTTCAATCCTCTTGTCGAGAATCTGCACAACTGGAACAGATGAGGTTAAAATTTCTTTCCTTATAGATATAGTAAGGGGATTTTTTATCCATGCATTTTACTACTGGTCCAACCCGGACACGAGCTCATAAGAATTTCATAAAGTTAAAAAAAAAAATTTATTTTTATATTTTTGTATATTTTTGGATAAATCAATAATATTTAAATATTTTACTAAATTTGTTAACAACATGCAAAGAGACAAGTGCTAAAACTAGGAGTTTCTAGCATGGTAATCTTTACTTTTACTGTACTATATTTTTTATCTTAGCGAGAATCATAATAACAGATACAGAAAGAAAAGAACAAAGTATTCATACAAGTTAAGCTTTTGTCAAGAAATTTTTAATGTATATAAAACATTAACAGATCCATAAGGTATATATATATTGCTGATCAATATGAATATATACATGTTCGTCGCACCAACTTTCAGTCTATTCTCTTAGTCATAAATCGAACTCCATTAAACTATTCATTGTTCCATGTTTTTATAGCAGGAAGTGCATATGAATCAGGGAGTTCGGATCAGTAGATCCCCTTTAAGCCATAATTCTACAAGGGTGTTAAATTTTCGGTTTGCCAAAGATCGAGCTGTTAATATCATTAACAAATTCCTCTAGCAATAATATACATATATAGCTTTTAAAAAGCCCAGACAACTGAAGTATCTGACTACGTCAAGCCTAATGTGGCGAATATTATTGTAGCGCTCTTTAACAAAAGAACTTGTTTGCATATTAAGAAAAGCTAACTAGAGTCTGGTTTCTTTTAACGACCAAATAACAGTTGATTATAATAAGATTATAAAACCTAATCAGAATTGTGATGATGAGTTAATTGTTGTGCTTTGTGGTTTCTCTCCACATCGAACGCTTACCATTTCGCGCTGAGACCAGCTGATTATCCACTGTGAGCGCTGCCGCCAGATTCGCGAGCAGCAGCTGCAGCGCCAGCAGCAGGCAGAACAGCGGGACTTTGAGCATCTGCCGCATTTGCCCGGTTGCTTAGCTTAGGCTCTCGAGTATTTTCACTTGCGAGCGGTAACAATAATTTCCCTTTTTTGCACGCACACACACAACTTTTTTCCCCTTATTTTGTGTTTTTTTTTGTCACTTCCTTTGGCATTATTGTGGGGAGTTCGAGTGGACTGTTTGGATCGACGGGAGCTTGGGAACTGAAAGACAGCGGCAAGCGCGATCGGCGTAGAAACCTTCTGTTTCTTTTTTAGCTTCTGTTTCTTTTTAAGCTCTTTCTTTCTTTTCGCTTGTTGTTGTTGCTGTCTCCTTTCTTTCTGTTACGTTCGCGTGCCAGTGGGCATCATTTCTTTGAGCATAACTGCTTCAGTTTGTGGCTTTCGCGTTACGTTTCGCTACTTTTCACATTCTTTTCACCGTTAATTATATTGCCAAAATATGCAGATCATTAAAGATGAGATGTGGGAGAACGCATATTTATGGGTTCGAGTCCAAAAGCGAAGGCAACAACGAAATTCTGAAATGTTTCAGTTTGGAAAAAATAAGTTCAACAATTCTCAGAGCGCGCGTGTCATTAACCTGGCCAAAAAAAAAAAATCTCGTTTGGCTTCCTTGATGACGCCATAAGTTCTATTGCCTGTTCTGGAGCCTATGACCTTTTGGCCCAAGTTTTTGGCCACTTGGTAATTAGCATTTTTTTTTCTTTTTTTTTTTTTTGAATGACAAAGTGCTCAGCAATGCGTAAATACAATTGCCATCATTGCCGTCGCACTTGGCCAAATGTAAAGCCAAAAACAAAAATGATCAAAAATTATTAAACAAAACAAAAATTTAAAACAAAACAGCTTAAAACCGCGCAAAACCTTTTAATTGTTGCCCAGAGCGAACGATAGACAGGGGAAAGAAGAAAAAAACCGGCAATTAATTTATTATGACAGCTTGAGAAAAATATAAACCCAAATTATGAATGATTAATTGAAAAGCTGCTCAGAATATATTTAAAAAATTTATGTGTATAATGTTTATAAAAAGAAATCGTTTTTTTTTTTGCGCCAAATTTCACTCAGGTGTTAAGTATTCGGCTTCTGGGGCAACATCTCAACGCCTTTCCGGCCGAATTATGCTGAGAATTGTAACGGTAATTTGGATTGTCAAGCTTCCGTTGCGCTTTGACATTTTGGCAAACGGTTAATGACAAGAAAGCTCGCACATCACACACACACACACACACATGCACACACATGCACAGCTGCAGCGCAATTTCAATTTACTTGCTTTGATTTTAAGTATTTCTTTTTTTAAATTCTTTTCTTTCTTTTTTTGCGTTTATTTTAATTACATTTTTTTTTCTTCTATTTTTTATTTGTTTTCTTTTATTTTTGTTTGCCGCTTTCGTTTCTGGTTTGGCTTGATTTATTTTTTTTTTTTTGTTACGCTGCGACTCGAACTCAAACGCCGATCCGCACTCGCTAAACAATTGAAACTGAATAAAAATTCTGATTTAGTTGTATTCGAAACTCATCGGATGAGCAGAAAGCAGCGCTGCCCGCAGCGGCAGCAGCGGCGACAGCGACGCCGGCAGCAGCAACATCAAATAAAAGCATCGCGCTCTTTTGTTGTTGTTTTCATTGTTGTTGTTGTTGTTGTTGTTGCTGGCATTTACGGCGTTTAGATTTGAACTCAGTTAGGCGCAGGCAGCTTGAGGCAGTTCATCATTATGATCATCATTAGCAATTGCCACGCCGCGCACACTTGAGACGCCGCTGCCAGCTGAGCTCGGGATGTCGATCGGCCTGGCGCTTGCCTTGGAAGCAGCGTCGCGTCGTCGTCGGCGTCGTCGTCGTCGTCGTCGTCTTCATCGTCGCCTTCTTTCGCCAGCCACCATTTCCTCTAATAGCTGCGCATGACTCACAGAAAATTGTTTCAATATGAAATTGTAGCAAGCACTTTGTGTGTTTGTTGCAAGCCGCATTTTGTATGCCCTATAAAATTGAGTTGAGCTTTTTATTTAAATTGAGTTTGTTTAAATTAAAAGCTACTTTTAAGACAGCTTTGTATGGCCTATTAAGTGAAACAGAGCTTTTCAATCAAGTATAGTTTGACTAAAATATAAAATTCATAAACTCAGCTTTTGAATTAAGTTTTTGAATGCTTTAATGTGAACTTTTTACAAGCAAAGCTTTCTTAGCCAACAAAAATCTACAAACTTAAAAGCTTAAAGCTGTTTTTCATTATACAAGGAATTTGTTTGCCTGTTTCAAGCTGCATTTTGTGTAAAAGCTGAGCTTTAAATTAAAATATGGTGTGCCTTAAATTAGTTATAGTTTGTCTGAAATATAGGTTGCCCTATAATACAAAGAAATGCCTTTATATTAATATAGTATCCTGAAGTATGCATTTTTTATAAGCAATATAATATAAAACTCGTAACATTTAAAAGATGAAACGATCCTATAATTTTAACTTTTTATAAGCAAGTATTTCTTTGGTATTAATGCCCTGCAGGAAGGGTTTAATATTAATCATAAATCGGGGATTTTAAGAGCAGAGTTTTATTATATAAGGATTACAAAAATTTCGGATCTGTGGAAACAATATTCGATCAATCGGCAAATTTTCAAAATATTTTAAGGAGAGAGAGAACACATCTTCTTTAGCAGCGATTAAATGTATCTACAGACTTTATAAAACAAATTGTATACTTTATATATACATATATACTTTTATGTATATATTTATATATATTCATGACTGTTTGATAGTTTAATAATTTTAAAGGAGTTTCTTCGCTTTTTAAGCCAGTTTTTTAAAACTTTTCTAAAACTTCCTTTTTCTGAGTATTATTTAATATTTTATAATTTAGCTATAGACATTTCATTCAAGCAGTTCCTTTTCCTTGGGTATACAAAGTCTTACACACAGCTTAAATGCCTCAGCTGGAAAGTGTATGCAGAGGCGTGTTTATTTGTGTGCGCGCAATTAGAGGCAAGTGTTAGACGTCTGTTGCTGTAGCATTAGAATTAGTAGAGCAGTTGAATTAGAACCAACTACAGAATTGGAAAGAACCAGAACTTCAAAGCGCCAAAGAATGGCATAATAATTTCCTTAACTAACTTTACGCTTTGCTAGAGCCACTAAAAGGAGCGCACAATTCAAATTGACTGAGGGCTTTGCTCGCCGGCCAATGCACCTCACAAAAATGTTATTATATGAAAAACTTGAAGAGTTTTCAGTTTTCAGCAAACAGCTGAAGCGTTAATTGGTGCAAGTTTTCACTGCAACAACCAAAAGTTTTGTGCCCTGAGTGTGTGTGTGTGTGTGTGTGTGTGTGCGTCGTTTTCGGGGGGGTCTTATAATTGGCGACACCTTTAACTGCCGACCTTGTCATGCTCGCTGACGTCGTCTAATTCAGGCCGGGGCTGTTCTTCATCAGCGCCTCGGCAACGACTTTGCAGTCGACGTCAGCTGCGCTGCCGGCAACGTTAAGCGAGCGTGTCCAGCGGCAGGAGCAGCAGCCGGCTGCCAGCTGCTGCAAAGATTCGCCGAATCTCAGCTGAGCTCATTCTTAGCACCAATTTGCATGGTGAAACAGAAATTCCTTAGAATACGCCCAGCTAGGTGCAGCCGCGCTTCAAGGTTGCAGTTCGTGCCCCGAATTGCTGTCGGATTAGGCAAATTTGGCAGCAGCAACAAAAGAAATATGTATGTACATATATACAATTTGCCATGGGAAAGATTGCACAATACGCATTTGATTTTTTTATATTTATCTATTTGATTTGTATTTTTTGGGGGGCGCTCTGCTCCACATTTTGGCTGCGATTGATATTTGCGTGTCAGTGCGGCCAAACTGTCGCCGCCTATCAAAAATCGCCTCAAAAAAACGCCAGAAAAAATCGCCACAAAAATTCAACGGGTGCTCGGCGAATGGCGCACGCGCCGCGACTGCCAAGTGCGGCCAAGCAACAACAACAAATATATCGATTCCACTTGGCATCACGTTTTGCAGCGTGAACAATTTCCATATACAGCGCGTGTCTAATACAGATATTGGACGGCAGATATCTTGCGCTCGCATCGGGCCCAAGGAGCATGTAACACCCGTCCCAGCTAAAAAAGTAAAAAAAAATTAAATAATAAAAATTTAAAACGTATTTTGAAATGGAAAACGCAGCGCTCCCATGCGAACCATCGATTGGGTAAACGCATAAATTGATCGGAGGTGATTGACAGTTGTGGGCGAGCAGGAAACGCCGCCCGTCGACAACAACTTTGTGTTTGGGGGGAAGGAAGGGTTAAATTACGCAAAGGTTTTTGCTTCTTCTTCTTGAGCGGTCAGTTCAAAGCAGCAGCAGCAGGTTTAAAATTCTTGCGAATCAAGGGTCTGTTGTTCAAGCATATTTGAGTTGGAGGTATATTAGTATTTTCCAAGTTATCCCGATTTTGTCTGTGGCTAACGTATGCAAAGCATGTCCCTCAATCATTTTTTGCCGGAGGCTCTTTATCAAGATCTTTGGCTACTGCATTCCGAAGAGCACCCTCTAAAGCAGACAGCAGGGCATATGAGTGAATATGAGTATGAAACTATAGTCATAGGCGATCATAAAAGTCGTGTCTAATGTGCGACATAGTGAGAAATGAGTATAGAGAAAGAGCTAGTATATAATCTATGCTTAGGATAGACAAAAGATAGAATCCAGGCCGCTTAAGCAAAGGAATCTAGCATTATTGAAACGGGCAAAGGTCTACCTTATGTCTACCCCAAGCATATATTAGTAAATGTTCAATAATATATGATAAAAAACTCAAACTTTGTTTTTCACTCTTACAATACATCTCTTCTCGGGTTTCTGTCCGGAATCTGACTCAACCTAACCTAATCTAGGCCAACCTAACCTAACATTATCCAACCTAACCTAACATTATCCAACCTAACCTAACTTTGCCTCAATTGTTCAATCGCTTTGACTCTTTACTCACACATTCACACACTTATTTACGTACATGTTGATGCATGTAGAACAAGTATCATTATAGATCTAGCTGATAGAAAAATATGATTGAATTGATTGCTTTACAATTGTTACTTAATTGCCGAAACGGATTCTTAATGCCCAAGGAATTGGTTACAGTTTATGGGCTATTTGTTGCCGTTTGGCAAATCGGCAAACTGGTTATTCACGTAACTGGCATTAGCTCAGTCGCTTTTGTGCTTATCATAAACGATTTGTGTATCATATTCAATTTGTGTTCAATCATGTCAACTTTATGTATGGGCCAGTCATATCCATAAAGTTACCTCTAAGCAGCACTTGATCAACTTTTAATTTTGGTTAAAGGGGGAGTTGTCACTAAGCCGCTGCTATAGAAATCAAATGTTCATGTTAAATTGACAGTCGGTGTTGGCAAACAGCTGTTTGTTGCAATGTGCAACGCGCACATGCCCCACATTTCGCAGAAATGTTGAAAGAAAAGCTTAAACTCACCTAACAGGAAGTATTTGCATTCGCAATTTGGGATTCGCGCACTGAAAATGAAAGTTATAATCCGCATAGCCGTAGCAGTGGCAGCCACAGCCCACGGGCACACATATTATTATTGTTTTATGTAGCTTGCAGCTCCCGGTGTGGTACGCATTGGCTTCACTCGAATATTTATCAACACACAAATAACCATTATGCAATTTACCAAGACAAACGGGGCAATTTGCGGCAGCCCGGCCTGGCAACCATCCACATGCAACAAGCCGATTGCTGCAATGCAGCCTGGGCCCTGGTTGAGGGGGTCGCCCTGCAGTCTATGGCCAAAACACACTGGCCTACATATGCATGGCCACACAGACAGCAGCCCAATCAGCGTTTAACAGTTCGGTTTATAGCAGTCCAATCAAAGATTAACAGTGTAGTTAACAGGAAGTCGTAACAGCAGCAGTAACAGAATGCTTGAGGAGGTCGCCTTGTGGTCTATGGCAAAAACCAACTAACCTACATATGCAAAGGCACACATACACAGATTGGTCCAAACAGCACGTTTAATTAACAGCAGCCCAATCTATGCTTTACATTTCAGTTAACAGCAGCCGTAACAGAATGCAACAGCTGCTGTTATGTCAAGTTGTCGACCCATAAATTGCTCATCAAATGCCCATTAAATCGACTGCGTGTGATGCATTTGATGATTAGTTTTAAAAGGGTTCGAAATTGGTTAAGTAATTGCCCAAAAATGGTAATAAAAAGAAAAATAAAAAAATGCGTTTTATTGCAAATTTTTGGTGTTGCTTATGTTAAGCACACGAGCCGTACGTGATCGTGATGCCCCCCTCTGCTTGACAGCGACAATTGTGACCCATTTACATTTACAGCGTTTAATTGACACGGACAGCAACAGCAACAACAACAGCAACAGCTGCTGTTATGGCCACATAACAGTCAAGGTCGTCTGCGAAGATGCTTTGGGCTTGATATGCTAGGGATAAGCTTGACAATTTTTGTGGTTGTTGTTGCTGCTGTTGCTGCTGCTGCTGCTGCTGCCGTGACGTTCACTTTTGTGGCCGAAGAAGGCAGTTAAGCGATACATTCAATCGCAATATGCTTTATGTGCCAGTTGATCATTCACATGGAATAATTTCAGAAGAGGTTGCAAACAATGCGATTATGACATTAATATAATGTCATTAATATAACAACAAGCAAGAATGCTGCCATCGGGTACAACCGACTGCCTAATACCCGTGCACAGTTCAATATCGTGACAGTTTTGATGAAGATATATTCATTTGATTCAATATTAATATATTTGTTTATGGATCGATCCTTTGAGTTCTTCTGTTCTCTCTTAATTTCAAATGTGGCCAGTTTAGCTATTAAATTGTGATTCATGTATTTCCTTTTTGAGGTAAAAAGGTCTATGTTGTTTCTTTTCTGCCAATATCTAAAGAATGTATTTTCAAACCAACAAAGTAATTATATATATATTCTTGATCAGGATGAAGATATGACTTGATCTGTTAATTAATTGTTAATGTTACTTTTCCTGAACCAGACTCTTTAAATACTCGTTCTCGTTATTGCATGTCCATAATTTCTATAAATATCTATTTTCGCATTTTCTATGTCTTCCTTTCCCATTTCCATTATATCGATATTTAGCGATTGTTACTTATTCCAAACATGAGCATCTCCCAAACGGGCAATCCCCACTCGAGCATTCCAGAAACTTTATGAACGAGCTTAATAATTTGTATTGTGTGACACAAAGTGAACAGAGACAAACAACAAATTTTGCATTAAAACTTGCCGAGTCAAAGTTCGATTGTCTATGTCAGGTGGAGACAACAACGACGTCCACTTTTTTAATGTGACTTCATTTTGCAGCAGCAACTGATGCGTGGTTGCTGCAGCCAACAGGCAGCTGCCCCAAGTTGTTGTTGTTGTTGTTGTTGTTACTATATACTGTCTTAAGCAACAACAACAACAGGCAGACCTCTTGGTTAACCAACTCGTAAAACACTTAACAGTGCGCTGTTGTTGTAGCTACTGTTATTGTTGCTGCTGTTATTGCGGCTGCTGTAGTTGTTGTTGCTGCTGTTGTTGTCGCTGCTGCGCGCATGCGTCACGTATGCTTTTTACATTGGTCGTCGCTGCTGTCGCTGCTGCTGCGGCTGCCGTCTGCTGCTGGCGCCTGCAATTGGGTATAAAACGGATGAGCCATTGGCCATTGTTTATCAGTCATTGGCAGACATTGGCAGTGCAGCGGGCATTATCAGCAGCAAAAGTCGAGTTTAAACGCGTTCGCAAACTACAAAAAAAAACAACTTAAATATGACCGCTCTAAGAGTAATCGTAAGTGTGCCCAGCTAAACCAAATAATATCAACAAGGACTCACGTGCAGTGTGCAAAAACAAGAAAAAAAACAAATATTACATAATCGTGAAAAAATTGGCACAGGCTTAAAGCTGTATACCGAAGCTTATATAACACGACTTACATAAACATAAACCAAAGCCTTGCCTGACAACTGTCGGCATTAAGTGCTCAGGCTAAACAGGCCAAATTGATCTTAACTCAAACAAATATCGCACTTCACACGATTTCGGCGTTCAAAATCCCAGCTTTACAGGCGCCAACATTTTCGTATTCAAACGCTTTTTTTTCATAGTTAGTTTGTAATTTTCTTATTAATAGAAAGTATTTTCGTTTAGTTTATTTAAACGGCTCAAGTTGCTTTAATGTTTTGTAATTTGGGCCCGTCGCCGTTGCCCTTGGAGTTGGCCAAAAAGCTGCCATTGCGCTATTTACTCTAGTTCAGTTATTGATTTGGCCTTAATTGCAATTGCCCAAAATTGTTTGCCATTAAAAGTAAAGGTTATAGGCAATATAAAACAAACTTGCATAACTTTGTCGTCGTTTTGTTTTATACTACACCTTGATACACTTTTGAATGTTAGATACCCTGTTGATACCCTGTAGTTTTGCGGCAATCTCTTGCACATGCGTGCACGACTTGCTCAGGGAAGCCTTCTAAGAAGTACAGCTGCCGTCTTCTTAGCCTTTTTTAGCTAATTAAAGCTATTAAAACTAGATTTTTCTATCTATTAGTTCTTGCATTACAAATGTTATAAGAGTAATAAATATTACTTAGAGAAATTTTAGATATTTAAAAGCGTTCTATAAATTAGGCTATATTTTATTTAGTCGCTAATTAAAATGGTAGATTTATTAAGATTTTAAACATTTATTAGGCATAAATATAATTCGTATATATTTTTGGATACATGAAAAGTCTTCTATAACTCCTGCCATAAATTATCGATAAGTATCGATTTTGAGATAACATTGAGAAGGAATAATAAGAGCAACTCCTAGACGGGCACTCCCCATCATTCAAAATAAAAACTATATCATTAATATCATTTAAAATATCTCTAATTTTATATATCTTTTATGTATCGTTTATTATATAAATATGCATGGTCTTTCTATTGTGAAGCAAAATAATTGAATAAATAATAGTCTCCGAAATCCATTTCGGAATATATAAACAATTAAAGAAATCGAACAAATATAAATAAATAAATATATATTGACTAGAATCTTGTGAGCTGTGCGAAATGCAAAGTTTTTATATTAAATCAATTCAATTGACTTTAATTTAGATTCAAGTATTGATAGAAAAACTAGCAAATCGATTTTCTATTAAAAAACAGTTTCTAGGTGTTAAAAGATTGTTTGTTTATTTTTTTCAATTCTTTTCACAGGTCTTTGTTGCACTTTTCGCTGTGGCTTACTGCGCGCCCAGTCCCGGCTTCTTTGGCAAACAGTAAGTGAACCATAAACCATATACGATAAACCGTAAATAGTATATTTAAACCGACATATAAAACGTTTCCCGTGTTGTGCAACTAACATTGATTTTTTATGATTGGTTTTTGTATGGCTTTTTAAACGCCGACATTTAAGCGTCATGAATTATGGATTCAATTACGCTCGAAATGAAGCAATCAATGCAATCAATATATAGAGATAGTAAAAACTTGCGGGCCCTAGAGCCGTTGAATGGGTTTAGCCTGTTCGTGAATGAGCTGATTTTGTTGCTGTACATCGTTCGATGTACGGACGCGATTGGCAGCCAGTGAACCCCTGTGGCAACGCTTAGGAATTTCACAGGCGACGCTTAACATTTAATTCATTATAATGCACACACATAATTGCGCCGCTTAATTAACAATTCCGAGCATTGGTCTTGTGCGGCTCTCGGCGCTGGGGGATCTCCTGTGCCAAGTGGCAGTGCGACGGGGTTCAAGCAACTGCCAAGACGGCTGTTAAACAAGTCGAGCTGACTGAGTGCCAGCTATTTAGCTATTTAGCTGATTAGCTAATAACATTGAATGCCAATTATTGTGTGTGTGTGGCTACCTTACCACCAGCCCAACCCCATTCCCCCCAATCTCCTCCAGTCGTATCATTAGCCCAGACATATATCACTTTCATTTGCTTTCCAATTGTTGCCTGTGTCTTGAACTTCTTGTCCCTCTCCCCAATTCCCAGTGAACACCACACAATTCATGTGCCCTATAAGGTGCACACGGTGCATCATCATCATGTCCAGAAGATCGCCGTGCCGGTGGTGAAACATGTGCCCGTCTACAAGGAGGTGCATGTGCCCGTCTACAAGGAGGTGCCCGTCCATCATGTCCATCACGAGGAGATTGTGCCGGTGCATGTGCATGAGGACCATCACGATTATCATCATGACTTCCACAAGGGCTGGAACTCGCTCTCCCATGGCTGGTAAAGCACACACGCACACACATGCGCACACACACACACACACACCCACCCAACACAACTTGTTTGCTTTGTAAATATCTGTACAATGTCTTAAGTTTAAAGAAAAAACAAATGTCTGTAAATAAAAGTGAGATTTTTTGATTATAAACCTTTTTGGGATTTATTATAATTTTTGACTGGGCAGCGTTTTTTTTGTTTTTTGTTTTTATGATATAAGTGTGCCTGGTTTTAATTTGCAGTTGCACTTGACCTTGGCCACCGCTGGCCGCTTGATGTGGCCGCCGTTTTGCAAGAACGACTTTCACAAAAGCGGCTCGGGGTCAACTAGCAACAGCAGCGGGCAGCAGCCAGCTGCCAGCCAGCAGACAGCCAGTTGATCACCTGTAAAGTCCGCTCCTTGGGGGAACTGGTACTTGGCTTCGTTGTAAGCTGATAGCTTCACTCTGGGCGTGGCACATTCTCGACGCATGACAAGGTTTTGGGTCAACCTATAAATAAATAAATTACTTTACGATATTTTCTTTTGTTAATGGGAGCGAAGTTTTTTTTTTTGACAATCGATAAATATATTCTTTCCAAATATAAATATTTTTTAAATTCTAACGGAATTCGAGATTTGCTCAGAATGTCTATAGAATTTTGTTATATTTTTGTAAATGGAATTCGAAGCGTAGATTTCAATGATCGGTTCGAGGTTCAGGTTAAATGTTAATCAAATAAGTAACACGATAAAATTCTATTCTATTCTTAAATTCTTTAGGAATTCAGATGTATTTAAGCAGCTTTCAATATATTTATATTTTTGTAATTGATTCCAATTGAATCGGTAAGTTATGTCGAGGTTCAGCTAGAATATTTATTAAATATATATAAAGATACTTAATCGTTTTCTCTTATATATATATATATTTAAAATTCTACAGGAATTCGGGATTATTTAAACAGCCTCCAGTCTGTCTGCATCGGAGCTTGATACTGGCTTATTGCATTAAAAGGTGACCAATGGGCGTGCCACATGACAACTGTGGGTTCAACTTTTCAAACGAGTATTTACTTGATTTAATGATTCAAACTAGAAACTTAGACTCTTTGCCACACGTGTCAACTAAGCCATAAATCAAGTTCGAATTCAGCTTATTATGTACTGAATAGACAAAGAATCCAAACCGGAGGCAATAAACAATTGCAGCGAATTATAGCAAAACTCAAGGAACTTTGCAGGAGTTCTTGGCATAGAATTTGTTTTTATAGTAATATACAAGAATGCTGAACTAAATGAACGTTAAAAGTACAAAAATCTATACTATCTATCTATCTATACTCAAGTCTTTAAAGTAAAATTAAATTTGGTGCCCTTTACATGCACATGTATTAACAAAAACTTCCATCAAATCTTCCACCATAATCTTCCATTATCAACAAAGATCTTCCGTCAAATTAGTTTTAAGTATATAACAGAAAATTCCTGACTAAATTCTTTTAAGTGTGATGAAATCCAAAACATATTAAAATGTTTTTAAAAATATACTCATATATTCTTTAAAGTATGATAGAAGTTAAAATGAAAGTATATAACTGCAAGTCCTAAAATATTAAACTAAATTATCTACCGGATTCTTCTAAGAAAGTACAAAATTCTCTACTAAAGTCGTAGATATGTGATGAAATTTTGAACCCTTTAAATGTAATACGTGTACATTATATTTACTTAAGACAATCTTCCATCAATATCTTCGATCAATACCAGATACTTCTAAGCAACCCATTCAATCAAAAGTCCAACCAACTTCCATTGATATAAATAGTTCTTAGAATAAATGATCTGCCAGTATACTCAGATATAGAACCCTTTAAAAGGTTTATATAGATAGCACATTAAATCCAGGCAACTTTAGTTTATATGACCAACATGTTTTTTTATTGACGCCAACAACAGAATTTCAAAAGTTGAGAACTAGGCAGCGTTAGGAGGAAGCTAAATAAAGGAAAAATGCGTGTGATGAGCGTGTGGACAGATCGCGTAGAGTGTGGACAGGACAGTGTGGAGAGGCGCTTTGTGTGTGTGTGTGTGTGTGGCTGCTTAGTTGCAGAAGGGGAAGTTGGGGCACTGATGCGGCGAGACGCCGGCGGGATACAGACGCTCCGTCCAGCCGGGCAATGGTGGTGCGGCGACAGGTGCAGCTGCATGTCCGGCATTCACATCGCAATAGGGATAGTTGGGGCAGGTCTGTGGATTGATGCCAGCTGGATATTTGTCGCCGCCGGCGGAAGCGGCTGGTGCCGCATTCCAGCTAGGCTGTGGCTGCCACTGTTGCTGTGGTTCCTGCCACTGCGGCTGCGGCTGCTGCCAGTGCTGTTGCGGCTGTGGCTGCCACTGGGGCTGCGGTTGTTGCCACTGCGGCTGCGGCTGCTGCCACTGCGATTGTGGATTGTGCAGGCGCGCGTTATCACAGATGGGAAAATTGGGGCAGTCCTGTGGATTCACACCGGCGGGATATTGAGCAGCTGGCGGATGCTGTGGCTTGGCCAGAGCCAGCGCCAGGCAGGAGGCGAGCAGCTGCAGGAGCACAAAGTTTCAGAAGAGTTGCAGCTTAACTTGATGGCGCGGCAGCTACTCACCAGCTTGAAGAACATGTTGATTATTATAATCCTTGCGGGTCTGTGTGTGTGTGTATGTATGTGGTTTTGCCAATTGGACTATAAAGTCGTGTTTGAACTTAAACTTCCAATTGGGTTCCTGGTCAGCGCTGCACTGTGGGACAAACACGGCCGTCAGCTTGGCTTATATAGCCGAACAACAGTCTCTCTCGCGTTGACCGGCTAGAACCGAGTCTCAGACTCCGACACCGTTGGCTCGGTTTCACTTTCATTGGCTGGCTGGCTGGCTGGCTGGCAGATTTGGTGCGGCATTGGCAACTGCATTTGCTGCTGCTGTTGTTGTTGTTGTTGTAGTTGACTGATCTCGCGCATATTTTGCTTGATTGGCCCAACAGATTATTATTAGAGTCTTTGTTGTGCGCGCGAGCGAACAAATAAATCGAACGGCCACAACAGACACATATGCATGCCCCTACTTACATGCGATATCTACACACATATACATATATGTATATATATGTGTGTGTGTGCATTTATATCAAGTTACAGGCCGTCATTAGCAATAGCAATGAACTAAGCCCCGTTCGCATTCTAGCCAAAAATAAAAAGATATAGCATATGTATATATTTGATTGTCTTTTGGCTTTCGGCCCACTTGGCGCGTTGGCGTTTTCCATTTTGGCCAAGTGCCTTTTTTGTTGTTTCTGTTGTTGCAGCCTCTCAACCCTTGCCACATATTGGCGCTGTCATGGAATCTGTTCGTGAATCACTTTATTTGTGCCGCAGGTTTCCTTGTCGTGCCGCCAGCAACACCTTTGCCATCGACAGCGCCAACGCGCCTTGCTCTTGGCTCCACTCACACACACACACGCACACACACACACACACACACACAGGCCCGGAAGGGGCCAAGTCGCATGGAAACTGGTTTCGGTGCAGCGAACTTGCACTAGTTTCCAGGCACTGCATGGACCAGAGCCCGATCTAAGCTCCGATTCTAGGCGAGGGATGGGCGTTAAGCAATTAAAATTTGGCTTTCAATTTTTCAAATAGCTTAAATATCTTAAAACATTGTTTGGCTACCAAATGATAAGAACTTGAAAAGCTTTTAAACCAAAATGAGATGGTTTAGAAAATAAAATGCCAAAATGTGATTAATATATGTTTGCTTAAGCAAAAGTTCCTAAGGAAGGACAACACGTAGTTAAAAAGTCGTGAGGTTCTTAATTTGATTATATTATTAAATACTTGAGTTTCATTTAATCGAATTGATATTTTAATTATAAGTCAAATATACAATTGTAATAGTTTATATTATAAAAATCGCTACCAACTTAATTGTTTCTAATTGTTTAAATGCAAATAATCAATTAATAATATAATTATCTTTTATAATTAATATGTATAATTAAGTTTTATGGCAATGGGCTTGTTTGAGCTTGAATAATTATTAAAACATAATAATATACCTAATTGCGCTTAACTTTCTAATATTCATTAATTATTTTTTGGGAAACGTTTTTTACATTTAAATTGAATTTTTATAAAAATTGTCTCATTTACAGTTTAAATACTTTATATTATAGATGTTGCTCTTAGTTTTGTAAAAGTAATTTCTGTTAAAGTTAATGAATTCAAATTTGAATTTAAATTTAAATAATTATATTAGATCATACATTAGATATTAGGGCTATCTTTTATTGTACCTATCTTATAATATCTTTATGATTGAGGAACTGTATTTAATTCAAGTGAATATTTTTATAATAGTCAACTTAATAAATATTATATATAGTATTATATTATGCTAACTATTAGAACTAATTGTTTTAAGCTTTATTATATACATACTTATTATATAAATATAACATTTATAGTTAATTTTATAGAAACGACAAGTAATTTCAATTGATATCATTACTCAAATTCAAATTAAAACTTTGCTTTAATTTGTACATGCATTATAATGATATAAATCAATAGCTGTTCACAGATTTATCAAAATATAAATCCATATTATTTTTTTTTTTTTTTTTTTTTAAACGTATACGAAACTGATAATTCTACAGTTAAGTCTAACAAATGAGACAAAAACGAAAATGGGTTGACTTTAAAAACCGATCTGAGAGATCAATTGAATGTGACCTCCGCAATCTCCTCCGCACTCGAACTCCTCCAATTCTACGTCTCATTAGAGGACGCCTGGCAAGCACTTCTCTAGTGTCTTAATCCAAGTCGGACTAGTAATATACCTAAAGTAAACTCTTGCCAGCCCTAGTTCTAGCAGGTTTTTGTCCAGCTTATGCAAATGTTGTTGCATATTGTCGCCAGAAAAACACGCTGCTTGTCGAAGCTGTGCCGCACACGCATGCGCTTGACCAATGCCACCGAGAACATGGCGCACGCACCGACTTCCTGGCCAGAGGCCTACGTCACACAGATCAGATTGGGGCAATTCAATTACGAGGCGTACAAAAATGCGCTGTCACACAAATTATGAGCTAATCAGGCGGCGGGGCAGCAAGCCAGCCCAGACACACACACACACACACACGCACACATTTGCAACAGATTGTTGAACGTGGACGGGTGACGGTCAGTGTAGCCAATTCAGCTATTTTCCAGCTACATTTTGGGTGTTTTTAGCTATTTTTGGCTAGCCTAATATGTGCTCAGCAAGCTAGCTCAGCTATTTTTAGCCATTTTCATTGAAAATATTGATTTCGGCTAGATTTTTTAAAACGGCAGTTGGCAACACTGGCGACGGCGGCCAATTGTTGGCAGCGTTGTAACAGATTTAGTTTAATTCTTATAATTTGTGTTTGCAACTGCCGCCGCCGGCAGCCATTGGCCAGGAATGTGCGCGGGCGCGGCTGCTCCACTTGTAGGTGGCTGTGCCGAGTGTGGTGCTGGTGTTGGTGTTGGTGGTGCCGCTGGAGCTGGAGCCGAAGCTGGCGGCTAATGCGAATGCGTTACGTGGCGCGGGCGCGCTGTAAGCCGATCTCGTTAGCCTTGATCAATGGCCCGGAAAAATAAAAGCCAGCGAAATTGAAATTGTTGACCGCTCGCATAATGCATGTGTATGTAAGTGTGTGTGTGTGTGTTTGTTCTCGCGCTTGTTGTTGTGCCTGATATCTCAACTGTCGTGTTTGCCTTTTTTGTCACATTGGCGCGCATTTGAAATTATTACGGCCATTAGCTGTCGCCTTTTTTATTTTTCGTCTAGTTTTTAATTATCAATTTCCTTCTGCGCTGACGGATAACACTTAACGGGGCGTATGCCTTAGGTGTGTCATGGAAAAGAAAGCGTATTTGCATACAATTTGCATATTCAAGTTATTTTTTGTTTTTGTATTCAATTTACAATTTGTATTTCAAAACATATACTCAACAATTATTCAGAAATTCTTGTTTTCTTGTTGTAGATTTAAGCTAGTGAGTTGGGTTTAGTGACTAAATTGAACAAAAATATTCTAGAGAAATAATTGCTTACCAACAAAGTGTTAATTAATAATAATTGTTAACTCTAAGCACAATAATATATATATATATGCATAAATAAGTTGATTTTATTTAATGCTAACGCTTCGCGTAGCCTAAAAACCTGTTCATGGCGCACTCGGCGAACTGTTTTCATATTCAAAAAACTATTCTTTTGCATCAGTCTCGCTGGCATCAGCATCGCCAGCCGCTGTTGCAATTTCAGTCTCCAACACATTCGTTGCAGTCATTGTGTTAACAACAGCATCAGTATCCACATCAACTTCCATATCAGCTTCCACATCAGCCTCACCCTCCGCATCGGTGTCAGTCGTTGGCAAGTCTTCGTGCAGCGCGCGGCGCACTAAATGCTGGTTATCTGCAGGTTAAATATAACATGCATTATTAGACATAACGGTTAACAAGAGCATAAACTGTATGGTTAGTTACCAAATTCTTCATCCTCATCGTCAGATGAATCGCTTTCGGTGCTGTCATTGCCTTGCAATGCGGATTTCGGCGTCTGTGGATGCCCTGCGTTTAGGGATAGGCGGGGCGCCACGGGTCGCTCCTTGCGTGCCGGATTAAGTACACCACAAAAGGCGCAATGAAATGTTGTATACTCATATTCCTCCAGGGGTAGCATGCCTAGAATCAAACGTGATATTGAATTGCATTTAAGCGAAAAGAGCCGCATCTCACCATTATGCCGGTGGCACTCCTTGCATATCATGCCAAAGCGATTCTGCGGACTGTCGCCTACAATAAAGTCCACAATGCGATCCAATGCGCTGCGTGAGCTCTCATCGACCACGGGAAAGGGCGTACGCCTGCGCAGCTCCTGCTCAGCACGCAGCTGCGGCGATGATAACAGTTGAACTTGCGACGACATGACGCTGCTATTTATATTGTTGTTCATATTCCGATAGACGCCCGTGTAGGGCGCCAACATGCGCTGCTGCTGCTGCTGATGTGCGACTGGAGCTGCGGGTTGCGGCGTGCGCTGCAGCGAAGATGCGTTCGATCGATTCAGATTGTTGCTACTCGGGTTGCTACGCGACGTGGTGGACAGCTGATTGCTGCTGATGCGATTATGCTGCTTATCGCCAAAGCGCTCAAGAAGATTCACTGCCACCTGCCAAAATGATAATTATAATTATTGATAGTGATAGTCGTTATCAGGGCTGCAAAGCCAAACCAATCTAAAACCAGATTTGCAATTTTTGACTCAAATCTAGAACTAGATCAATTGCCAGAAGTACAGACTAACCGAACCCAGAAGGGAATCAAGTCGTTTACAAAAATTAATTGGCTTTAATCTAAAAACGTTTGATGTAAACTTATTAATCATTGGACTTATCTAACTATATTTTAAAGGTGTCCATTTGAAGCAGAGATCAGATTTAGCTTCTATGTGTGAATAATTATAAATTATTTATCCAAATTAAGACCAATTGATTAATTCAAATGTTGAAAATAATTGATAAGCCAAGATTTCAACCAAAATCTAGATTCATTCAAGGATTGTGTTAAACCGGATATACGCAGTGAACCTGGAAACTGGCGGTAAGCTCGAGCCGTAAGCCACCGACTTATTTTTTAGTTTGCAGCCCTAGTTATTATTGCCTGGACTACGTACCTTATAGGTCTCTTTGTCCATGACCTGCTCCAATATCTTGTTTTTCTTCTGCTTCAGCTGGGCCAGCTTATCGCCATTTTTGTTGAGCTTGCGCTGAAAATACCACGTAAACATTTGACGCAAGACAACAATGCTGAAAAACAATAACAAAAATCACTTGTTAAGCATGCCGCTTTCGGTGTAATGAGATCATCAATCGGCTGGCTTTGTTTTTTTTTTCTTTTTTTGATTACTCACAGCACTGGGAACAAGAGCAGCGGCACCAAGTACATGATGCGCTCCTGCATTGTTGGCGGGAAATAGAAGAAATACCATAGCGCAAAGCCAACGATATATGCGCCAATTGTGAAGCCAACAAAGTTGCTAACAAAGCGCCTTTTGCGCTCCTGCGTATTGATCACATATTTTTCTAGATCTTGTATCTGCACTTGCAGACCCTCCAGAACAGCAGTTGTAGATTTTTCCTTCTATAATTAGAAATGCGTACGTATGTAAATGTTTTTTCTATGCATATGTAGTGCATATATGTGCACAGCGGCGCCCTCGGCGTCACTGGCTTATTGGTAATTGCAATTAGATACGTGATATTGCACTTACCCGAAATTTCGATAGAACAAAACCCATTTTATTTATTTTAAGTATAAGATGTACTAAATTAAATGACGCCTACTTAAATTTAAAAAATGTAAATATTAACTAATTTCGTGCCGTGACCCTGCTTCTGGTTGGGCTTGTTGATGCTGACTCGATATATCGATACGGCTGAAAAGTTCGTGCAATATTTTTGGCATCGCATATCGATAGTTATTAAACTAAACATTTTATTTAATTTTTTAAATGTGTTGTAAACTTTAATGAGATTTCACCGATAAGTAGGCAATTATGTACAATTTGAAACTATTTTGGATCAGTATTTTGTAAATTTGTCGCTTTAAAACACTTGTCGATTATTATTGCAGCCCTGCGGGCATCACAACAGATGAGTTACAGTTGCGCATTTTACAAAAGTAAAACAGTTAATTGCACACGAAATAAGAGATTATTTTCTGTGATAACTACCCGTTTGTATCTAAGACGCACATGAGCTGATTTCATTGTCTGCATTTAAGACTGAAAACAAAGAAAACCTGCATTTTTGTTGGGGAGCTGTCTTTTGTGTGGGAGTTGTTGCGGAACAAATTAAAACACGAAAGACGCAGATTAAGCCAGGCAGCTGCAGCATTTGGAGTGAAAATAAAATAATTTAATCATGGCCAAAATGATTTCTCAAGAGACTTTCGACGATGTTGTCCAGGAGAATGTGGTGGACTTCTCCATGAGCCCCACAGAAGCCAAGGAGGAGACTATAAAACAATTTGAAGCACAGGTGCGTATTTGCATGCGTCATCCAATTAGATTTTACTTAGTTGAATGAGTCTTGTTAACCTCAGGGCATCAACCTGGCCAACATTATCAAAGATTTGGCCATCAATGCGGAAACGGGCAAGCCCGTTATTAACGAAACTGTTGACAAAATAACAACGCACATTAACCAAGGAGGCAAGGATACGCAGCAGCTTTTGGATCTGCTTTCCGTCCTGGATGTGGAGTGCCAAAAGTCGCTGGCACATCGTGTGCTCGCCGGCAAGAATGGTGCACACAATGTGCTTACAAAACTACTCAACCAGGCGCTGACCGCCGAAACCCTGCCAACGACGCTGATATGCAAATGCCTGCAGGCTGTGAACAGTCTGACCCACAAGCAGCCCGATATATTCGATGCCGAGGCGATGGCCGTTGTGCTCAAGCTATTGGCACTTAAGGAGCAGCAGGATATCGTTTGTCTGACGCTGCAGTGGCTACAGAAAACGTGCGTCATGCACGAAATGAATCGTCAGAAGATTTTGAGCACCAGTGCCCTGAAGCTATTGAAGCCGCTGCTAGCCAAGGACAGTCCACGCGTGATGCGCGAGCTGACAGCCGTTCTGAGGTTTCTAGTGCTGGACGATGACATACGCGTGGAGTTTGGCTGTGCGCATGAGCATGCGCGCCAGATAGCCAGCGAAATGCTGCTGGATCTCGTAGAGCTGTTGCCCGCCTACGAGGATGTCAATGTGCTGGCGGATTTGCTGCTTACCATCGGCACGCTGGCCGTGCGCCAGGAGCTGTGCCTGGTCATTGACGAAGCCGGCGGTCTGAAGCACATCTTCCATATTATGAGCGAGAATCTGAAAGCGGACCGCTTAAACTGTGAGGCCTTAAAACTTTTACGCGCACTCGCCGGCCATGATGCGGTCAAGGCGCACATAGTGCAGCAGGGCGTAGCGCCCATTATTAAGGAGCTGCTGGACACGCATCAATCCAATGAGAACATTGTGACTGCCGCCTTTGCCTGCATAACAACGCTTACCCTGCGCGTGAAGGAAAACAGCACCGCCTTCTTTGACACGGGCATTGCCGAGATTATGGTCGAGGCGCTGCGCATGCATCCCAAGCACAAAATACTTCAACGCAACGGCGCCTGGGCTATACGTAATATGGTTTCACGTTCGCGCAATCAATGCGAAACATGGCTATCCTATGGCGTTGAAGATTTGCTCAATGCGGCCATGGTGGAGCATCCATCGGTGGCGCAGGACATTAAGGCGGCGCTGCGCGATCTCGGCTGCGATGTGCAGCTGCGCGAGGAGTGGACCGGCACGGCGGAAAAGAAAATTGCCGCATAGAAGGGGACCATATATTTCTACTTTTATATTCACTGCTAACTTATTTCCATACACACACACACACACACAAACTCGAAACTAACGCAACAGCACAATATTCGGAAGCTCACACAAGGTTCATCTATAAATTCATCTATATATTATGCTAACAAACTATAATTCGAAACTGAGGCAGTCTTGGCTTAAACACTTTTGGCTTATAACAACAATTCGCACTGGCTACTTGGTTAGCTTAATGTTGCGCAGCGTGCCCGCTTTGAGCCGCAAATTAACTGTCCTAGACATCGACGGCTGACTGCTCGTTGGTCTTGCTGCTGCCTCCTGTTCCTCCTCCACTGCACGCTGCGCAAATGGATCTATCTTCTCCGAACCGCCCATGCCGTTGAACGCGAAATTGGCGCTCATTGTGGCAGCCGAACTGGAGCCGCCCAGCAGCAGACGTGGCTTCTTAAAAATTGAATACTGCATGGGAGTAGAAGATGCCAATCAGTGAGTAGAACACATCTATACCTAAATACACTTGTATTACCTTTTCGCTAAGATCACTGTGGGTTTTACGTATAACGCCTGTTGCCATGCTTATGCCAGCGCCGCTTTTAATGGGCGATATTTTGGTTATGCCCATCTCTGGCGGCTTCAGCAGATGTGCTAAGCCCACGCTGCTGGACTTGATGTTCAGGTAGGGTGATGTCGATTCCTCTATGCGCTTTATGTTCTGTTTCTGTAATATGCAAACGTAGATAAAGCTTGCATATATTGTATTTTCAATATATCTGTGTACATACGGTTGTCGGCGAGATGGTGCTGCGTCGCTCCTCGCGCTTCAGTGCCACAATGTTGGTGTTTAGGCCCAACGAGTTGCTGGATGCATCCAAGTCAATTGGCTGACTTTGCAGGTTTTTAAGCTATTTGGAATGTTGTCGAAACATTTAGGTCGTTTCTTGTACATTTCGCACGGTAGCTAGCTTACCTTCTCTTGCGTGCGATAGAGATCGCTCTCTAGATGTGATATTTTCTCCTCCAGGTTGCTGCAAGGGCAAAGATTAACAATTTTTTTTCTATTTTTTTTTTCGATTCTACGTAGAGCTTCGAGTTTCTGCCTCTCACCGCTTTGAGTCCAGCTCTCTGCGCAAATCATTCTGCACCAGTTTAAGCACATTGCGCAGCTCCGTCTTTTTGGTCTCGCACTGCCGCAGCTCACGCTTCAGCGTGGACACCCAATTGGCCAGCACATGCGGATTGGCTTCGTTCTTCAGCAGACGATCAGCATCTGCGGCGCCGGCTGACAGTATGGCTGAAACGCCTTCCATTGTGTGTATTTGTTGTTTTAGACTTTTGTTCTCCTTGCGCAGCTCATCAACAACGCGTGCATCGTTTTTAAGTATACTTATTTGCTCCACATAGCCGCAGATTACGAAATCTTTCTTTTGTAGCTTCTGCTCCAGGCCGGCAATTGTTTTGCTGCAATAGAGGGGTTTATTAGGCATTTCATTGGGTTGGATAGCATATGAACCTACAGGCACTTTTTCTGCGTGTCCTTTAGATCTTTCATTTGCTGTTCGATTTTGTTATGTTCCTGCTCCTTCATTTTCATGGCTAGATTCGCATTGTCCAGCTGTTCCTGCAGCGAGCCCACGTCGATGCGACTCACGTCCAAATTGGCCAGATTGAAGTAGACACGCAATATGTTGCGTGTAGTGCACTTGTTGCGGCACTGTGGACACGTTTTGGAGCTGTAATTTGCCTTTAAAATATATATTTGTTGTTTTTAAAGGCGACGCCAGCTTACCGCTCCAGCCATTGCATGAGGCAGTTGTGATGAAACATGTGTCCGCAGATGGTAACGTAAACATCATCGGAATGCGTAAACAGTTCGGCGCATATAACACAATTTAAATTCAACATACTTAATAAACAATATAATACATGGGATAAAATGAAATGTTTAAATGGCGAAAAAACTAACACACAGCTTGCCAAAGGTTTTCGCGCGGCTTTATCAAAAATCAGCTGTTGCGGCAGCCAGCTTCAAGTGAGCTCAAATTTGCGCACAGCCAACTTCAAGTGAGCTCAATTTGTCGCGCAGCCAACTTCATGGTGGTCGACCATAGTCATGACAATTCAATGCCTGCTTTTAGGCATAAGGCCATACTATTGGTTTGTGTCTTGGCTGGCGTGTCCGTTACGCAAATTCAAAAACCATTTAAAGTTGCATGAAAGTTCAATTTTTATTTTAATTTGCAGCCAATGAAATTTACAGTAATTATAGTATAGTATTTGTTGCTTATTTTTGTTGCAGTTCAAAGTTTGACATATTTGTTATGTATACCAGGCAATAATTCCTACTAAATGCGCGCCAATTTGTTTTTTAACAAAATCATTCAAACAAAATAAGGAAATTTATAGATTTTACTCTATGCAATTTTTTAATAAGTGTAGGTGTTACGAATTATTACTTGATATAGAACAATTAATGCCACCTGTAATACTGCATATCTATTGAAAGTTTTTCTTGGGTTTATTTTGTTGTTGATATCTAGTTTAGTTAGACATAGATCGGTAAATTCTTAAAATGCTAGTTCAAGATTTCTTTTTGATTTTAGTTATGATTTTTTTTTCTTTTTAAATAGTTTGTTTATTAGTTAGGGTAGTAAAACATTTGATTTCAATTGTGATATTGTTGTTTTTCGTTCACTTAACTCGAGCTTTTTAACTAGCATATGTTTTAAGTATATTGAGTTTTTTACTTGAAGTTTATTTATATTAATTTTTGTATTTTTTTTGCTAATTACGTTTTACCCATTTTTCCCGAAAGTAGTTTGCTTTTCAATAATACACGTGGCTTGTTGCTGACTTTTTACATAAATATGCCACCATTTTTTTGCACCCTTAAGCAATTAATTGTTAATTATTAATTTAATTTAATAAATATGCCATATTCAAAGAAATCCATGACATTCGCTACCAACTTGCTTGGCATTAAAAATACAACAGTTTTTTCTCTTGTTTTTTTTTGTTTTTTTTTTTACATGTAATTTAACTAGCATTTTCTTTAACAATAGGTTTAAATTGCATTTAAACATTTACATTCAATTTATCTATATGAATAATACAATAGGCAATTAAGCTAATAGCCAGACAATAGTTAACAAATATTTTAGTTTTAACTTAAATTCTAACTGATTTTATACACACTTAACATAACGCTCTAGTGGGCTTTGCTATATCGTATATATGGTATATATAGATATAGATATAGATATAGATTCAGTATGCTCGGGTTCAGTTATAACGATTCCAAAATGCCCTATGCCAAGCTTTATTAACTATATTTTTTAGCATATTTAAATTTATTTACTTAGTTCTAAAATGTACACGAATCGAAAGTTTTGTTGCATAGTTTTTTTTTTTGGAAGTAAATTTCGCTAGAAATTTTATTTGTTGCTTATTTACTAAATAATTCTAAATAATCATAGCTAATTAATAACAATTTCGTATTTTGATTACACAGTTTGTTCAACTTTCGTTTTTTCTCTGACCACAAAAAAAAGCACAGTTTCCAACAGTTTCTTGGCCTAATTACAATCTTAATGCTTCGTTCCTTAAAGGTCTTAATTATTTGCATAATTAACATTAAATTTTAAACACATTTAGCTCAACTTATTTACACTTATATTGTATTTATATTTATTTATATATATTGTATTTATATTTATTTATCTATATTTATCTGGTTCGCTGCCTTCTAGCTACTATATCATTCTTGGTATACATGCTTCTTGTGAGTCCTGGTGTTCTTCTTCTTCTTCTCCTTCTTCTTCATCTCCTTCTCCTTGTATTCTCTTTCTTCTTATTTTGAACGAAGAGGCAAAATCTCTCGCCCTCTTAGCAGAAACGCCTGAAAAATAGTTGTTGGTTGCACAAATCTCATTAGTTAAAAGTTTATACTCTTCTTTTTATAGGCTATTATAATTTTGTGATGAATTATGTAACGCATGGAATATATTTTCGATATTTATATATATTCGGTATATATATTCTTTATATATGTTCTTTATATTCTTCATCAAAAGTCGAGTCCATATACCCAAAGCAAGTGTCTCAGTTGTAAAGCTTTTCATATTAAACTTTGCATAGGTCGCGTTTCTTTCCATTGCAGACAGTACAAAAGACGTGTTTCGATTTTTCGCAAAGTCAAAGCTTCCTAGGTGGAAAGTGCGATTCTAATACTGTGAAAATGGTACCCTCAAATATCTAGACATAGGTCGAAATTTCCCACCCCCATAACTCGGCCAAATCTCATCCGATTTTCACGAGGTTTGGCTTTTTGTTCATTGTCATGAAAATGTTACCCTCATAAATTCTATATAGACATAGGTCAAAATTTATCGCCCCATAACTCGGTCGAATCTCATCCGATTTTCACGAGGTTTGGCTCCTTGTGCATGGCTTGACTTTCAAATCTCTTCATAAGAAATTAATGAATACGTGTTTCAGTGGTTTGGGGAATTTTGCCCGCAACAGTGGTAAATTGGCTTACTGTCCGATCGGTTTCATACTCATATAGCTCTAGAGGAAGAATCGGTTGTTTTCTGTTTCCCAAAATATTTGCAATCACGGACTTCACACTTCTCAGCAATTATCTGCAAAACCATAGCCCAAATTTATTAAAGGGTATTCAGTCTACGGCATGCACAAGTTTCTCCTTCTTTTTATTCGGGCATTCAAAACTTCCGCAAATGCAAAACAGAAATTTCTGTAAATTAATGTTACTTAATTAAACTTGTTGGCAATGCGTAAATGGAACAACTTTAACTGCTGCCACGGCCAGCTGGCTCGGAGCTGGGCAACTGCTCAAATGCAAATGGCTAACTCTAGCCGAAGGTCTGGCCTGACCGGGCGGGCGGCTGGCACGCTTTGAAGATAAGCCTACGACGATGTGCGGCATAATTCGAATGGCCCTTTCGGCGCCCCATTAGACGTTATCCGTTCGCCGCATTGCAATGGCCAACTGATTTTAAACGGTTTTCGCATGCAGATGACAGCACTGATAAAGGGATGGGGAAGGGGGTGGTGGGGGTGGTTTGTGTGGGCTGATAAAACTTTCACTTTGGCCCACAGAATTTGAGTGGAATGCGACGAAACTTTGCCCGTGCTTCATGGCTAACAAATTGTTTCAAGCGTTGCAAGCCATAGAAAACTGGCAACAAAGCGTTGCCAATTCGAAGCTGCGAGTGTGTGGGTGTGTGTGTGTGTTGGTGTGTGTGTGTGCCAGCGGCTGTTTCCCATGGCCAGCGTGTCGTGTGTTTTGTAAAATTGGGCGCCCAAAGCGAAGACGACGACGACGACGTTGACAACGAAATTCAAAACACTTTGAACACTGCAGCAGCAGCAGCAAAACAACTGCAGCAGCAGCAGCAACAATAACTGCAGCAGCAGCAGCAACAGCTCAAACAAATGCTAAGCAATATCAATTTCGGTATGGAGCATTGCAAATTGAAACTTGTGAGCGCGAAATTGAAAAAAATATATTAAAGAAAAATAACTGCAAGAAATAGAGAGAAATTGCAATTGCAATTGGAATTGCATTTACAATTGCCAAAGCGGCATCAATTTCCCTCAGCTTGTTCAATAATAATTTGCAGTTAAATACAAATGTTTTTTTTCCCCTTTTACATAATACACACACACACACACTTACCTTCGCCTCTTCGCATGCACTATCTAGAGTTTCCCGCTGCGATAATGCACCGGTCGGTGGCCGCCAAAGAGTATGCGCTTGAAGGCCTGTCGGAACTCGGGGCTGAATATCGTATAGATGACCTGTAATTAAAAAGAAGTTTATCGTAAGTTTCCCATTCGAAAGCTTCTTTTAAAATATATAAATTGCTTTTGTATTTGGTTTATAACAAATGAAATTGAATTGATTTTGTTTTTGGGAAAAAACACCAGAAATGACGTGAAAAAAGCTAGATTCGCAGCATTGTTAAGCACGTGCCTGCAAAAAGGACGCTTACGACATTTGCATTTGCACGGCTCGTTAGAAAAGACTTTCCCTTTTTTCTTTTAAAACGCCAAAACTGAAGAAAGTATCTAAATTGTCAAAACTGTTAAGCTGTGTAAAGCTTGACCAAATATTATATACTTTTTGCTCTTCAAAAAGCTATAACTAACTAAAAGTAGCTCATTTACCAACACTGTTAGATTTTAGGGGCTGTAAAATAAGCTTTTTTCTCTATGCGTTTTCATAAAAAGCTTATTTGACAACACTGTTAGGCTGCAAGGTCTGTAAAAAAGAAACTTTTCGCCTTTTCACTTCAAAAAATCCAAAACTTAAGTGCAAACAGCTAAATTGTCCAAGCTGTTAATCCCAATGGCTTGAAACAAGCTCAAAAAAGCTAAAAATTGCCCCATTGACAACACTGTTAACCAGTGAAGTGCTTGTGAGATAAGAATTCAGTGTTGTTTAAAGATGTAATTTGTCAAGCAGTACTAAATATCCATATCGATAAGTGCTGATAAGCGAGACAAGTTTACAGCAATCTGGCAACTCTTTGACACAGCTCGATAGCTTTCTTTCAAATAGACAAGCTCAAGCTAGGAGCTGACAACGCGCAAAGAAAATAATACAGAAACTGCGAGTAAGTTGCAATAGATGAAATGAAAGTAAATTTAATACAAATGAACACAAATAAATCATAATTTAGCATTATGAGCGCCGCAGATAACAATGAGAAGCCAACAACCAGCAACGCAGCCGCAGCATCAGCCGCGGGCGGGGGCATGGATCGCAAGCGCTTCAATGTGAAGAAGTGGAACGGGGTCGCGCTCTGGTCCTGGGACATTGTCGTTGACAACTGCGCCATTTGTCGCAATCACATTATGGATCCGTGCATTCAGTGCCAGGCGAATCAGTCGACCAACAGCGGCATCGAGTGCACCGTCGCCTGGGGCTCCTGCAATCATGCCTTCCACTTCCATTGCATATCGCACTGGCTGAAGACACGTCCCGTCTGTCCGCTGGACAATCTCGAGTGGAACTTTGAGAAATATGGTCGCTAGTGCCTTGTAATGTTCCCCAAATGAGCGAAATGATAATATAAATGTCTGTGTGTGTGTGTATGTTGGTGTATATATCTATCTTACCGGATTCAGCGTGGAATTAAAGTAGCCCAGCCAGAGGAAGAGGGAGGCGACGCTGTCGCTGATCTGGCAGGCGGCGCAGAGCGGCATCGTCAGGGCCATCACAAAAAATGGCAGCCAACAGACGACAAAGGCGCCGGTGATGATGGCCAATGTTTTGGCCGCTTTCCTTTCGCGTTTCGCCTCCAGCGTCTCCTTGCGCTTGTTCACCTTCTGCATGGGATTTGCTATGCTCGACAACTGCTGCGGCGGCGCCGGGTGTGGATGATGTCCCGGCTGATGCTGCTGCTGATGTTTGGTGCGCGGTTCGGGTGTTACCGCACCGGAGGCATTTGCCGAATTGCTGCACAACGGATGCGCCTGGTTGCAGCTAGTCAACGTGCTCGTCTTTGCTGTCATCGGTCCGGCGGCGGCGGCGACGGCGGCCCCTTGTGTTCCAATGGCTGGCGATGTTGGTGTTTGCGGCGATATTGCTGATATCGATGTAATTGTTGTGGCATTCGATGTGCTGGCGCCTCCGCCGCCGTTGCTGCCGCCAATTTTAACAGTTTTTTGTAGCTGCTGCATTTGTTCCAACTGCTGTTGCAGCTGCGGATCCTCGAGCACTTCAACCGCGGCGCCACCATTCCCATTGGCCTTGCCCGTCGGCGTTGTTGCTGCCGCTGCCGCTGCTCCTGCTGCTGATGTTGCGGTTGCGGTTGCCACTGCCTCATCCCCATCCTCCTCCCGCTGCTGCTCGTTCTGCTGCTGCTGCTGCTCGTTATCCTCCTGCTCCGCTTCGCTGTCCGCTTCCGTTACATTTACTGGCTGAGCTCCAGCTGCTGCTGCTTTTGGTTGCTTGGCGCTGCTGCTGCTGCTGATGCTGGCGTGCTGCTGATTGGCCAGCGCCACCAGGTGCGAGACGGTGGCTATTTGGCTGCCCGATGTGCTGGGCACCTGAAAATAAGAGCAAGTTTAAGCTGGTTAGCACCTGCAAACTGATTTTGAATCACTTCGACACCTTCATCCTCATTTATTTGTTAACTATGATGTATCGTCAAATGGGTTTGGTTTCAAGTTGAAAACGTTTGACTTCTTGGTACCCAAAGCATAAATACTGTAGTGCTCCATAGGATTTATCTTTCTATACTTAGTAGTTGCCAATTTCAGTTGGAGATCACATTTAGCCCGCAAATTCTAGGTGAAAATATCTGACAATGTTTTCAGTTAAATGCGCAATTATAAATCAAAACTTTGGTATACTTTTGTAGAGGGTATTTATAATGTGTAAAGCATAGAAGGAGACCTGCAGCCACGAAGTATATATGTATATATTCTTAATGGCATTCGAGTTGATATAATCATGATCGTCCCCCTCCGTGTGTCCTCCTGTTTGTTTTTAGTCTAGTCTTCTAGTCTTGTGACTCTCGTCTTGCAATTTTGCATAGGTTTGTCTTTCTATTGCAAACTGTACGTATGTCGAAATTTAACTTGTTTTTTTAGGAAGATATTATGACCAAACCCAGTATTTCCTAGATTCACTATGCTGCTTATATATGACCCAAGTCATATCATTGTATTTTCTCTATGGAAAAAATCGATCGGAAAATGATTTTTTATATGGCAAAATACTCTGTTAACTGTTATTTTTACCCAACTCAGCACTTACGAGCTTGATTATTCTCATATCTGCCAATCCGTAAGGCAAAGGTTTACAAGTGTATTAAATCTTCGGTGTGCGGCATAAAGCCGTCAATTCTCGCTTTGTCGCATATTCCAATCAAAACCTAGCTTCAAGAACGTGCAAAAGGCATTGAATTGGTTCGTAGCGTGAATCGAACCAGTTATTTCTTTTCTTGTGGCTTGCTGTCATGGTTAGCAGTCAATTTCATTTGCCAAATTAGCATTTCAAATCTGTGCTCGCCACACACACACACACACTCGCATAAATCACAAACTCCAATTGCATTCATAAATTTATTTAGTGCTGTGCACCCTTCCCCTCCCCCAACACATACCCGCACAACGTGCCCCCGCCACGCCCTTTGGCTCGTCAATTTTCATGGGCTTTTTATGCCACACAGTTGTGTGGTTATAAATTTTCCAAATAAATAAAATCGCTGGGCAAATATTTATTTACGTTAAGCTCGTTGCGCCAGAACCCCCCGCCACGTCTCAGTTTTGGCCACGCCCATGCTATTAACCCACTATCCCACAGGCAGGCAGTTAGACGGACGGCCCACGACGGCAGTCAGTCGTGGGTTGGCGGCACTTGGTCAAAAAGGGCTACAACAATTTGTCGAGACTTGAGCAGAGGCTGCTAACGGCATGTCCTAGGCACTAAAATTCATATAATCACCTGTAATTTGAGCCAGCAGTGTCCATGTCCATGGCCACATTATGTGCAGAAGCGTAAAGTGCTAAAATCAACTTTTATGTGTTATAAATTTTGTCCACCCACCCCGCTCTGTGCGAAAGACGTACGAGTTACTGCACAGGTGGCGCGCGCGTTTCTTTTGCTAGAGATGGGATAAACAACGATGCGTGCTGCGATATCGGTTGCGTGTCCCGTTTCGATAACTGGCAACTGACTGAGGAGTTCGATAACAGCTTGAAGTGTATCGAAAGTGGAACTTTTCAATTATCTTAAAGAAATGTGCTTATACTGGCCAAGATTTGATCAGATTGGATATAAAGTATCCTCATATCAGAAAGATGTTATAGAAAGTGGAAACTTGCTCCTTAAAATAACCTCAAAGAAATGTTCGGAGAGCTTCTTCCTTTCAGTTTATAACTGCTCGTTGAGTATCGAAGGGGACATTTTGAAATTATCCTTACGAAATGTGCTTAGCTTTTAAATAAAGTTGGGCTATGATCTTCGATTAAGAAAGCTTATAAAGGGAGTTTATTCTTATAGTCGACAGCTGTTAATTCTTTATACTTTTCACAATTTGCATTTTATTGCTGTGTTAAATATGCTTGTAGATATGCTGAGCGAAGACAGCTTATAAACATTTGCAAGATTTTAGCCGATAGCTTCTAATAAAAAGTTTCTAAAGGGATATTTATTTTATCTTATATATTTTTAATAGCCAGAATCTGTTTAAAAGTCGCTCAAATTTGTCACTTCTTTCAATGTGTTTAACTAAATCATTTCCCAGTCCTATTTCAATGTCCGACTAAGCCAAACATGGATTTCGGCGAATTCACTGAGCGGAATGTTGGAATGAAATAGGCGCTTAAAGGCTTAAAATATGTGTCCCTCTTTTTCTTTGTAATAAGAGTAAGAGCTTGTGAAACCCGGAAACTCGCACAGATATCGCTCGTCTCTAATTTCGACTTGGTCTCTTTTTGGGAGCCTGCAGACAATTAATGGGCCGCACGGATACGGCGCCAAATGAATTTTATGACTTTGATTCCATAATATATTGCTGGTTGTTATAAGCGTGTAATTGATGCGGTGCCTTTTCCAAGCACAAAGCAACAACAACAACAGGAAAAACATTTAAATTTGTGGCGCAAAATGAAAAATGCATTTTCAATTTGCCAACAATGAAGAGAGAGCCAGAGAGAGAGCGAGAGAGAAAGAGAGGGCAAGTCAGGAACCACACTGGCCATGTCAGTAAAGAGATATACGTATAGAATTCACAATGGCCATTGGCCAAATTGTACATTTTCACACAAAGGAAGCGAGAAGCAGCATATGTAACCTTAGCTATGGCCATTGTCAATGCCAATTGTCCGTTGTGTTCGTTGTCGGAGCACAAACAAATGTTGCAGCAGTGTTCGATTTCGTTTTGGTTTCATTTCGATTCGATTCGATTCGATTTCTTCTTTGACTGCGAACAGAAGCATTTTTAATGTTGCCGCACGTAAAGCAAATCAAAGCAACTGCAAAACGGTCGGCAAATCCAAATGCGAAACGTATTTTCACATTTACCGTCCGCAACAATGCGAATAATGAGGGCGCGTTCCATTGGCTTCGCTCACGGTGTGCGGGTGTGCGGGGGCATGGGGCATGTTGAATATGACAACAGTTGGAGAACAGTTGAAAAGTTGCTGCTAAAACTTGAAGATTACGCATACGCCGCATGGGCCAGCTGCAAGTTTTTGCCCGGCAACTTTTAATTTGAAGTGGACTGCGTGCGCGGTCGGGTGGGGCTTTGCAAACACGCCAAAAACCAAAAACCGAAAACCAGAAGCCAGAAACCAAAAGCCCTAAACCAAAAACAAACACAACTACAAGCCGAAGAAGTCAGCCAAAGTGTAACAAATACACCACACACACACACACACGCCCAGCTAATATTTTATTTATGTGCATTGACCACCCCTACTTCTCCAGCGCACACTTTGACTTATTCGCCGCAGCCCCCCGCCCCCCCTACTCGGCATGCATTTAAGTGAAGTGTATATTTGTTTCAATTTATTTTGCAGGCACCACTTGCGCCTGCATTGACTTATTGTTTTTGTTTCCAATTTGTTTCAGTGAGTGTATTCTTAATAGCCCTGCACGCGGCTTATTAGCTTTGCCAGGCGCTTTGCGGGGTTTAGTAGAAGCTACAACTTCCATTGGGTTTCCTGCAAGTGCTTAAGTAATTGTTGCTGTTAAGAAGATTAACGGCAGGGATATATAAATAAAATAGATATCTCAAACAAAGCGCAATAAAAATATATAAATAAATATACAGCATGTTTGAGCACTAAAAGTATTTTACGTTAAAATATTGCAAATAGATATTGACAATTTACAATTTTATAGTTAAATGACACTAGTTGAGAATTGAACTAGACTAGAAGAACTAGAAGCCAGTGTTGTGTAGTAATCACAATAAGTTTGCAGCTTCTAAAACAGCTTTTAAAAGCACATGAGAGCTTTCAATGAGCTTCGGGGTTTGCATAAAACCAGAGTGTAAAGTTTAATAAATACTTTGGAACATGTTTTAAAAGCTTTTCCATTTACAAAATAACTTCGATTAAGCCTTAAGCTTTAAGCTACTTATATTAATTATGTTTAAGCTAAACACTTGACAACACTGTTCTAACCTTTAAAGATATAAAAGCAAATACTGAAATTTCTTTTTGATTTTTTTAAAAGCTTTCAACACTCACTTTTATTGCCAAAATCAAACTTCTCGCCGCCTTTTCAGCTGGTGTCATTTTGAAGAACTACGCATTGCAATTATTTCTGCAATTTTAAATGCAATCTGGTTTTTGATTCATGTTCAATTAAATGCATTCCCAGTCGTATTAAAACGCAATTTGTTTTTGTTAAATTGCCGTTTTATCGTCTCGGGCTTTTTGAGTATTCATGTATATACATATATAGAAGCTGCGGTGCAGTTTGTGCTAACAAGCTCCTTTAGTTTTGATATCCTGTACTTTAAAGGGTGTTATAAGGGTATATTAATGCTGTATAGAAATGTATGCCTGTCAAGGCTGCAGAAATCACCTACGTCCACATAAACCATAAATATTTGTTTATCTAGCTATGTCCGTCTTTCTGTCTATCTAATCTCGTTCGTTTTAGGTACTAGTAAAGTTGGCAACGTGAAATTTGACATATATAATGTTTATTGTATAGCATACGCAAGACTAGTATCTCAATTTATATCGATATCTTCTCCTATTTCTGTAGTATCGATTAATATCGATTTTGGGACTTGCTTTTTTAAAATAACTACAAATACACAAGAGCTAGATAAACCAAACCTGTTTCTTATAGTGTCTTTCGTATCTCGCCTATCTATCATATCTCTCGTACCTCTCTCATATTTCTTGTCTCTCTCGTACCTCTTGTATCGTATCTCCCGCACGTATCGTATCTATTGTATCTCTCGTATTTTTTGTATCTCTGGTATCTATCGTATTTCTCGTATCTCACATATCTATCACATCTCGCGTATCTCTCGTATCTTTCATATAGTGTGGGCAATGTGAAAGAAGAAGCACAGCCTTGTTTGCATTTGTGAGTGTGTGCGTGTGTATTTATGTCCAACAGGATGCTAGAATGTTTTTATAGCCAGCTCAACGCTGCTTTAAGGGTGTTTTATCGTCGGGCATGCTCGACTGAAGCAGTCCTGCTTTTTCTATATATTTTTTTATTTTCATTTTAGTTGTTGCTTTTTTGTTTGCTTTAGCTCATGCGTTTGGCTCTTGCCTATATATTAAGCAAAACTACTATGATAAATTTATATATTTGTTTGTGGCTAGGCGTGTGTGGTGTGTGTGTGTGTGTGTGTGTGTGTGTGAGTGTGTTTATTTATTTGGCTGTCCACTTATTTGGCGCACACACTGAGGAACCTGGCCCAAGTAAATATTTAATCTGCGTGCGTGTGTGTGTGTGTTTGCTGGCCAGCAAAGGCAAATACGAGACGCAGTTGGTTTCTCTCAGTTATTAGGGGCAAACGAATGGAAACGAAAGCTGTTAGCCATAAGCCATCAACATATTTTCTTCAATTACTCAAGCGTATTGAGTGCCTTGTTAGGCCACGTTTTCAGCTCCTGTTGCTGCTTTCTGTCGCCCATATTGTTGTTGCTGCTGCTGCTGCTGCTGCTGCAGAGCTTTGTTTTCATTTGACTGAAACTGAGATGCTTTGCATGGTGCTGGCTCTGAGTGCGACTGCGACTCGGACTCGGACTCAGACTCCGACTCAGCCTCCGTCGTATCCTTGTCACAGAGCTTACATTTGACTTAGCTATTACTTAACCTGCACAAACCGTTGCGACCTTTGGCCGCTCGACTTTTGGCCACCTTGTGGCGATGCCAAACCAAACGTTCAAGCAATTTATTTTGGCCTGACTCTTTTATGGTTTCGTATTGCTTTGATTTTCGTGCCTTTTCCCCTAATGCGTGTGTGTGTGTGTGCTTCCCGCTGCTTATTTTTTAGCCATAAAAAAATAAGCTGAAATTGAAGTACATAAAAACTGCCTGCTAAATACAAATTTGGGCTGCCAATAAACAAACAAACACAAAAAAAAAACAAGCTTTTGCGCCCTGCATTTTATCGCCCACATTTGTGTCGTGTGTGGGTAATTTGCAGGCTTTCGACTTAGACGTCGGCTTATATATGCTTATGGCATATTAATAAATACAATCTACATGCATTTTGGGCTGCAATAAAAAATAAAAACCCAAATGCGCTTGTCTCCCTGCCTTTTTTTGAGCTGCTGACACACGCGGCGTATACGTGATATCCTTAGTGATATTAAAAGAAATCGATTTATGCGTGCATAAATCAAATGTCTGTCGTCGAACTTGATGTTTAGCTAACGACATGTGCAAGTTTCTATTTGGGATTTAACGGGGATTACGCGCACAGGACATGGACTGGACAAGGACTTGATTTCATTCGCTCTGCGCTGCGTGCACTCAGGAAGCAAACTCAGATCGTTGGGCACATGTCAGGCGTTATGAAATTTGCTTTCAATGCGCACAGCGCCCCCGAAAAACCAATTCGAAAATCCAAATTCCCTGCTCCTGTTGTTGTTGCTGTTGTTGTTGCTGGGCACTTACCTCGATGCCGGCGCGACTCTTGCTGTCCACATTCGAGCTACTGAACTCGGTATCCTCGACCGTGTTCACCGTGTTCGTGGAGTTGCCCTCAACCAGGCCCAGGGCTGTGGTGCCGGCCGCTGCACCGCTCTTATTCTTGGCCGTTGAGAATCTGCCAAGACGTAGCCGCAGACGATTAAGTTTAGTATCTGTTGTGGTGCTGGTCGCGGGCTGCAAAATGAAAAATGGAGAGCATGGTAAAGGGCTGCTTTTAGCTTGAGCTGCTACTCGATTTTGAGTAACGAAATTAAATTCATAGTTTTTTTTTTTTGTTCTGTTTCGCACAGCATTAAAATGTATAACAAGAGTTGCAAATTTGTATTTGTTGTTGTTGTTGTTGTTGTTGTTGCGCGTCACGCTTCAATAAACCGCAATTTGTACGCATTTCAGAGTCTGAGCTGAGCCCAAGCTGATCCCGTGCGTTGCCTTTACCATATGCATATGTAAGTGGATACGTTCGTAAATAAATTGTGTATATTTGTTACAGTCACGCCACACAGTTGCACGGCTCCACAGTGCCACAGTGCCACAGTGCCACAGAAGCCGGAGTGGCACTTCCATATACCCAAAATATTCCGCCACCCAAAAGCTACAGCTACAGTGCCTGCTCAAAATAAATTTCACGCTTGACTGCTTCAAGCGCTTGACCTCTTTGATTTTATTTTTTTTTTTGGATTTTTTTATTTTCTTATGGCTGCATCCTTTTCTCATTCTTTTGCTGCCTCTTGCCCCGCCGCAATTTTGTGTTGTTGTAGTAGTTGTTGTCGTCGCCTTCAATCCCCACCAAATTAAAGTAATTGAGTAGTCAAACCTTTTGCCTCATCGTCAACGCTCTCGTCATTGCCATGTTGACCCTTTGGCAAGTCGATATTGCTTTAAATAAATAAAATTATGCTGATTTTGCGTTCGTGTGCGGAAATTTGTCCAGAAGAAGAAAAAAAAAATGAAAGAAAACCCCGCCAAGATGTAGCGACAGCAGATGAGAAAAAAAGGGCTTGAATTGTTTGTGTGCCTGGTCATGCCCTCTGCCGCATGCCCCATCAGTCCCCACTTCAGCACTCCCAAATGGCGTGAATATTTGCGCAAATAGTATTAAATGGATTTGCAGCTACGCATGTGACCTTCATTTTGTGGGCAGGACAAGAAGTGTAATTGCTTCGTCGCATGCCAAGCCCAAAGTGCTACGTTTCAAGTGCCCACCTTAAAGGGACTGCTAGCCGAGAAGAGGAAGAGCGCCAAGGGTCAGCTTATTAAATATTTAGAGACAGATGCTTAATTAGACAGCGTTTCAGGTGCAAACTAATCCACCGGGAGCTGACGGCTATTAAATTGACGTTGGCTTTTGTTAGTTATTAGATAATCAACATTTTTAGTTACCTGTCAAAAATCTTGATTTACTTGCTGCTAGAGATGAGCGCGTGTCGTGTTTCTTTCATGTGACATGCACGCGTCGTGCTCGTGCTTAGAAGTCAGACATGGTAGGGGGGACTGAAAAGTTCTTCACAAAAGCTAGATCTAACGCGCCGTAGCATAACGAGAGGTTAAAAATGCATTACCCGACTTAACACGACTTTTACCTGCCTTTTACACAACTTTTACACGACTTTGACACGACTTTGATACGAATTAACACGATTTGATATGACTTGCAGCTAATCAACACGACTTACGCATCATTAAATACGACGACTGATTAGTCCCGACCTAAAGCGATTAGACATGACTTAACATCATTTTAAAATGAATTGACACGACTTGACACGAGGCTAAACGACTTAACACGAGTAGGCACGACCGGACACGACTTAACACGACCAATTAAGAGCGCATGACACAACACAACCACAAATTAAAGGTGAAAATGTAGACATTGCATACGATAATGTGGAAATATTACAAGAATAACAACAATTTCCTGTTGCAAAAGTTTGATAGGCATCAATCTGTAGTCAAATACAGTACATAAAAACTAAGCTCTCAATATTTTAGTTCCAAATCCAAATTGGATTGTTATTTCCCAAATATTGCGAAGGCAAACTTCTTCAGCTTTGGCCCTGGGCTCATTCAGGCAAATCAACAATTTGGGGGCCAACTTAAATGCGTAAATCCGTTAACTTTTCGCATTTTCACGTAACAATTTGCCGCAGCCAAAAAAAATATAACTGTAATAATCACATTTGTACGCAATACGCTAATTGAATTTGCGTTCCGTTTCGCCTGCTTGAGATTGCGTATACGCAGCGTTGGCGTCGGGCGTCGGGCTTGATGCCATGCGGGCAATCAATGCGTAATTGAATCGCTGATAACTTCAAAGACACTTACGTATACAAACACGCACACACACTCGCACACACACGCATTGTTTGCCAGTTGGTGTGCCATGAAATTGCTGCGCTTAACAATTGGCGAAAAAGTTGTTCGTGTTGCTCGCGCGCTTAGCCATAAATTCCCTGGATTCCCCTTTGGCATTTGCTTAGATCGAAAACTAAACAACACGGCACATTAACGTTATTTAAATACTAAAGTAAACGCACACACACACACATAAGCACTGACACACGTATAGATAAGCTGGCCTGTATTCCCTGTGCAGTAAAGTGTAGCATACTTTTCAGCAGCCTCGATGAGGAGCAAAACCCAGCTCAATGTGTATTTTATGTAGATGTGCCTGTCAGCTGTCGTTATGTATATACACACTCCTCCGTCTGTGTGTGTGTGTGCGTGTGTGTGCACATTTATTTAAGCGTTTGCATAAACGATACTTGGCCGAAGCCATTTTGCCACTTTGGCTAATTTATGTAAATTGTTTTCTTATTTAATTGTTTTTCTTGCGAGACATGTGTTGAGCTTCATATCACTGTGTGTGTGTGTGTGTGTGTGTCTTTGTCTTTGTCTATATGTGTGTGCGTGTGTGTATCCAATAATTTCCTTACATGCGATTTATGCTGCCCAAGATATCGCTCAAGTGCCTGACAAAAAATGTTTGGCTATGAACTACACTGTGCAACAAACTTTTGTTGTGTATCTATACAAAATTGTTTATGTTGATTTAAGATTAAGTTTTAGAGTTAAAACTGCAATTCTTTTGTATTTAAGAGCGAAATTTTCAATGCTCATCATTTGTTATACTTGTTTTTATGCAACTTTTGAATTTTGTCCCCATGTAGTACAGTGTAAATGTGGCTGCTTTCGATGGATATATAAAAGAGGAAGAGCAGAAGAGCGCAACACAACTTGCAGACGTGTGTGGCATATGGACGACTTTGCCGAAAAATCTGCCCAGCTTTGCTGCGTAGCCTGCTAATGTTCGTCCTGGCTGTTTTGCTGTTTGTCATATGGTCCTGGTCATAATGTCAATATCTAGAGCAATCAATTTGAGCTGCTGTCGCTGCTGTCACTTGTTGTTCTTGTTGTTGTTTGCAAATGTAATTGTGATTATGTTCGAGTGGTCAAGGCGGGCGCAAACAACAACACACACACACAATACACACAAACAACGGTCTTCAGTGCTCTTGAGTGCAAAACATCTGGGCGTTGTTGTCAGCATCACTTGGTCAAGAGGACACTCCAAAGACCGATTGCTTTTTGTGTTTAATGTTACATTATTATTAATGTTTGCCGTTGTTGCTTTGGCGTGGCATGTGAGGCATGTGGCATTAGTCGCACAGCCAAATTACACATAATACCTGTACGCTCAATTTGCTTAATTGCCTTTTACTATCATGTATTATGTTAATTACAAAATCAATGCGTACAAATTTACAGTGGGCAACTATTGAACGTTTGCTTATCAGAAATAAATTAATTTTAAAGCGTGGTTTAAGGCATCAAAAGCATATTGAAAACTACGTTTTCTAAAGATTATTTATTCACTTTACCTTGAAAACAACTTTTTTGTTCAATTTCTTTAACATACCCAAGAACTCTAATTAACAGCTGTTAGCTTAACAGCTTATGTTAAGTCAATAGCTGTTTGTATTTAAAATTTTAAATATTTCATTATATTTATTATTTAAAATGGCATTCAAAACAGATTTTTTTTTGCAACAGGTAGTCTCTATTAAGCCCACGGTGCAAAGTGCCTGAAATTGTGTCAGTTATGTGTGCATTTGACTACTTTTCTGATCAATGCCAGCTGCATTTCAATTAAAATTACGCACATTAATGCTAAATTATGTGCTAAGCCTCGTGTCGATATGCCACATTTCTGGAATTTTATTAGTTTATGCAGTTTAAATCATTTGCAGGCTAACAAATTTGTTAGCCATCCGCCAGTTGTTGCCAGTTAGCACTTGGAGCTTAGAATTGGCCATAAACATGTTAAATGCAAATGCAATTAACTAAAATTTATGGGCTGCCAGCGAAACAAAAATAACAACATTTTTGTACACGTTCTTGTATCCAAATATCCAAAACTTTGCTACAACAAATCTTTATTAAATACAAGAAAAAAAAAGGAAAGAAATATTGGAACAAAGCGCGCAACGGGCGAGCTGCGGAATGCGCTGTTGTTGTTCTTGTTGTTGTTTGTTAGTATAAACCCTCGTCAAGTTGCAGGAAAGCAATTTTCAATTTGAAAGCATTTAGTTGAATAAAAAAGGAATAACAAGAGAATAATTCGATCGCAGCAGCAAGCCGTTGTCTAAATGCTCTCTCTTAGCCATAAAAGGGGATTCGAAATACTCGGAAGAGTTGAAAGACAGATCTCTTAGTAAATATATTCTCATAAGTCGATCAAACCTGGGCACACTTTTATGTTTAAAAGCTCATTAAAGCTTTGAACTAGGTTAAATGTAAAATGCTCATAACCGAAAGCGTACTTGGAGCTCAATTAATTATAAACTGTTACAATGTGGTAAAACTGTCGCGAATGTAGACTTAAGCTGGAGTTAATAAGCTGAAGCTTACTTAAGACTCAAAGCTCGGCATACTGCTTCTTTCTTTTTTATATTTTTAGGCTTTTAAAGCTTTATAGGTTCAGTCTGCAAATGAAAAACATTTTGAAGCTCATGGTAGCTTGGCATAAGATAAATTGATTGTAGTCTATAAAAATAATCTCAATTTTAAGTGAAAGCGCATTAGACACTATCAACTCACGCTCTTAACTCCTTTTGCTCACGCTACTATTGCTTTATTAATTATGTTTTCATTGGTTTTTAATGACTTTAAAGTATTGTGAGTTAAGAAAAATCCCATTTACTTAAACAAACTAGCTCCCTTAGTGCATAAGCTCGAGGTTAGGGCATCAAAATGCCTGCGCTGAGTGGGGTAAATATATTTTAAAATCAACAAGCAGGCCAGGCCAGTGAGTGGCACTAAATGGATGCGTGTAGCAGGCTATAGATGTGTGTCTGTGTGTGTGTATGTGTTTGCCTGCGTTGCTGTGCTGGCATTGGTATTGGCATGCGCCTGCTGACATGTAACTAACACACACACAGACACATACACAGGCACACAGAAGAAGCAACATGGGCCGGACATGGCTGGGACATGTGTACGCTGGCAAATAGTGGACAACTTGTCTTGTTTGCGCATTGAATTTGTGATTCCAATGACTTTTTGTCAGCTTCGCACTGGCCTGTGCGATTCCCCTGTTTGCGTATGAGTGTGTGTGTGTGTGTGATGTGTGCAAAGGGTGTGGGTGTGGGTGTGGGGGTAAGTGTAAGTGTATGTGTGTAGGTAAGTGGTTGCAAACATTTCCACGTCAAATGGTCATTTTCAATTTAGTCAAAGCATTAAGCTTAAGCTAAGTAGTTGGTTCTAAGTATGTATGGACTAGCTATAGACAAAAAAAAGGAGAAGAAACACTAACCTAAAACAAAATAAAAACATGTTATATAGAAGCTAACGTAGGCAACACGAAGTTTAGTTGCTCTAGGTGTGCTACATACAGCATCATGTTCAAATCATTTTCCAGTTTTTCAAAGCAGTTAACTTAACGGAAGGTAGCATAACAGAGCTGTTAAACTAACATAGTAGAAGGCAAGTCATATAACAGAGCAAGAGTATGTGTAATTTAACAGAAATGGGCTAACGCTAGCAGAAAAAAAGAATCTCTATGTTACAACTAATATTTACATTACACTAACAGAGGTAACTTGACACAGTAAACTCTGTTAACTTGACTTGGTTGATCATAAGCCCTGCTAATGTCTTAACAGCACTCACAAACATGAATGTTATGTTTCGTTTATGTTAACTAGCATTTTTGTTCCTTAACATTAGTATGTTAGTTAACAAACCGTATGATTAATCTGATGTAATCCCCCGAAAGAGTATTTTTTAAAGGTCATCTGCACGCAAACAGCATACAAAGCCGAAATTGCAATTCAGCAAGACTCACAAAAAGTTATCAGTGTGTATGCGCACACCAAACACACACACACACACCACACACACACACACTTGTTAGGTGCCACAAAAATTGCCTTGGGTTTTTGAGTTAACACTGTTCGTTACACTTTCCACCTCAAAGCGAGTTGCCTTTTAAAGCCAGCGCAGGCGGCGAACAATATCTAAAATGCATTTTTAAACACACTTGAATGAAGTTCAAGCTGCCTAATTACATTTTAGCCCCAAGGGCTGAAGTGCGCTCGGTTGGCCAAATCGTGAGCGTCTTGCATATGTTAAGGGCATCTTCTGCACAAGTCTTGCGCCTTGGGGCGCCGCTTTCACAGCCCTGTCTTGTTATTTCATTTCGAAATTTAAAAGTCAAAGAGCTTTTATAAAAAATTTAGCCATTACCATTTAGAACACAAAAGAATGTAGAGCAAGAGAAAGCGACAAAGATCTTAAATCGATTGAATTTCGACAGAGTTATTAGAGCTTGAAGCACTTTTCAGGGGAAAATACTATATTATAATACTTTATCATAAAATATCAATCATATATTGATTGTAACTAATATTCTGAGTATCTCCATTAAAAGTTTATTTTGGTATGCAAGCTAAAAATGCAAGCGAGGTAAAAAATGTTATGGTTTGATGCCTTAGTTTTTATAATGAAAGAAATTAAAGTGTCAAATTGATTATGAAGCCAAACATAGATCAAAGATCGTAAACCTCTTGCAATTATCTGCAATGTCAGCTAAGCAAGGATAGTGTAAAGGTTAGCATATTTACCTGATTATTGTTGGCTGTCACATCGACAGGTCGCGGTCGTCGGCGATGTATGCGTTTCCGAGCCGTCTGATAGATTTTCCAGTAGAGCGCCAAGATGACCAGCAGTGGCACATAGAAAGTGCAACAGGTGGCAAATACCTGAAAGAGAAATTCAGTTTATAAAACAATCTAAATAATGAAAGTTGAAATCGCACCTGGTAGGCCACATCCTGTGAGACCATGCACTTCTGCTGTTCGATACGCTGCAGATAGTCCGGATCCTTCCAGCCAAACTGTGGCGCCAATGAGACAATCACCGAGGCCGTCCACACGCAGAAGATCATCATGAAGACCCGATTGCTGGTGCGTGAATGGATGTAATCAATGTTGGTCACCGCCCAATAGCTATATAAATAGAGCAACAACAAAATACATATATTTTTTTTTATTAACAATTGCGCAACACTTGAGACATGGCGGCGTGTTTGTTTTTTCTATTCTTATTTACTTTATTTGAAACGCGCACAAAATGCAAATGAAATGCTGCATAAATCTAGGCAGGCACACACACACACACACATAGACCCACACACACAGGCACACATATGGAACCGCGTGAAAGTAAAGAAACGTGTTCGATATCCGAATTCCGTTCAACAGTTTTTTACAGCATTTTGTTACCATTTTTTGTGTGTCGGTGTGTATTTGTTTTCTTTTTTCTTCGTTTTTGGGTTTTGTGTGCCAAAACATGTTTTATGTATGTATGCAAACCGGTGTGTGTGTGTGTGTGTGTGTGTGTGCGTGTGCGGCAGCTAAGCGAGGCATTTTTCAAATTTCCATTTCTAAAGACGAGCCTAAAAGCAACACAACTTTGTAATGTTGTTTGCCGGCGCATAGAAAAACAAAATGGAATTCCTTTGCCAGATTTGATTGCTTGAGTTAAGAGAAGAATTAATTTCATTATAAATGGAGTGCAGCTCACAAGTACAGCAATGCCAGACTATATTTGAATTGGGCCTAATTGGTATTAACTCGAAAAGCTTTTTTTGAGATCTGAAATAATCAATGTGAGATAGGCAGAAATTTAATTTTAATAGTCTTAAGGAAATAGTTCAAGTAATATTAACTGCAATACCATCAATAATTCTGCTCCTTTCCAAGATCATAATCATATCTTGAACACTTTAAGAGCTGGATCCGTAGTACTCTTACTTTTCGCTTGTATTCAGTATTTTATATTGTACTCAAAAATATAACTAACTATTGAAATTGGGAATATTTTTATGCAAATATTATAATGAGAAGTTCACAAAGTTTAAAAAGTTATTTAAAATCTTTCTAATTCCTTAAAGAGCTAGAAATGTGTGTTTGATATTCAGAACCAAAGCTGAGTTGATTTAGCTTTAGCTGTTTATTTAACTTTAAGATAGTTTCTATTTTAAGCAAAGTTTTTGCCTGAGTTAGGGTATAAAATCGTTGCCGTTGCCAAAGAAAAACTATCTGCTTTAGTTTGCCCACTTGCTGTGAGTAGAGCGACATGCCTAAACGAGTTTTTAAACGTTACGTGTATGGTAACTGGCACACACACACACACGCGCGAGATTATATATACACGTAGATTGACACACAGTGTTGTGAAGCTGGCTTTAACTGTATTGGTACTTGCCGCTTGTTGCTGCTGGCAAAGCTTTAAGAATGCCAACTATTCAACTGTGTGGCATAGATAATCGCGCCCGGAGGCGGTAACTAGAACATGTAACTCTCATGTCGTTGTGCTGAAGCTGCAGCAGTAGCAGCAGCAGCAGCCATTAAGCAGCTTTTACCCAGTGTTGGGTAGTGTTTTTAGCCGGCACTGCTGTCAGTTCAAAGGTTGTTAACCACAACAACCTGCGGCTGTGCGTGTGCATGTGTGTGTGTGCCATGTGGCTGCCAAATTAATGCCGGCAAACCACACATTTCAAAATTTGACGGCAAGCGGTAGACAATTTCTTCGACAACCAACGCTGACCGCAGCGCTTAAAGTGGCAGCAGCTACAACAACAAGAGTCTGTTGTTGTTTATGTTTTAATTAAACACAATTTGCATATACAAATATTATGCCTTGCTGGGCCGCAGCGCAAACAAATGTGTTTGTAAGTTTAAATCAACAATTAATTGAGTTGACAAAGCACTCGAGACGCGCTGCTGATAGCTGCTATATCTATAGCTATATATCTATCTATGGCTGTGTAAATCAGCATTAACTGCTCTGCTCTGCCATGTGCAAACTTGGCTAATGGCCTCGGGTGTCATAGACCATAATTTAATTTGCATCCAATGGGGCACTTGCGCGCTAATGACAGCTGCATAAATATAAATATAATTATCGATATGTTGTGCATTTGTTTAAACGTAATTAAATGATACTCATTTAAAGCCTATCCAAGAGCCAGCCACTTCATTAGTTGATCAAATGCAATAGTCAAGAGGTACAAAAATTGTGCTGCTAAAAAAAAACCCAGTAGTTGACCACGAAAGTACTTAAATTGTATTTATACATATTTTGTTGGCAGCTGGGAATACCTCTAATCTGTTGTAATTAGTACATGAAATCAGCTTTAGCATTAAATATATATAATTTATAGTTGGCAATACCCCCAATCTTTTGTAATATCTACACTAGAAAAGATTGGCAGTGGCTTGAAGTCAGCTTTAGCATTATATGAGTTAAAGAAACACCTTTTAAATAATCATTTAGGCCTCACTTAGGGAATTTTAAATATAGTTTGACTTGGGAAAGAAATAGTTGAAGAGATTGCAATTGGTTTAAAGTAGCCCTTGGAATTCTATACATAGTTTTAACATTTGACCTATGGAAACCCCTTAAATTTTATAGATTGTACAAGAAGCTGTGAATGCCTTTATGTATATTTTAACATACAGAAATCGGCTTACAGTTGGCCTTGAAAATCTTCTTTAATTGAATACCTCTAGTTTTATAGATTTCAGAAGAAGCTGTGAATGCCTTTATGTATATTTTAACAGACAGAAACCAGTTGAAAGTAGGCCTTGAAAGTTTTTACGTTTGACTTATGAGTTAACTCAAAGTTTATAGATTTAGAAGATGCTGCGAGTGCCTTTCGAATTGCGTGAGACCGTCGTTAATTTCCTGCCGAAAGCCTATTTAAATTTCGTACATTAATATAGCCTTTCTCGTAGCCTCTTATTTTATTTAGATGGGACGACAGACAAGGTTTATACCTTCTGAGGTCACAGACAAGCTCCTCATTAATTTTGAGCCAACTTGCACCAGATTTCCCAACTGGCTTGCGTTGTCGTCAAAGAGTTCGAAGCTCTAATGTCAAACGACTTACACGTGTTCGCAGCTGCGGTCAGTTTGTTAGTTTGTTTATGAGAAATGATTGGGTATATGGAAGGCAATGTTAAGCATACGCCATGCATGCCGCATCGATAATAAATAATAATGAATGATGTTGTTAGTTGATGACTTTTGTCATCTGGACAGCTGCCATCACCTGCTGTGTCTGGGTCAGCCTGGAGTAGCAACGATAATGATGCGCTGAGCAGAGGGAGGGGAGGGGGGGAGGGGAGAGGGGAGGGCAGAAGACAACCCACCCTGCATCCATATCCCGCTGCCTGCTCTGATTTTCATTAGCATAATATAATCGACTTCAAGTTGACAATTTTTGATTGACTGCTTAAAATTAATGGAATTTTGTGATTTTCCTGTCAATTTTTTTCTTCTTATTTTTCTCAAGTTGCCAATTTTATTACAATTTTCTTTTTTGCTATATTTTTCTGGTGTAGAGTTTAATGTGGCCCGCAGTTGGAATGAAAAGAGGCATGCAAATTAATAGCGAAACCTAATAAAGTGCCTGTCATGCAATGTGCCTTTGCGCAATGTGATATCACTCATACGACGCGTTGTCGCATTTGAAAAAGTATCATAATTTGTTTTGCCATGTTTTGCTACACACACACATGCAAACACTTAGCGAGTATTTCGTTCATAGGCCAGCAATTCGATTTAATTCAATTGAAGTCAATCAATTTATCAAGTACGCACACTCAAACTGAGATCGTGTGATGAATTATAACAATTTATTGTGCGCCAAACAATTTAAATGCGATTTTTCCATTATGCCTCTCACTCTGTGTGTGTGCGTGTGTGATAAATGTGCGGCATTCGAGTGTAACACTTTTTAATGCATTTAAAAATTGCGCGCCTAGCACACAAAAAAGCCATTACTCTTGATCTCGCTTGATTACGAACGCATGTACCCCAATTCCCGCTAACACAAGCGCCACAATTTCGCCTAATTTACTGCAAAGCCAGGGTCCAAAGCTGCTTTGAGCTTGATATATGTATGTGTGTACAGATTTTATGTACATAAATCTAAAGTTCTTATATTTCTATCATGATTTGTCACTTTCGGCTATTTATTTTGTTTTGGCAACTTTGCTTCATAAATTCGAATGACTTGGCGAAATTGTGTTGAAATTGCATTGGCATAAAAAAAGGCGAAAACATAAATCAAATTAATTTAGTTGAACTTTTAAGCTGTTCATAATTAATTGAAATTTTATATTGTCGAGTGACGGTCAATATTTGTACAATAAATTTTTTTTGGTTTTTAATCCCACTGACAGCGGTTAACTGCATATTTGATGCCTGTCAACTGGTAAACACTTTTTGACTCTATTTTATGCAAAAGATAATAAAGGGTATATCGATTCTGGGATGCAATTTGTTATGCATTGAGTGCAGGCAGAGTTTATAGGAATATTTTTGACTGGAAGATAAAAAGCAAAAAGAAAAAAACGTTATATAGTTGAAAGTTAAATGTATGCAAGTAAAGGGTATTTAATCGTCGACACTTGAGGCTTAACTTTCCTATATGGCTTATCTCTGCCTTTTTGTATTTCAGGCTAATCGATTGCATTACGCGCTTATTGAAAATCGCTCAGCGGCCCGGGCGTATTGTTTTAATTTTCAATTTTGAGGTAAAATAAGAACAAATATGTTGTGCTTGTTACCTGCAGCTATCGGCAGCCAGTTTTCAGTTAACAATAACATTTCGTTTTATAAAAAAAAGAAGAAAATTTGTTAAAAATAAAAGCGCAGCTGAACAAAAGATTAAAATGGAAAACAAAACGTGGCATACAAAAATGCATGCCACACTAGGAAAATAACAATGAGCGGAGGCTGCAACAACAACAACAACAACAACAACGACAACAACAACAACGGCAATGACAACAACAAGCAGCTAGTGCACATGTAACTGTCGACGTGGGGCGTGGCACGGCTGAGGCTGTTTTTGTTTTGCTTGTTTTTGTTGTTGCGCCCTGCGGCAGCTGTGGCATGATTAAATTTTTGCAAATTACAGGCATTCCTCCTCTCCCGCTCTCTCTCTCTCTCTCTCTCTCTCTCTCTGTCTCTCTTTCTGAAGACTCTCAGCCCAACAACAATAACCACTAAATGCTCCATTGTAACAATAGAAATAGTTGAAGAAGCTCTGAGCCACAAAAAAAACTAGTAAAACAATTGGCCTCTGCCCAAATCGTCGCCAGAGTAAAGAAATAAAAATCCAAAAATTGCCAAATTTTTTTGCGTATTTTTTGTATTATTTATTATCGCAATAGTTTTAACTTTGTGAGTGTATTTCTAACTAAAGGAAATTACCCGGCGCTGCCTGAATCAAATAAATACAGCTAGTTGTACAGAAATTATTGCAGGGTTTGAACCAGTGAACTCTGGCTTCCACTCGCATGGGTGGAAAAATCGTGAAAAACGGTTGTATGAAACTTTTTTGTTTACCGTCCGATCGGCTTAAATTGTTGGCTTTTTGTTCATGGCTTGGCCTGTAAAACAGTTTGGCATTTAAATCTGGCAACACTATTTTTGGTCGAATTTCATGTGAAAATGGTACCCTCAAATATCCTATATAGACATATGTAGGTCTAAGTTTCCCACCCCCATAACTCGGTCAAAAATCAACCGATTTTCATAAGGAGTGGCTTTTTGTTCATGTTTTGACCTCTAGATCAATTCTACATCTAAATCTGGCAACATTATTTTTGGTCAAAATTCATGTGAAAATGGTACCCTCAAATATTCTATATAGAGATAGGTCTAAACTTCTCACCCCCATAACTCGGTCAAAAGTCAACCGATTTTCATAAGGAGTGGCTGTTTGTTCATGTTTTGACCTCTAGATCAATTCTGCATTTAAATCTGGCAACACTATTTTTGGTCGAATTTCATGTGAAAATGGTACCCTCAAATATCCTATATAGACATATGTAGGTCTAAGTTTCCCACCCCCATAACTCGGTCAAAAATCAACCGATTTTCATAAGGAGTGGCTGTTTGTTCATGTTTTGACCTCTAGATCAATTCTGCATTTAAATCTGGCAACATTATTTTTGGTCAAAATTCATGTGAAAATGGTACCCTCAAATATTCTATATAGACATAGGTCTAAGTTTCCCACCCCCATAACTCGGTCAAAAGTCGACCGATTTTCATAAGGAGTGTCTTTTTGTTCATGTTTTGACCTCTAGATCAATTCTGCATTTAAATCTGGCAACATTATTTTTGGTCAAAATTCATGTGAAAATGGTACCCTCAAATATCCTATATAGACATATGTAGGTCTAAGTTTCCCACCCCCATAACTCGGTCAAAAGTCAACCGATTTTCATAAGGAGTGTCTTTTTGTTCATGTTTTGACCTCTAGATCAATTCTGCATTTAAATCTGACAACACTATTTTTGGTCAAATTTCTTGTGAAAATGGTACCCTCAAATATTCTATATAGAGATAGGTCTAAACTTCTCACCCCCATAACTCGGTCAAAAATCAAACGATTTTTATAAGGAGTGGCTTTTTGTTCATGTTTTGACCTCTAGATCAATTCTGCATTTAAATCTGGCAACACTATTTTTGGTCCAAATTTCATGTGAAAATGGTACCCTCAAATATCCTATATAGACATATGTAGGTCTAAGTTTCCCACCCCCATAACTCGGTCAAAAGTCAACCGATTTTCATAAGGAGTGTCTTTTTGTTCATGTTTTGACCTCTAGATCAATTCTGCATTTAAATCTGGCAACATTATTTTTGGTCAAAATTCATGTGAAAATGGTACCCTCAAATATCCTATATAGACATAGGTCTAAGTTTCCCACCCCCATAACTCGGTCAAAAGTCAACCGATTTTCATAAGGAGTGTCTTTTTGTTCATGTTTTGACCTCTAGATCAATTCTGCATTTAAATCTGGCAACATTATTTTTGGTCAAAATTCATGTGAAAATGGTACCCTCAAATATTCTATATAGACATAGATCTAAGTTTCCCACCCCCATAACTCGGTCAAAAATCAACCGATTTTCATAAGGAGTGGCTTTTTGTTCATGTTTTGACCTCTAGATCAATTCTGCATTTAAATCTGGCAACACTATTTTTGGTCAAATTTCTTGTGAAAATGGTACCCTCAAATATCCTATATAGACATATGTGGTCTAAGCTTCCCACCCCCATAACTCGGTCAAAAGTCAACCGATTTACATAAGGAGTGGCTTTTTGTTCATGTTTTGACCTCTAGATCAATTCTGCATTTAAATCTGGCAACATTATTTTTGGTCCAAAATTCATGTGAAAATGGTACCCTCAAATATCCTATATAGACATATGTAGGTCTAAGTTTCCCACCCCCATAACTCGGTCAAAAGTCAACCGATTTTCATAAGGAGTGTCTTTTTGTTCATGTTTTGACCTCTAGATCAATTCTGCATTTAAATCTGGCAACATTATTTTTGGTCAAAATTCATGTGAAAATGGTACCCTCAAATATTCTATATAGACATAGATCTAAGTTTCCCACCCCCATAACTCGGTCAAAAATCAACCGATTTTCTATGACCTCAGTTTTGCTTAGCAACTGTCCAAAATTTTTGGTCTCAAATGTCCTATATAGACATAGGTCTAATTCCCTTTTGACCTCTAGATCAATTCTGCATTTAAATCTGGCAACATTATTTTTGGTCCAAAATTCATGTGAAAATGGTACCCTCAAATATCCTATATAGACATATGTAGGTCTAAGTTTCCCACCCCCATAACTCGGTCAAAAGTCAACCGATTTTCATAAGGAGTGTCTTTTTGTTCATGTTTTGACCTCTAGATCAATTCTGCATTTAAATCTGGCAACATTATTTTTGGTCAAAATTCATGTGAAAATGGTACCCTCAAATATCCTATATAGACATAGGTCTAAGTTTCCCACCCCCATAACTCGGTCAAAAGTCAACCGATTTTCATAAGGAGTGGCTTTTTGTTCATGTTTTGACCTCTAGATCAATTCTGCATTTAAATCTGGCAACATTATTTTTGGTCAAAATTCATGTGAAAATGGTACCCTCAAATATTCTATATAGACATAGGTCTAAGCTTCCCACCCCCATAACTCGGTCAAAAATCAACCGATTTTCATAAGGAGTGGCTTTTTGTTCATGTTTTGACCTCTAGATCAATTCTGCATAATCTGGCAACACTATTTTTGGTCAAATTTCATGTGAAAATGGTACCCTCAAATATCCTATATAGACATAGGTCTAAACTTCCCACCCCCATAACTCGGTCAAAAATCAACCGATTTTCATAAGGAGTGGCTTTTTGTTCATGTTTTGACCTCTAGATCAATTCTGCATTTAAATCTGGCAACACTATTTTTGGTCAAATTTCATGTGAAAATGGTACCCTCAAATATCCTATATAGACATAGGTCTAAACTTCCCACCCCCATAACTCGGTCAAAAATCAACCGATTTTCATAAGGAGTGGCTTTTTGTTCATGTTTTGACCTCTAGATCAATTCTGCATTTAAATCTGGCAACACTATTTTTGGTCAAATTTCATGTGAAAATGGTACCCTCAAATATCCTATATAGACATAGGTCTAAGTTCCCACCCCCATAACTCGGTCAAATCAACCGATTTCATAAGGAGTGCTTTTTGTTCATGTTTTGACCTCTAGATCAATTCTCATTAAATCTGCAACAATTTTTGGTCAAATTCTGTGAAAATGGTACCCTCAAATATCTATATAGAATAGGTCTAAACTTCCACCCCCATAACTCGGTCAAAATCAACCGATTTTCATAAGGAGTGGCTTTTTGTTCATGTTTTGACCTCTAGATCAATTCTGCATTTAAATCTGGCAACACTATTTTTGGTCGAAATTCATGTGAAAATGGTACCCTCAAATATCCTATATAGACATAGGTCTAAGTTTCCCACCCCCATAACTCGGTCAAAAGTCAACCGATTTTCATAAGGAGTGTCTTTTTGTTCATGTTTTGACCTCTAGATCAATTCTGCATTTAAATCTGGCAACACTATTTTTGGTCAAATTTCATGTGAAAATGGTACCCTCAAATATCCTATATAGACATAGGTCTAAGTTTCCCACCCCCATAACTCGGTCAAAAATCAACCGATTTTCATAAGGAGTGGCTTTTTGTTCATGTTTTGACCTCTAGATCAATTCTACATCTAAATCTGGCAACATTATTTTTGGTCAAAATTCATGTGAAAATGGTACCCTCAAATATTCTATATAGAGATAGGTCTAAACTTCTCACCCCCATAACTCGGTCAAAAATCAACGATTTATAAGGAGTGGCTTTTTGTTCATGTTTTGACCTCTAGATCAATTCTGCATTTAAATCTGGCAGATGGTACCCTCAAATATCCTATATAGACATAGGTCTAAGTTTCCCACCCCCATAACTCGGCCAAAGTCAACCGATTTTCATAAGGAGTGTCTTTTTGTTCATGTTTTGACCTCTAGATCAATTCTGCATTTAAATCTGGCAACACTATTTTTGGTCAAAATTCATGTGAAAATGGTACCCTCAAATATCCTATATAGACATAGGTCTAAGTTTCCCACCCCCATAACTCGGTCAAAAGTCAACCGATTTTCATAAGGAGTGTCTTTTTGTTCATGTTTTGACCTCTAGATCAATTCTGCATTTAAATCTGGCAACATTATTTTTGGTCAAAATTCATGTGAAAATGGTACCCTCAAATATTCTATATAGACATAGAGTCTAAGTTTCCCACCCCCATAACTCGGTCAAAAGTCAACCGATTTTCATAAGGAGTGGCTTTTTGTTCATGTTTTGACCTCTAGATCAATTCTGCATTTAAATCTGGCAACATTATTTTTGGTCAAAATTCATGTGAAAATGGTACCCTCAAATATTCTATATAGACATAGGTCTAAGTTTCCCACCCCCATAACTCGGCCAAGTCAACCTCAAATACCGATTTTCATAAGGAGTGTCTTTTTGTTCATGTTTTGACCTCTAGATCAATTCTGCATTTAAATCTGGCAACATTATTTTTGGTCAAAATTCATGTGAAAATGGTACCCTCAAATATTCTATATAGACATAGGTCTAAGTTTCCCACCCCCATAACTCGGTCAAAAATCAACCGATTTTCATAAGGAGTGGCTTTTTGTTCATGTTTTGACCTCTAGATCAATTCTGCATTTAAATCTGGCAACATTATTTTTGGTCAAAATTCATGTGAAAATGGTACCCTCAAATATCCTATATAGACATAGGTCTAAACTTCCCACCCCCATAACTCGGTCAAAAATCAACCGATTTTCATAAGGAGTGGCTTTTTGTTCATGTTTTGACCTCTAGATCAATTCTGCATTTAAATCTGGCAACATTATTTTTGGTCAAAATTCATGTGAAAATGGTACCCTCAAATATCCTATATAGACATAGGTCTAAGTTTCCCACCCCCATAACTCGGCAAAAGTCAACCGATTTTCATAAGGAGTGTCTTTTTGTTCATGTTTTGACCTCTAGATCAATTCTGCATTTAAATCTGGCAACATGGCCGGGGACCCCCCATAGACTAGGTCACCCCACCCCCAAACCGGTCACAACCGATTTACATAAGGAGTGGCTTTTTGTTCATGTTTTGACCTCTAGATCAATTCTACATCTAAATCTGGCAACATTATTTTTGGTCAAAATTCATGTGAAAATGGTACCCTCAAATATCCTATATAGACATAGGTCTAAGTTTCCCACCCCCATAACTCGGTCAAAAATCAACCGATTTTCATAAGGAGTGGCTTTTTGTTCATGTTTTGACCTCTAGATCAATTCTGCATTTAAATCTGGCAACACTATTTTTGGTCAAATTTCATGTGAAAATGGTACCCTCAAATATCCTATATAGACATAGGTCTAAGTTTCCCACCCCCATAACTCGGTCAAAAGTCAACCGATTTTCATAAGGAGTGTCTTTTTGTTCATGTTTTGACCTCTAGATCAATTCTGCATTTAAATCTGGCAACACTATTTTTGGTCAAATTTCATGTGAAAATGGTACCCTCAAATATCCTATATAGACATAGGTCTAAGTTTCCCACCCCCATAACTCGGTCAAAAATCAACCGATTTTCATAAGGAGTGGCTTTTTGTTCATGTTTTCACCTCTAGATCAATTCTGCATTTAAATCTGGCAACACTATTTTTGGTCAAATTTCATGTGAAAATGGTACCCTCAAATATCCTATATAGACATAGGTCTAAACTTCCCACCCCCATAACTCGGTCAAAAATCAACCGATTTTCATAAGGAGTGGCTTTTTGTTCATGTTTTGACCTCTAGATCAATTCTGCATTTAAATCTGGCAACACTATTTTTGGTCAAATTTCATGTGAAAATGGTACCCTCAAATATCCTATATAGACATAGGTCTAAACTTCCCACCCCCATAACTCGGTCAAAAATCAACCGATTTTCATAAGGAGTGGCTTTTTGTTCATGTTTTGACCTCTAGATCAATTCTACATTTAAATCTGGCAACATTATTTTTGGTCAAAATTCATGTGAAAATGGTACCCTCAAATATCCTATATAGACATAGGTCTAAGTTTCCCACCCCCATAACTCGGCTCACGACAAGGAGGGCGTCAGGACCCGATCTTCTGCATAACTGGCACCGGCTTCTGTGTGGTCCCTCATATCCTTTGACGCGCCCCCCCCCCGGCCGCCCCCGGCGTTCATGTTTTGACCTCTAGATCAATTCTACATTTAAATCTGGCAACATTATTTTTGGCCAAAATTCATGTGAAAATGGTACCCTCAAATATCCTATATAGACATAGGTCTAAGTTTCCCACCCCCATAACTCGGTCAAAAATCAACCGATTTTCATAAGGAGTGGCTTTTTGTTCATGTTTTGACCTCTAGATCAATTCTGCATTTAAATCTGGCAACACTATTTTTGGTCACATTTCATGTGAAAATATCCTATATAGACATAGGTCTAAGTTTCCCACCCCCATAACTCGGTCAAAAATCAACCGATTTTCATAATGAGCGGCTTTTTGTTCATGTTTTGACCTCTAGATCAATTCTACATTTAAATCTGGCAACATTATTTTTTGTCAAAATTCATGTGAAAATGGTACCCTCAAATATTCTATATAGACATAGGTCTAAACTTCTCACCCCCATAACTCGGTCAAAAATCAAACGATTTTCATAAGGAGTGGCTTTTTGTTCATGTTTTGACCTCTAGATCAATTCTGCATTTAAATCTGGCAACACTATTTTTGGTCAAATTTCATGTGAAAATGGTACCCTCAAATATCCTATATAGACATAGGTCTAAGTTTCCCACCCCCATAACTCGGCCAAAGTCAACCGATTTTCATAATGAGCGGCTTTTTGTTCATGTTTTGACCTCTAGATCAATTCTACATTTAAATCTGGCAACATTATTTTTGGCCAAAATTCATGTGAAAATGGTACCCTCAAATATCCTATATAGACATAGGTCTAAGTTTCCCACCCCCATAACTCGGTCAAAAATCAACCGATTTTCATAAGGAGTGGCTTTTTGTTCATGTTTTGACCTCTAGATCAATTCTGCATTTAAATCTGGCAACACTATTTTTGGTCACATTTCATGTGAAAATATCCTATATAGACATAGGTCTAAGTTTCCCACCCCCATAACTCGGTCAAAAATCAACCGATTTTCATAATGAGCGGCTTTTTGTTCATGTTTTGACCTCTAGATCAATTCTGCATTTAAATCTGGCAACACTATTTTTGGTCAAATTTCATGTGAAAATGGTACCCTCAAATATCCTATATAGACATAGGTCTAAGTTTCCCACCCCATAACTCGGTCAAAAATCAACCGATTTTCATAAGGAGTGTCTTTTTGTTCATGTTTTGACCTCTAGATCAATTCTGCATTTAAATCTGGCAACATTATTTTTGGTCAAATTTCATGTGAAAATGGTACCCTCAAATATCCTATATAGACATAGGTCTAAACTTCCCACCCCCATAACTCGGTCAAAAATCAACCGATTTTCATAAGGAGTGGCTTTTTGTTCATGTTTTGACCTCTAGATCAATTTGGCATCTAAATCTGGCAACAATTTTGTTCAAAATTCATGTAAAAATTGTACCTCAAATATCCTATATACCCTCAAAACTCATTTAAATCTCATCCGATTTTAAAGAGGTTTGGGTCTTTGTTGATTAGTTTTATACGTAACACGGGCAAGGCCGGGGTATACTTACGCTAGTAATCGAGTTTCTGGAGCTATTAAAATACACAATGTTCATTTAGCTTAAAATTAATGTATCGGTTTTTATTCAGTTCATACATTTATTTCTTACTGGTAAAATTATACGTTTATTTTTTATTTTACTCAATGATTTCACACGCACGCCTCTCTTGAACCCGACTCTATTTTCTATTACCGTATGCTCCTGATAACATCCCTCCTGTTTTATAACATGCATCTAACATTTTAACGGCCGCTACAGGCTCTAATCGATATCTTTACCTGGCGGGGCTGTTAGTCCTATATATATATATGTTGTATCTTAAATACCACCGCATTCGATCGAGCATTTAAATGCGCTTTAAATATGAGTAGAAGCATATTCTGCTGCACTTTTGCTCAAGAGCCCATTAATAATTATTAAATTTATTTGCATTTAGCGTAGACAACTCGCATATTCCGTGCACATATACATTTTAATTATAATAATGTCAAATGGTTCAACACGTCGTATGATTGATACTTAATTTCATTTTATACGCGACTCGTTTGCCATTTATTGCCATTATGATTATTATTATTATGTTTATTACGTTTATTATGCCCGCATATTTATGCTCATTATAATTAATACAAACAGGCGTTGACTGAAATCAATTAGCATAATAAATGCATTTTTAAATATTATAGTCTTACACTTCATTCTAGGCGACAGTGTCGCGCTACTGTCGCATCATCAGGGCGAACGATAAAAAACAGCCGGCCTATTAGCTGCCAACCGTCAAGGGGCAGCAACATTTTAATGTTTATTTGTTATGTGCTTGTCCAGCTTGCAGCCAGCAGCCAGCAGCCAGCAGACAGCAGGCAGCAGCAGCAGCCCCAGAGCTAGAGGCAGTGCGTCAGTTATGCTGACATGCACGGCTCTGGCCTTACAGCGAAATTCAATTTAAAACGTGCTTACGTGGCTGTGCATCGCTTTTGTAGCTAGCTAACACGGTCCACCATAAGCTTCGCCTCGCCACCTTCACCGCCGCCGTGCGCCCTTTAGCTGTCCAATGGAATGGCCATTACGGCCTGCCAGGCTGCCTGCCTGCGGACCAGCATAGAGACAGCTCTTAGCACTCAGCTCTGCTGCCGTTGCCAGTGTTGGGCAACAATTTCATTTGCCTTGCCTAAACTCGCGCATCTCTTTGTTTTCAATTTCGAGTGCCACTTTTTTGTACTCTCTTGTTTCTTAAATAATGATAAAGTGGCCCACAGTTTTAATCTAGTTTTTTGGCCACTTTTGCATGCATATTTCATTCTATATCTTTATATTTTTGTTGTTGCAGCGGCGACCTACAAATTTATATGAGCAGAAATTGCGTACATGTTCTTTGTGTGCCTGAAATCCTTTCCGCATGGGGTATATTAGCTACCAGACTGTGTATGTCGTAAGGCTTTGCTGTGGTAAAGGTTTAATAAGTGTTAAATGTTTTCTATGGAAGAACGTTTCTTAAAATGAAAGGTTTTTAGATTCAAAGAAAATGTTTTATACTTGAACATTTCCTGCTCCAAGAATATTTATTCTTGTTTGAAGTACGCAAAGCATAATTTTTGTTCTTTACAATTTGAACTAAATAGTTGCCCTAGTAAAAAAATACCTATTTTGTTTTTTATCCGTTTTTAGATTCTCGATTTTGGTATAGGGTAACCCTTAGTTGATCAGTCGGCAGCTTTAAGGCTTATATTTGTTGTTTTGTCTCTCATCTGGCAAAGTTTTCTACTGGGCGCACAGCTGGCACAGGATGCGACTTCTGTTGATTACAGGCCCTTCGCATATGTGTCCTGTGCCGTTTGGTGCGTGCGGCTCTGTCTGCCGCGTCCTGTATGCCCTGTGCGTGCCACTGGATGGGGCAGCAATGGTAATTTATGGCACAAAAACAAGAAACTTATGTAAATTGCAAGGCGGAGTCGCAAAAGGATAAAGCAGCAGTCGCAGCAGCAGCCGCAGGACAAGACAACAAAAGCCAACTAGTTGCAGGGCCACGCCCAGTTACAGTTACAGTTAGAGTTTCAGCAGCAGGCTCAATCTCTGGCCCAGACGCATTCGCAGTCGCAGCCTCATTGAGTGCAGCCAAGTGCGTTGATTGCTGTCTGGCAGACCTGCTGTTTTGAGTCCTGCGCCTTGTGGCCGCCGCCTTTTATAAATCTTTCCTTGCATTTGCATTTAACTTAAAAAGCAAGCAGAACGTATTTTTCAGACACATCGAATATGAAATATCCTTGAAAAAAAGTGTGGCTAAGAAAAAGGTTTTTTATAAAAGAACTCAATTTTCGATCGATCATTCCTATGCCAACTAATATATATATAGTATAGTGCTCCGTTCCGGCAGATATATCATCTCGGCTGTTAATGCTGCTAAAGAATATTTTTATATAGAGCACGCAGGTGTCTCCTTCTATGCGTATTTTTTAATACTCTCTGCAAATACCCTATGAAAAGAAGGGAATTTGCATTATTGCGTCCACGGCCCACTCAATTATACTTATTTAATGAGCTTAAATGGTATACGGGTCTTATAATTGTCCAGCCAATGGGCGTGTCTTTAAAGGACGCCTGTCCAGCTTTGCTTGACAATCGGTTAAATCTCAAATATTAAAAATGTAGTGAGCTAATTAACTGTCGTCACTTGGGGAATTGGAGGGGGGGAGGTCAACACTCACAAGCACTTGCTGCAAGTGGCAAGTGGCTGCTACATTAGCTCTTGTCCTGCCTTTAGAAAATATTGTACGTAGTTTTCAGCGTGAAAATTGTGAAAATGCGCAAATGTGTGGGCAACAATGGGTTTTTCTGGGGCAACACTTTGGCTTGTTGGCTTCAATTTGACTGCGTTCTGGTCGTTGCCTGTTTTGCTTATTCTCTCTCTCTCTCTCTCTCTCTCTCTCTCTCTCTCTCTCTGTGTGCGTGTGTTTGTGTGTGTGTGTGTCTTGCCTTGGGCACACTCGCTGTAGCTATCTCTCTTGCTCGCTCTAGTTGCGGTTTGTGGCCAAGTTTCGTTTCCGGTCGCAAAAGTTTTTGGTCCAAACCGAAAACCGACCATTAATCACACGGCGTGGCCAAACTCAGCTAAACGCAAAACTAAATACAAATAAACCTCGAAATGCGCATGGATATATATAAATATATATATTATTTTATATATATATACGTATGCATGTGCATGCCAACTCTTGGCTTAATATGACCGCAAACTTTTCAATTGCAAGTGGATAAATAATATTCATTTGTGCTTCTAGTATTGTGGTCTTTCTTATATACTCTATTTCCTGACTGCCTAAAGAGTATATTGAGTTCATCCAATAAAGGGTATTTAATATATATAATTTTTTTATCTTTTGAACTTCTTAAGAGTTAATCACAAATTACAAAATAAAAAATTTATTTCCCATTCTATTTCCAACTATAAGTTAACCTTTCAATTGAAGTTAAATTTATATAAGACTCTAAATATAATGTCAAATATATTTTCCTTAAAACTTCTACCCTTTTCGCTGATTGCAGGGCATCTGGCAGTCGCCCAGCTTTGACTTTGCAGTTATTAATATTATTTTTCTTTGGCTTTTTTAATGTAGTTTATGGCTAGCCTTTCAATTTGAGTTAAGCATTTTTCATTTGGGTGTCATTTGTCTTTGGGGCACGTTCCCTTCCCCCCCTTAAAGCCTTCAACACCGCCGCCCCCTCCCATCCCTCGACAGGTTCATGTAACAAACTCCATTGCCATCTCCGACTGAGTCTGTCTCTCATTTGATTTATTTGAATTTCAATTTACTTTCTCGCACTGATTAATCATTTAGCAGGCAGCAGGCAGCCCGTGCGCCATTATTTTGATTTATGCGACTTTTACAAATTCGAAATTTAAATTACGCACACACCGACACACTCAGACACACACACACTGACAGGAACATAGATTTTTGGGTTAGCCGCCTGTGACAGTTATAGAATTGTAATTCATCTTGAATGTGGTTGGTAGTGCTTTTGCCATTTCGAAATGAAATGTTTGAAATTGCCGTTTGCCGCTGCGGTTAAAGAAATTTTGGTCTTATAATTGCTTTTTTACCCGCTGCTTGACATTTTAGTTAAAAAACTTTTCGGTTAACCCCAAAAATGTGGGCAACACTTTGCAAGTGTACTTTGTACTTAGTCAGGCTGCCACTCTCTCTTTCGTTCTCTGTGCGTGTGTGTGTGTGTGTGTTTTAGCCTGGCTTGCAGCTTAATTAAGTTGTAAATGCCAGCACACACAGACCCAGATACACACACGCACACACACACACGCACCAGCACACTTTGGCCTGTCAATAAATCCAAGACGTGGCTCAGCCGGCACATAATTAAGTTTATAGCTTAAATGGCACAACAAACACACTCTCTCTGTGTGTGTGTGAGTGCGCGCGCGTGTGTGTTGTAGTGGCTTGCAAATATTGATTGAGGCATTTTGTAATGTTGTCTAGCAAATACATAAATCATTAGAATTATGTCAAGCCCTGCTAATCGAGATTGAATATGGCTCCCAAGTAAGCGCACGCACACGCACGCATAATCTCTCTCTCACACACACGAACACACACACACACACTGTACACACGCGCACACTTTTAAAGCGCTTATAGACATTTTCAACATTTAACATTTGTTTTATGAACTTGAGTGTATCGAAGGCGGCTCTTAAATGTAACAAACACCTCATTGCAGATGTCGTAACAACTATAAAGCCAAATGTGTGTGCGTGTGCGTGGCCTTGTGTGTGCCTGTGCATGTGTGTATCTGTGTGTACAGGCATTATCAGATAGCATAAATGTCTTAGTAACATATCCGGTTTTATTGCCAGGCTTCACAGTGTTTGCTTTGGCAGGCGCCTGCTCTTGGGCCAGCTTTGTCTCATTAACCATTTGAAAGGCACACTATATTTGTGTGTGTGTATGTGTGTGTGTGTGCCTGCCGCACACACATGAATCTGAGCATTTCAGTTTGTGAAATCAAATGTGCAAAGCAAATGAAGCGAAATTCGAATACTGACTGCCTGCCTGCCACACAGCTCCACCCCCCACCTCAGGCCGACCTGGCTTCCTCTCTCGCTCTGATTGTGGCAGGAAAACTAATTATGCTGTTAAATGCGTTTGTTTAACTAGCAATTTAATTAAGGTTATGCTTTTGTTTAGAACCAAATATATATATATATATTTACCATATATACAAAATATATTGTGGCCCCACTGTGCCGGCTGTTTGTGTGCCCCGAAAACATGCGCAATTAAAAGTACTCCATGCACAAAACTTTGCAGCCGGCCATATGCAGTTGAATTGCACATGAACATTGTGGCAATGGGTTAGCCGCAGCAGTTGGCCGGCAGTCAGGGGTTAAGGTGGGCTGTGTGAAGGGGGATGGCAGGGGGGCGTGGTTATGTAGTCTAAGCGCCATTCGCTAAAATGACCAGCGACAGCGTGCAAATTATGTAAAATACGACTGCAATGTTCATTTGCACTGACAATGCCAAAAAATTACGCACAGTGCCTGACGGCAGTCGGTGCACCAAACAGACCAAGCATATATAAATAATAAATTCTATTTCTGGCTTTGTCTGTGCTTATTTTTAGCATTCGCTTTGACAAGTTTCGCTTTTATTTGCGGCGCATATATTATGCGAATATATAAAAGAAAAAATACATAAATACATTTTAATGAAGTTTCTGCTCGAAATCTGCTTAGGGGCTGTGAAAACATGTATACAACAATTTAAGAGCTTTAACAGAATTATTTATTTACGCATGTATGACTGTGGATTGAGGATTTATAAAGCTATAAATATGTTTATATTTTAAAAAAGAAATTTATTCTTGAAATTATGAAATTACCTATAAAATGTTCTGAAGTTAGGGCAACTATTAACGATTTTCTTGTAACGTTTTCTTATTTCTAAAAAAAGCCAATTAATTTAGATAATTAATATGGCAATTTGATGTGCTTGGATAAAAATTAATGAGATGAGATTGGGTATTATATAGATACACTAGGGCTGTTCCTGATACTTCAAGGAATTCAAAATATTTTGTTTAATTATTGAAACTTCAATTAATTTAGTTAAGTGTTCAACTGCTTACAAATTAAAAATATATTTGTATGCAATTTATGCACAAACTACACAGACTTTTCGCACTGACTGTAGCTGCACTAAGTAGAAAAACTCTTGTGTGACAACAGCAATTACAATTGCACATGGTACAGCAGGGCACATATGGGGACAGTTTGTGGTCGCAGTGGTTGTTCTCGATGATGTTGTTGCATTTTTAGTTTTTGTTGTTGCTGTTGTTGTTAAGCTAGCAGTTATGCCAAACAACGCAAACGACAACGACATCGCCAACGGCGACGAATATTAACATGTAATTACGTTTTAAGTGCTAAATGGTAAAATATTTATGAAAAAAAATATAAATAAAACTATGTTGACTTAATTGAAATTTAATTGAATATGTCATGTGCAACAGCAGCAACAAAAACAACAACAACAGCTACAACTGCGCCCAACTGTTGGCCTGTTCAGCTAACACTGTGCTACATGGCAAGGGCTTAAAGTCACGTGTTGTATGCAATCAAAAGTAATATAAAACAAAACTTTGCATTTAAATGATTGTTTGACCCGGCAGCAGGTTGCCCCTTGTGGCATTTGTCATTTGCTTCCACTAATAATGACGTCAGCAACATGCCGCAGAGCATAAAATTTATGCACAACTCCAATGCCCACGACGCGGCCGCGTTTGCGGGCGCTCTCTATATTGTATATATACATATATATGTATATGTATATATGTATATATAGCATTGTCTGTGCATGTATTTTGGCATTGACAGCGCCATCGACAGCAGAGACAACGGCAGCGGCATCGGCAACTACAACAACAGCAGCCGCAGTGGCAGCAGCCAGCGAAAGGCATAAAGATTAATGACCATGCGCCATTTTGATACCCTTGTAGTGGGTATTATGAGTATATCACGAACTGTGTTGCGCACAGAGGGACGTCGGCGAGGCCATAAGGTATATATTATCTTAAGCAGCTTCAGCAGCCGATGCGATGGACTCAAGGCCTTCTGTCCGTTCATCTGAGACTGTCCTCTGTCCATCTGTCGGATCAGAGATGGATCATATACAACTTTACCTCACCTTTTACATATAAACAATATCTTATCTTATTATTATATTGTTTTTGGGAAGAATCGCTTGAAAGCTGAGTTTTGGTATGGAAAACTTTTCTGCTTCTCAAGATATCTACGCCAAAGTCAGCAATTACGAGCTGCTATTGGCGGGCAGTGTCAAAGATAAATGCGTATTTATTTAAGGGTATTTAGTATTCGTTGTCACGTTCTTTCTAGCTGCTGTTGTTGCTGCTGTCCACCAGCCTGGTTGTGAACGGTATCGTGTCATAGGCTTTTATTGTGTTTGGGGTATTTTTGGGCTTTTGCTTTGCTCTGGACACGGGTTTTTGTTGCTGGCTGCTGCTGCTGTTCGTTTTTGCTGTTGCTGCTTCTTGTCTCACAATTTCGTAAATATTGTTGGCACTTTGTCTTAATTGCTTAAAAATTACTGACATGGAAAATGAACTTGGCAACGCTGAGTGAGGCGGCTCTGGCAGGCAGAAGTAGGCAGGCGGAGGCAGGCGGCAATTTCTTGCAACATGGGCTGTCGTCGCCTGTTGGCTGCTTACTTGTCAACGAGTCGGCTGCTCGTAACGACAAATACTTGCAAATATTATTATTGTAGTCGAATTTCCAGCAACTATTTATCATGCGGGCGCAACAGCCAGCAAAAGGAACTGGCTGGGAGAGGTGCCTCGGGGGCAAGAATCGTTTGACAAACTTAATTTATTAATGCACAGGCAGCAGGGCAGAGTGGGCTTCCTCTCGCTGTGGATCTGGCAGCGACAATGACATCCAGCAAATGGGGCGGCCTCTTGCTTAAAAGCACATTAATTTTCATTCCGTTTGCTGATAAGTAAAAGCTGGCTTTGAATTCTATTTTAAATATCAAGTGACAACTAGCAAATACTCGTAAAGTGTATGCCTGCTCGACTGTGGGTGGGCACCCCCTCCATAGTCCAGACTTGGGTCCAGGAATTTCGCCGTAATTGTTTCATCATGGCGCAAGCTGCTCTTGAGAACTTGGCTGCCTATTCCCCACAATGAGTTGCCATTCAGGCAGAAACGGAGCTGTCATGCAGCTCATTTGCATACTTTTGAGTGGCGCCCATCATAATATACGAAATAAGGCGCCGTCTCCCTTTTTGGCGTCCAGCTGACAGCCCAAATACCCAAAATATTGGAGCGCCAGGGCCGTTTCATCCGAATGCTATGCTGATTGATATGCATGCGAAATCTAAGCATCACTTGGCTTTATTTATTGACAGGCAATTTGGGCCAGCCAGCATTTCAATTTGCCCAATTGACAGCCAAATCAGCGAGCGAAATGATAAGAGCACACAGTAGGCAAATATACCTGTAAGAATCGGGCAGCAAGTTCTGAGCACATCTTATAGAAACTACACACAATGAGGCCAGCCAGCAGGTAGTCCAAAGTTTAAACTGAATTGAATTACGTTTCAGGTGAAATAGTAATAAGTAAAATATGTTCGTAGTAGAAACTTGATCTCATTCAAATAGAAAGTCTAGCATTGCCTAATGACTGACTAAAAGTATATATCTGTTTGCAAGTCGGGTTGAATAGGCAGCTCTGGGCTTAGCAGCGTCTATACAAATTTGTTCGCCTTAATAATAATGCATTCATTTTAATTCAAATATTCCACTTCAGTAAATTATTTGATTTATAAATTGATCCCAAAATTGCACAACGTTTAAATTGAAGTGCTCCCCGAGCGACAAACGCAAGCACCCGCACCTGAAATACACAATTTCACAGGTAAATGCATCGATTTGTGTAAAACTAATAACATTTTCTAGGGCTCAGTTTTAATGAGCTGCAACTAAAGCATTGAAACGCGCAAATGCGTATACGCCGCGTGCGCCATAAACATAATTGAAATGTGTGCGCGGGCTTGTGTGTGTGTGTGTGTGCACAACTAACTAAAAAATAAATAGAATTTTGTTGTGTATTTTACATAATTTATTGTTGGACTGTGCTGCGGCTGGGCTTTGTTTTTCTGGCTGGCTGAACTAATTGAAACCACCAAATAATTGGCACCGCATTGACCCGCAGCTTAGCCAATTAATGTGGGCGTTCAGTCTGCTATTGGCCAATGCAAGCTGCCCGAATGCCCGAAAATGCCATTGTTCAATAAAATGAAATTAGCCAGTCAAGTGCAGAGCGCGCGACGCTTTGCCAATTCGAAATTACATTGCGCATACGATACGTTGTACGGGCCTGGGGACTCAGGCCTTGGCTGGCTTTGCCATGGCCTTTGCCATTGTGGCTGCCTCTGCTGCTGCTGCTGCTGCTGCTTATTTGGGGTGCGCTAAGTGTTCATTAAATACACAAAATGCTGCTGCTGCTGGTGTTGCTTGGGCCCATTGCATTCATTTGTGCATTTTGCATATTACGTATACGCGACGTGAAGCCATTGAAAATTGCGCCAATATAGCCGACAATATTGTGGCACTTGCAACGTGCAGCTAAGTGTGCAGCATCCAGGCTTTCCACTTTTTTTTTCATTCCATTGTCGTCAAGTGCAGCGGCTGAAATTAGCTGACATTGAGCCATCGCCTTGGGTACTTTTCCTAATGAATATGCGCCCTGCCCAAACCGAAAAGCCGCCCCCCAACCACAACGAAAACACATTGCGAATGGCATTAGATTTGCTATTCATGGTGGGCGGGTGTAGGTCTGCAAATGAAATTCATTTCATTTACCGTTTGTTTGGGCGCCGTACTCAATTCGATTGATTGATTGAAATGTTTGCTGCAAATTGATTGATGATATGCAGCCAGGCATGCTACATGCCCCATACGCTTCAATAAGTGAGAATTTATTTTAAATTTATATAGCCATAATGTGGCAGGAGACAAGCCGAGTAAACACAGCCCCCGGATTTGTCAACCCTAAATGGCTAAGCATATTAACGGCACACACACACACACGCAACCTACGCACACACACACACACACACAGGCACACGCACCCGTTATGAACTGAGCGACAGACAGTTGGTCGCGGCCATGGCCGTTGGATTGGGTATGAGTTTCTACTTTTATTGGGCATATCGATTGTTAGCAAATGCTGGCTAAGCATTGAGAATGGTTTTGCATTGAAATCACATTTTAAATTGTGTCAGAGCTTGCCTTATAAAATTGCGGAGCCACAGAGCTCTCGATAATACCTTCAAATCTGAAGGGACTCATAAATCTTTTGTGTCATTTTGGCTGTTCTCTTTGTGCATGTAATTGTACAGAAAATATAAATGAAGCATCTCAGCTTAGTTAAAATTTAAAAATGCTTAATATTAATATTAAAATATTAATAATTGTGATAGTTAATTTGTTTGATTCTCAGAATTTTTAAGCAATTTAGAAGTAATCCAGAAAAGGAACCTTTTCTTTTGTAAGGATTTTTACATTTATTTTAGTTGAGTCCTGATTATCATAAATTTAAGGATATTTATTTTCTTACCCTTTTCTATTCTCATAAATTCTAAAAATATTTATCTAGGGCATCTCAATGTCTCGTGCACATTGCTCAAGTGCTTTCACGTATTCTTTTTGCTATGTGTCTTAATGTGCGCTTCGTTTTGTTGCCAAGTGGATTTGTAAAGAGATTTGACATGCTAAAAACTTGATTGATTGATTCGCTTAGCTCACACACACAAACACACGCGCACACACACACACACACATATTGACAGAAAACCGCCTTAATACCCACACCCCTGCTCAAAGGAAATGCCGGCTTGTTTTACACGTCGCTTACAAGTGGATTTTGGTGCTCATTTATCAAATGTGATGATTTCTTCAGCTATTTTTTCTTTTCCTTTATATTTAATTCCCCCTCCCATCCCGTGTCGCACCAAGAAATGTAATTACTTACCGATCGACGGCAATGGCAACCAGATGCAGAATGGATGCAGTGCAGCAGAGTACATCGCACGATGTCCAAATGTCGCATAGCTCCGGTCCAAGTATCCAGCCTTGGCTAATCTGTGTGTGCGTTGGAACAGATAAGATGAAAAGTACATAAAGTTACGGACGGGGTCTCAGAGTGCCAGTTAAATAGACAATAAAAGTTGATGGCTTATTAAAATTGATGTCACACTGGGGAAGAGTTCACAAAAAGGCCAGGCCATAATGGCATCTAATAACTGGGTACAAACAAGGATTGCACTGCCTTTAAATGGCTAAGCCCCCGCTGGCCAGGACAACAGTTGAGCAACTACAATCGTTTGTTAAGGGTCAAGCTTTGACTGTGCCTACGCCTGGTGCTGCTGGCCAGCAAGGCTTAATTCTGTGTTCTGTGGAAGAACTCATAACTGAATACAGTTCTACAAAATAATCGATACTGAATACACTCTATAATTGTCACAGTCCATTATTGATATATTGATTTATCGATCATATTGGGACAATCGATACATTGACTTACCAATATATCGATTGTCTCAATATTATCGACAAATCGATATACATATTGGTAAGTCAATTTATCGATAGCTTTAATGTGTTTGTTGATAAACACATTTAAATCTACGTTATAGAACTTTTAACATGACTAGGAATAAAATCGATTTTTGGGGTATCGATAAATTCGATAGTTGGGCGCGTATATCGCTACTATTTACAGTCTAAACTACAGCCCAACCAACTACAGCTAAATAATCTTGGCTAACTTAATTATCCATCAACATGAGAGACCAATTTGGGTCTCGGGTCGAAGTTCTTGCAACTTTAACCCGCACTTACCTCATAGACTGCGCCCAATGGCATCACCAGGCAGGCCACAAACAGATCAGCAACGGCCAGGGAGGCCACCAGATAGTTGGCCACATTCTGTAGATTTCGCTCCAGTATAATGGCAGCTATCACAAAGACGTTGCCTGCAATTGTTCAAGAACTTGTACTAATTCTTTACAGAGGAAATGCGAAATGCCAATGACAGCTGCACGAACTGTTGCCACTCTTGCCACTCTTGCCACTGCTGCTCAGCGGCCTAATTGCGAAAATTGACTTGAGCGCAAAGTTTTCAATTCAATTAAGTACGTTGGCAAGTCAAATTTAAGCGCAGTTGCAAACCGAAACCAAAGTCGAAAGCGCAAACGAATGGGAAATACGAATACATAAACGTAAAAGTAAACGTGAATGAAAATTAAAATGAAAACAAGAAGGAAGGATTGTCAATGCCAAACGGAAGTTTAAATGCCCTTCAATGTCTTTTATATAAAAGTCCTATTACCGACACTTGGGAGAAATATAATATAGTATACCGATTTTATAAGGTTCAGATCAAGGTATATTAAAAGATCAAGATATATTTATTACAATTCATTATATAGAGCCATATGATATAGTGATCCGACCGGGTCGATTCCGACATATATGTCTGTAACATAAAGTCGGAGATTCATGAAGCTTAGAAACGTAGAGACTATACCGACTCGGCTGTATCAAGAATATATATGCTTACTCTATGGGTTTAAAAACTATTCGTTACATAATTCGTGGCAAAATCACAATGCCCTCTGTTGAAAATGAAATCGAGACCCTAGCGAACGGATAAAGTTTACGAATTACGAAAGTTGTGTGCCGCAGAGCCGTTGGGCCAAATGAAATGGGAATCTTATTAAACTTGGCTGCTGCATTTGAACATTCAGAGCGTCCCAGTGAGCGCTGTAACCGGATATCACTGCAATTGCCTGGCGCAGGTATTCTGCCTGCTCTAACACTTGCCACATTGTGTTGCACTTGAGCCGTCTCAGAGAAAGTTCACAAAAGCCAAAATAAACGACATGAGCTAATCGCGCTGTCGTAAACTTTTGCCAAAGCCATGCCGACGTCTGACGCCATGCCACGCCTCTTACACTCGCTTAGTGAGTGGGCGTAAAATTGACAGCAGTCTGTGCAGCATTTGTTGGCGCCACCTTTGATGTCGGCTAGTGGCTTCTATATTATTTTTATATCCCCCGGCTGTCGCAACTACTTGTGGCACACTTGAAGGTGCACCAAAGAAATGTGCGAGGCTGCAAAAGTTGAGCCCAAGACATGCAATTTGTGGCACAGCATGGTGACGGGTTTGCTGCACACACACACGCACACACACACACATACAAAGGCACCTGTCAGGGGCGGCAACAAAGGAATACACATGTAATTAGACACTTCAGTGTCAAAGTGAAGGCAAAGTGACGGGTTGTCTGTGCTGCACCTCAGCTGTTTGCATTGCACCGCCGCTTAGCTGGGCTCAAATGTTGTTGAGGAAACCCCAAGCAATGCCATAAAAACAAAACTTCAAACTGAGCTTAACTAAGTATATATATATATATACACATTTAATACTTGTCTAAAGAAAAGCGTTGCATCAGCATTAAAACTTTTACTTCAAATTTAAATGTGTGTTAAATGCCAGGAAATAGTTTCCCCGAAACTGCAGACTGTAAATGCCATAGAGGCAATTAGTTATATCTATTTGCTTGGCCATTTAAAGTCAATTAAAGAATTAAATCATTTAATGCTGAATAAACATAAATTAAACAAATATATTAACTGTATATGTCATAAATGAATCAATTGGAAAATTGCATATTTATTGAAAAATGCATAAATTGATTACAATATGTAAATATTTACATTTAAAGTGCATATTGGACACAAGTTTAAATAGCTATTCATCAAATCAATTGAAAGCATTTATTCGCAAGCTTCGCAATAAGCAAAAAAAATTAAATGTTTAAAAACAAAGTAAAATTAACTTCTTTAGTCTAACATTAAGTTGAGTAAGAACTGAAAACCTTTACTATAAGAAATTCTATTGAAATTTAGTTTCAGGCTAATCTTGGAAAACTGGAAGATAATATTCTGGATGAAGTTGATCACAATCGGAATCGGATGTTTTGTCACTAATGTAGCCCAATGTAAGTAGATTCTTTAATATTAATTATTTTAATTGATTATATATCTATTCATATGCGATTTTGTTGTGGCTGAAAGACTTTTCGACCGTAAGTGATAAGAACCTTAACTCTTTAAGCTTCCTTAAAGGTCGAAAGCTTGCACTGAGTTGGTGTCTTGACCAATTCCACCAAGTCGGGGAAAACGGTGTTCAAAGTTTATATGAAAGAAGAAAAGCCTGTTTGGCTTAGGTGTCTAAGCTAAAATATGTCTTTACAAAATCAATTTCGGTATTATCCCATTTACAACCATATTCATTTGACTCGAGCGAAGCCACGTAATGTCTTCTAGTCATACACAAATTAAAATGTGATAAGGAATTAAGCCATTATACAAGCTATTTTCAAGTCCAACTTTGATTGCCTTCAAATCTTGTTCTGAGAATTTCTCTAACTGCCCTCTAAGCGAGCGCAAACGAGCCATGTTTTCAATTGGGTCGCTTTTTGTTGTTATTGAAGCTGTTGCCCAAAATGGAGCAGCCATTGGGCACCGAATTTTGCCTAGTTTCTTGTTTCATGCTGGGGTAGTAAGCATTAAAGCTCATTAGCATTTCCTTTTATATGCTAAATGCTAAATGTTGGCACTCAAAACAGCATTCAAAGCAAATGCAACCGCTGCCAAGCTCAAAAGTGAAGAAAACTCAAATGAAAATGAAAACTGAAATGAAAATGGCAACGTTTAGCGTGAAAATCAGAGCGCAAAGCAAAACTACAAAAAAATAAACACAAATTAGAAGCAAATCAAAATGAATACGAAATGAATGCCGAAAAAAATAAGAAAAAACGAAAACAAAAACAAATGCATGTGAATTGGCGCAAAGGAAATGGCCCTTTGTTCCATTCGAAAAAGTGTAGCATACTTTTTTGGGCGTGCTGCTTGATTTTATATTTTGGCTCTTAGCTTTTGCGCCGTGTTTAAATTAAATGAAATGAAATCTACTTAAATTAATGAAATCAATTTCATCCGTTTGCTTTTGTTGTTCTTGTTGTTTTTCTGTGTGCCATACACCTAAATGTTTTGCGTTTTACAATCGGACTGTTAAAGTATTCATGGTAATTTTGTTGAGAGCACAAAAAACGTGCTGCTGCTGCTGTTGTTATTGTTGTTGTTTTTGTGGCTTGAAACAGTGATTGATTGATTGATTGTCTGTCAGTTTTAATGCGGCGTGTCGCTTTGGCCTAGATGAGTGCTGCTGCCGCTTGCCGCTGCCGAGCGGATTTTCTGTCTTCTGTTTGCCTTTGGATTTATGGCTAAATGCGTGTAATGAATGTTGCCCAACAACAATGGCAACATCGACATTGAGCCGCCTTATTAAAAACGAGCAGTCGAAGTGCTGCTGCTGGTATAATAACAACAATAATAAATAATATAAAACGGCTCGGCAGCATCATAAATATCAGTTACGCGTATTTTATTATCTGCAACTGAACCGAAATGCTGAACGGACGCAAAAATCTTGAAGGCGAACGCGCAACCACTCGATGCCTGTTTTAAGGCACCACCCGCATCACCACCCGCAGCAAATGGCTGCTGCTGTCATTTGGTTTTGCCTTATTGAATTGTTTGCCATATTCCCCAATGAAATGGCGCGTCGGATTTACTGGCACGCGCGTGCCTGAGTCTGGCGTCCATGGAATTTATTGTCGGGCCAAAAGCAGCGCGCAAATAATTATGTCTATGTTTAGGCTTTGGCTTTGGCTTCGGCTTCAGCTTTGGCTTTGGCTTTGTATTTCGCTTACACTCAGAGTGGTCTCTCGTTCGTACGGCCTCTAATGAGCTTTTCATGTTTTTCACATTCTGCTCCCGCTGACTTACCAATTATGGTGACGAGTATCATCAGGCCCAGCAGCACCGTTGTGACCGCCATGCGCAGCAGCTGTGTGAAGTCATCCTCGGCCACTTTGCTGGCGGTGACATTGATCGCTGCGCTGGCATTTAGCAGCTGCTGCCCGCTGCCATTCACCAGCTCGCCGAAAATGCTCAGGCCCGTCTCATTGCCCTCCAGCAGCAGTGTTTCGTTCAGCAGCATGGCGCCCAGGCCCACAGCCACGTTTGTATAGTTATTGTCCGAAACGCCGCTGGCCCCGCCGCCGGCTCCATTGCTGCCATTCACATCGATCAGCTGGATGGCTTTGCTGCCCGCCGCCCCGGTGGCCAGTGCCCGATGCGCCGCCTTTGCGGTTATGCGCGCTGCCGCCGCGGCCACCGAGGCGCTCGCCGCAGCCGCTGCCAGCGCTGCTGTCGCCAGCGATGAGCTGGGCGTGCTGCTGCTCTCCAAGGATCCAGCGACAGCGGCTGTGCTCATAAAGTCGCTATCGCCGCCATCGTTGTAGTAATGATTGTTGTTGTTATTGTCGCCGCCGCCGCCGCCAAAATCCTCGTCCTGCTCATCCGCGTCAGCGTCATCATCGGGCCGCGGCTCGGCTATGAGAAAGGCTTTATCATTCATGCTATTCGCTATGTATATGTAGTCCAGCGCATCTGCCAAAGAAAATGGTTGGGAAATCAATTATTAATTAGTCAGAGTTCGAATTAATTACAAAAGTCTCATATTCTCTGTGTTTTTTAGTCGTTCTTTAAACAAACATAATATTTTTTATTTTTTCTGATAGGTTTTTGACTCAGTTTGAAATATTAAAACAATTTCCAAAATTAAGAAAACTATTTGCGGATTTCTAAAGTAATCCTTTTTAGAAATTGGAAATGGGTTAAAAAACTTCTTCTACAATAACGTAAATATTTAAATTGGAAAGTATTTTAATTGTTATAGCCTATTATAGTTGGCATATAGATTTTGAACTTTTGAGGTAACGATTTTTTTTTAATTTCCTACAAATACGTATCAAAATTAATATTTTAAAAACTTGTGAAAAGTTGTAAATTAAAAGCCTTCATTTAATATTACAAAATATGAAAAGTGTAATATAAATCCGAATATAGTTTTTAATGAAGCGTAATTCGCTTTAAATGAAAACTTTTCTTTCACTTTTGAGCAGTTTCTTGACTGATTAAACTTGGCTAAACTTTTTGTGATACCTACCATTAAAGTTGGTCGCGCGCGCCATTGTTGTTGTTGTTGTTGAATTTTTATTTATTTTTGGCTTGGCAAGAGGCTCGGGTAGTTCGCTTAATTGCAGCCACAGCGGAAATGAGGCGAGTGAGCGTAGACGGAAACGGAAGCGCGACTATGCGACTATGCAATGGCAATGGCAATGGCCGGGCAGAGGCGAGAGTTGGAGCTACTCAGACGTCGTCGCTGGCGTCGGTACATGGTGACACATACACGGACACACACGCACTCACTCATACGCTCTGTCCGGATGTATTCTCTTAACGAGCTTTTGAGTGTTTACACGGAGCGTCGTTTACAGTTTCGGCTTTCAGCTTTCACTTTCTTTTGCTGCTGTTGTTTTTGGCTGGCCGTGTTGCTTTGTGTGTTGATTGCTGTTGCTGCCAACTTGCCAGCTGCCTGTGTCTGCGTTCTTTTTTGTATACTCCTTTTAAGCTCTTCCGTTTGCTCTCATGTGTTATGGCTCGTTTATGCGCTATTTTCATATCCTCAAAGTGAATTTCACATCCGCAAGCGACATCCGCAAGCTTCTGTCCGCTCTGGCTCTGTTATTGTTGCTTTTGTTTCTGCATGTTGTTGTTGTTCATTTTGTGGTGAGCGTCGGGGGCCAATTGCCCCGCATTAAACCACATTTATTTGCGCAGCTGCAATGAAAATTCAATTAGATTCATAAATTTGGTTAGCAACCGAAATTCAAATATTTTCCAATATTTGCAAATTTGATGTGCGAGCGAAATAATTTCCTGCCCGCCCGGCACAGTAGTCTACAAATTTATTGCATATATCAATTTCCTGCACACGTTGTGCGTAAAGTGTAAATGAATTTGAATTTTTTGTGCACTGCCGGCCTGCCGCCCACTACGCTCCACCCAGGCTCCCTTCGAGCATTCGCTTGTTAAATAATTTAACGCAATTTCTGCAATTACACACGAATCACTTTGCACGATAAATAAAAATGTAGACTGGCACGCAAGTTGTTTTCATTTCTTTGTTGAGGCAGCCAGCGTTCAGGCTCTCACATGTGTGCCACACATCTTCAGCGTGCCTGTGTGTGTGTGAGGCCGGAAGTTTGCGTGCGTGCGACAGGCGCCATTGCCAGGGGCTGCTCTGCAGCAACGAAATAAATTTAAAACGCATAAAAAAAAATATAAGGAAAAAAAAACGAGGAAACATAAAATAGAAGCCAAAAGCTGCGCAGCGGCAAGCGTAGTAAAATGTCATCGCATGCCTTGCTGTAACTGTAACTATCGTATATAATACTTATATAGCAGATATATATATATATATATGTAAGTATATATATTGGCGCCATAAACGCGTCGCGAGAATGTTGCATGCGTAATGCGAGTGCCGTCTATCGCATGGTTTATAGTTCACATAAGCAGGCACAGGCTGTGACAAGAAAGGCGCTTTATTTGCCACCTTACTCACTCTGTCTTCCTTCCTCCCTCTCTCTCTCTCTCTTTCTCGCTCTGATGAGCTGCATGCACAGCGTGCTGAGGTAAAACTCTATAAAACGAATAGTATGTATAGCCCATAAAGATTTATGTGATCCGCATTGATGCATGCTTAAGTAAGGCAATTAGCACATGTGATGTATTTTTGAATAGCTTTAAAGTCACGTTTGTAATAGTTTTATTAAAACGATTTTTTGCAGAGCTAAACTGTAAGAGAACGAGTGGGGAGGGGGCAAAGAGATATTATATAAGCCGCACAGCTAATTTTCTGTAATAATTATTCTGCAGGCCTTACTTGAGTTTATGAAAATCGCATAGAAAGGCAGAGGCTGCAACTCTTTTTCTTTAAAATTGTGCAGTTTGAAAAGAATATATGTGCATATATGTGAATATATGTGAATAATGTGTGTGATATGAGAGAAACTGATGGACGACTTGAAATAGATGGAGTAACAGTCATATAGACAGACGGAGAGACACGCTGATAGACAGTTAGACAGGTGTCCTTTAATCTGTCCATTAATCTGTTTAACTGTCTAACCGCTTGTCTCTCCGTGTGTCAATATGTCTGCCATCCAATTCTTTGCTCATATATACATGCTTAATACTAAAAAGAATCGGAAATATCTATTTAACTATACCAAATAGGAATATACTTTTTAAATAAAAAAATGTATTTTAAATTGCAATTTAAAACAGTTTCTAAGGCAGACACAAAAATTGTCATGTATTTCGTAAGTTAATATCTGCCTGTTTCGCTTTTGGTTATTTGCTTGTTATGCATTGTGCGTCTCGCAGAGAAATCATATGCAACTTTTCTGTGCTTTTCAATTGGATTTCAGTTGAGCTCGTGCGTCGCCGAAATGTACGCAATGCTAATTACACAGCTCAAAATGCAAAGTACAGGAAAATAGGACACAAACGAACAGACAGCAGCAGGAACAGAGAAGCATAAACAGATGCAGATGCAATTGCGGAGACGCAGTTGCTGACTCAGTTTGCATGGAGCTCATTAAAAGTTGGCATTAGCTGTTGGCTGACATGCACAGAACACGTGAGCTTATTAACCTTTGCCTTGCCCCTGTGCCCAATACATGATTCGCCCTCACCTGTTCACTTTCTCTGTGTGTTCATATGCAAGCATGCCTGAGTTGATTGGCAGTCGTATTCGCTTTGAGTAGCTTGCATAACAGTGTGCGAAAATGTAGCATACTTTTCAGGGCTTACGATTTCGATACGTGCAAAGACTCTTCTGCGCACAGATTTCACACTCACACACATGTATATGTATATAGACTCACGTTTTGACCAGCTGCACTTGCTGCAAATGTGTTGCAATAATTTTGCATGTTTAAATATTAATAGCAAATTGCAAGCTGAGCGCTTCAACCTTCAAATGACAGCGGCAACAACAACTGCAACTAAACATAAGCAACCCTCTATATTGTTGTGAGTGTGGGTGTGTGAGTGTGTGTTTGTGTATGTGCACGCGGCCCTGGAACTAACATTTTCAAGTTCAAAGTCGATTTAATGCGGAAGTTTATGTCAGCCATGAGCTTTCAAGGCAACACAGTGTCTATGTGTGCTGCGGTTGCAAGGGGGCATGCAACTGTGTGCTGTAGAGTGGGGCTGGGGGCGTATTGGGTGGGGCATTGGTTTGCTGTGGGTCGGCTCAAGGGCTGGCCGGGCAGTTGCTACGTGCGGCGCGCGCGTTTGAAGTGCATTTGAGTGTGAAGACGACACATGTCGTTTAAATGCACACCTGTCTACGTGTCAGTTCATGTGTGTTTGTATGTATTTGTATAACCATTTGTGTGTATTTGCCTGTGTCTATGTGCGTGTGAGCGTGTGTGGCTATGCAGCAGTTTGTCAGCAGCCGCTGCCAAGTGCACTTGTTGCGGTTGGCTAGTAAGTAGTTCAGCGGCGCGAGCCACAGCCGCAGGCACAGTTACTGCATATATTATGCATGCGCACAGCTCTGGTTGTGTGTGTGTGTGTAAGTGTATTGGGTGTGTGCGCTCGTGTTTGTCACAGTGTGTGTTTCTTTTTATAGCTTATCGCATATTTATGCAACTTGGCCTTTAAGCTACGCATGCATTAGCTTTGGCTACGTTCTGGCTGACACTACAAACATTGCCTAGCTCTTTGGCCTAATAATGTTTAAGAAGTTTTATTGGGCGTGAACAATAATATAAACAGTAAATTGTTTTCCCTTACTGTATTATTACTATATTGTTTAAATCTATAGACGTTGTCTCTATTCGTCATATGCTGCAAAAAAAACCCACGTTTTTCACACATGTTTTTCTTTCAATTCATTATAAAGCCAATTAAAAATGTTATTGTAAATTGAATTTATATGTGGAATTCAAAAGAGGGCATGGAGATTTCTCATGAGTTGCTTGGCATGCAACTTTTTCCAATCCTCAGACTTATGCTTAAATATTGCCTTTAAAGATTATACCCTGGTTGAAAGCCCAGGTTTAAAGCATCTCGTTTATGCTTGGCCAAGGCTGAGCTTCCCACAGAGAACCTTTATGTCTATTCTTTAATATTCAATTAACGTTTTAGCCATTTTGGCTATATTTCCTGTTCCTTAACAGCCGTTCGCCTTTTTGTCCCATTCAATCCGAATAGGTTTCTATTTATGCTTAAGCAGCCCTCGCGTATGATATATATAGTATATATATGTATATTTATATATATATGCTTAGGTTCTGTTTGGCCCATCAAAGTGCATTTTCAAACGTTTGCAAAACGTTGCTTTTTGTTCGAAATTTCAATGCCAGCCGTTTGCAAGCGAAGCATTCAAACCTCGGACGGGGCCAAAGAGAAACCAAACCCAAAGCCTCAGACCCCAAACCGAACCGAACCGAACTGAACCCAAACTAAACTAAACTGAAATAAAATAAAATAAATTGCATGCATTTTTCATTCGACGCTCGATTTCATTCACAGGCGCTTAGGCAGCCACAAATACACACAAGAGCACACACACATACACACAACCACACACACACGCATACGCAAAGGCAAACATGACCAGACATTTATCAGTTGTTCACATGCATTCAAAGATACTAATGTACATATTAGTTCAGCCCTGTAAGTGGCTGTGCAGCGATCGCCCCTAGCCCCTTCTCACCCGCTGTCCTTTTTACTCATTCAAACTGTGTGAGTGCGTGTGTGTGTGTGTGTGTGTGTGTGTGATAGCTGGGTTCCTTTTTGCGCCATTTCCGCTTCATTTCATGCGCCATTTTTCTCTATCTTGGCACTCGAGTGTTTGCGCCTTGTTGCCATGTCCTGGCAAAGGCCTTTCATTGGCCTGACTATTCCTAGTTTTTGTTGTAGTTGTTTTAACTTGTTCTCTTGTTGCTGTTGTTGTTGGTTGCGGTTGCAGCTGTTATGTGTACAGCATCAGTTTGCCTCCCCTCCCCAGTTCTAGTTGCTGTTGGCATTGTTTTTGCTTTTTTGGCCCGCTTGCAATTGCTTTTGCCAATCAGTCTACTGCAAATAATTTATAACTTTTGCGCCTGTGCCGGCAACTAGCCAACTTTTATGCCATTGCCTCTGCACTTGGTTCAATAAATGTTACGCATACGCAACGTAGCACATGAGTGGGGGGGAGGCATGAAAAGTGCTTCGGATTGCATTTGTAATTAGTTAAGTTTAGTTTTCGCCTTTTTCGTAGTACCATGTTGCCATTTATTTCAAGGGCGCGTCGTTTATATTCAATTGGCAGCTGTTCAATTATTCAATAATAATGCAATCGACAATTTTGACCACAACAACAAATTACACACATTGTAAACAACTGCTCGGACACACACACACACACACACACAGAGAGAACTTCCAGCCAAGCGCGTGTGTGTGTTTGTCTGTCTCTCGATGCAATTGTCGATATAAAACAATGCAAACACATACCAAAATGTCGAAAAAATATCTATACTATTTTTATTTTCGCCATTTATAAGTGTAGATATAGTTTTAAATGCCAGCTTATTTTGCAATTTAAACGCAGCTCAGAAATAAATAAAAAATCAATGCAACAAAATATGCAAAAACGTGCATGCGGCATGTGCAAATATGAAATAGTCGAAATGCTATAAGTCGCAAATAAAATAACAACATTTAAGCCCCGCTGAGAATTAGTTGTAAAGGTAAATTTAAAATATAAAAAAAGGAAAGAAACGAGTGTTCATGGTTTATATAAATTGGAGAAAAAATTGTAAAAAAAAAAAGCGAAATAAAACAAGTGTTCATGGAATATATATAAATTGGGAATCGTAATATTTCAATGCTAATATATATACATATATATGTAAAGAATAGGGGGGAGCTTACACTGTTTCATATTTGAAAATTGCGCTCGACTTTTAGAGGTATTTAAAAAAATGTTTATGCCTAATAACTTTGTATTTGGTTGAGCTTAAGCTTTTTGATTTACGCTCTATAGAATCGTTTTGTCTATAAAAGTTAATAAATATAGAAATGTTTTGAAGAGTCTTTATTTTTGAAGATATTTAAATAATTTAAAAATGTAAAAAATGTATATTTTGTTCTACTGTTTAATTTATAACAAAACTCTTTATTAAGATTTTTGGATTTTGTTCTGGTATAAAGCTTACAAATGCGGACTGATGAAAAACTATTTCACAGAACTTTGTCTAGCTATAGGCTTTGATCATATCTCAAATAAATCCATAGCTTTTCTATTTAATATTGCTTGTTAGTGAAGCTAACAAAATTGAAAGAATATAAATCCAAATCCGTCACGACATAACGAATCTCAATTAATAATGAAAATTTTCCCATAGCGACACTTGTCACAGAGAAATTCGGCTGTATTATGCATCAAACAAGTGCGCATTAAATTTTAAAGCGACATGCTTGCAAATTTTTTAATGCGATGAAAATTCAATTAAACTTTACAATTCTTTACAAAATACATGAGTGTGAGTGAAGAAAATTGTTGCCTTTTAATTACATTTCAGAAATTCGCATGCTTGCACAAACAGAGGCTGTCCATAAGGACCTCCCTCTCTCTCCCTCTCGTTTTCTTTATATATATAAATATGTATGCATGTTATATATATGTATGCTTGTGCTTTCTTGAATGTCATGCCACATGATAATAAATTTCCGCATGCAATATCCTGCATTTAAATAACACTTCCTGTGTGCCGTCTAGGCCAAGGCATCCGTCGTCCATACGTCAGCGAGACACTGAAATGAATTTATTTTCCAGCAGCTAGCCTCCTCTCACCACCTCCCCCGCGCTTCCACACCCTCTCTCTGCCTGTCTATCTTGGCGCTGCAGTCTCACGCTCTGCTGCTGGACGTGGATCTGGGCTCTGTGCTGCTTCGCTAGTCTGTTGGGGTCAGTTCATTTCGCGTCGAACGCACTCTGCTTCATTACTTTTGGCAGATCTCTCTCTCTCTCTCTCCCTCTCCTCGCCCCCCTTCCAACACGCCCCTCTTATCGCCTGCTCTGCAACCATTTGGCACTTCATCACAGAATGCGCCCAAAAGGCAGCTCGGTTTTCAGCTTGTTTTGCTTTTACAGACCGCACGCATAAGCAAAGATGTTGTGGACAGAGAGGGGTTTGGTTTTGCTGGGGGAACGACGGGAGGGGGGGCTGTTGGTTTGGGTTTGGCCATCTTTACCACACAATAAAAATTTATGAGCCGTGTGCGTGTGCGCAGCCCTTTTTGCCTCAAAGTCGCACAACACTTGCGAGGCGCGCATAAATTTTATATGCCACAACTTGACATGCTTTTTGCACAGTAACCGCCCCTCCCTCACAGCTACCCCGCTTTCCCCTGGCATCTGCTTGTTGTCATTTGGCGACGTGTCTCCGTGTCTCTCTCCTTGCCACGCTCTGGATAGCTGCAGGTAATGCAGCGCCGTAAATTCTTAGTACTTGCTGTTGTTGCTTCTCTTATGCATTATGCATGAGCAGCGGTGTGTGGCGGGCCAGCGGTAAGATTATGGGGAAGGGGGTGCGAAGGGTGCTATGAGTAAAGGTAAGCTGGCAGCTGCTGGGCCACTTTTGCAGTGCTCAATCAATTAGTCACAGGCCAAATGCGGGTGCAATTAAAAGCGCGTTTAAAGCTCAAACTCCGACTAAATGCATAAACAGTGTCTGCTGTCGGAATGTGAATGCGGCCATCAAAAAAGATGATTTCATGCTCTTGCGCACAATTTGGTTACAATGCAAAGATTTCAACACCCGCCCGCCCGTCCGTCCGTCCGCCCGTCTGTCTGTCTGAGCCATGTGTGTGTGCTGTGATTTCTTTCTCATGCAAATAAACGTGAGCTACAAAACACGTGGAGTCTGACGGAAGAAGTGTGGGAGAGGATGGGTTGGGGGAGTGCGGGGGCTGGCTAAGTCAAAAACTGCCGCCAGGCAGTCGATCGATGCGAATGAATTTTTGTGAGGTTGCCACGCAACCTGCATTTGACGTTTAGCCTGCTAAATGCGACGAGACGAGAAAATTGTTGCCCAAAATGTTGCGTAATGACGTGACTAAAATTAAATCTGCCAATTCCTTAGAATCCAGTTCTTTAGTGGGTGTGAGATGTGTGTGCGTGCGTGTGTGTATTTTTCGTGTAATTCATTTCAAATGTTGTTAGGCACGAAATCGAAGCAAATGCGCGTCGGAATTCTTATTTGCAAACATTTCAAAGGATTCAGGCGCTTTCACACATTTCATATTTTGAACTTGTATACCCTGAACCCATTTGAAAGACATTTGTACAAATGTTTGTAACAGGCAGAAGGAAGCATATCCGACTCCATATATACTCTTGATCAGCATCAATAGCCGAGTCGATCTAGACATGTCTGTCTGTCTTTCTGTCTCGCAGTCTGTCCTTTCATCTGTCTGTTTGTATGAACGCGTCGATCTCAGAACCTATAAGAGCTAGAGACTTTGAATTTCAATACTTTGAACGTAGATCCTTCCAAGATCCAGACCAAGTACATTTTGCACGTAGGAGCTTCTAGCTATTTTACACCCAGACCTAGTCTGCTTGAACCGCACCGGTTCGAGACCGCAACTAAAATTTTTGTAATATGCACCGAAACCCGAACTGAAAAATAAGTGTAACAATTCTCAATAAAAAGGTTTTAAGCCTCAAATTATAAATAACTAGGTCCCGCAGAGTGGCCTTATCCAGCCATATTTTGTAGTTTCAAATTTTGGGTAGAGTTCGAACATAGCTTGAAAATGTTATGTGTAAAAATCCGCGGCTTGCAGTTTTTCGGTAGAACAGTCCATTCGAAATTAAAATCTGAATAGTTTCAATAACATTTTGAAAGAACCAAAAGCTTGCTTAAGAGATGTGGTAAGCCAGGTTCACGGACCAAATCTCAAGGCAGAAAGTCGATTCAAAGCGGAAACCTAATCAACGACCCTTTCCTTGTGGTTTGCAGCCCTTCCCCAAACCATATAAATTAGTTAAATTAAAATAATACAACTCTGCTAACTAGATTTTTCTTGCAATATATACTAAAAAAAAAGGAAAAACATTTCTATATAAGCAGTCTCTTGTGCTTATGTTATGCACGAGCATAATCTGTGTATAATATAATATTGATGAATATTCTCTCTGAGGGCTATTTAAAAATTCCGTTAGTTGCCAGAAATTCTTTCAATATGTATACGCCCCGTTCGTGCGAGCAGCTCAAGTTATGGGTTATTCAGGGCGAGCACAAGTGTTACATGCACTGCGGGCTGACCGACTTGGCCGCAAACTTGAATGGACATTTCGGCAGGCAAGTCTGTGCTGGGAGCGTTTTGGTATGGCTGTCGCTTTGATTAAAAATTTATAAATATTTAACTTTGTGCACGCATTGACAACGACAACAACAACAACAACAATAACAATGTTCATCTAGCAGCTACTTTGCATAATTGCAAAAATAATCGGGCCGAAAAGCGTCGCCGGGACTTAAATGAAGTTGTTAATATTAATGAGGAAATTTTTCAGCATGGTCGAGGCGGCAGCCGTCGCAATGTTTGGTTTTAATATTGTTATTAATCAGCTTTTAATGTATTTAATTAAGTTTTGCTCTGCGCCAAATATGTTGAAAATTTAATCAACAAGCTGCCCGCCCACCACTCGATTGGCCAACAAATAATCATTATGGCGCATAGCAAACCAACAGATTAAGAAGCAACACGCCCCCCAACCCCCTTACACTGCATCCCCCAAAGGGCTTGTTACTGGCACGCCGAGTGAATATTATTACCATGGCATCAAACTTTTATGGAGATTTAAAGCAAAAACAACAGCAACAACACGCCAAACAGCAGCAAAAACTTTTACATAAAGTTGTCCAAAGAAAAAAGGAACTTGCTGCTATTTTTTTCTCTTCTTTTTGAATTTCAATTTTCTATTGAAGACTGTTGAGCAGTTGTTGTGTGTGCGTGGTCTAGCGAGGGGGTGAGGGGGGCGGGGGGGGGGGGGGGGAGCGGGGTTCATGTTTGACACTAACATATTAGATTGCTGTACACAGCAGCTGCAGCCAGCCAGCTGTCCAGCTGTTCGATCATGTCCAGCGCTTGTCAACCCAAATGCTCCGCTCATTTGTCTGTGCCTCGGCAAATTTGCACTTTATTTAAGCAAACTGGCAAAGCGTCACAATGCCCCCTGACCCCCCCCCCCCCTCTCTCTCTCTCTCTCTGTCTCTCACTCTCTCTGCTTGGTTGCCACGTCTTAAGCGACGCATTCAATTTTTCATCTTTGTACGCGTTGTCTGACGCTTTGCAAAATGGCCGCCGGCCAGCAGCTTAAATGGCTGCCTGCACAGCCTCCACATCCGGTTGGCGTTTATCTTTTGATTTGTGTTTGGCTTCGCCGCCTGCTGTCGGCCTTAACTTTTTTTATTTTTTCAAGTGTTTACAAGTGATTTGCTGTGTTGCCTTGTTATGCTTTTGAGCAATGGACGCTTTTTTCTCAGCTTCTTTCTTTTTGGCAACAAAAAAAGTTTCAGCGACAGGAAAACCCAAATGACTCGAGTGAATTGCGCTTCCGGCTTCTTCTTTTTCCAGCTTGTTAGCTTTGAACATACCAATTGGTATCTGCAACGGTCCGAGGTGCCGAATTGCCTAACAGCTACGAATTTGGCTACTCATTTGCATACGCTGCCAATTGAAATTGCCAATTGGTAGCAAAAACGGAAACGCTTCAAATATTTGCAGCAGCTTCAATAATTCCAATTCAATCTGCTCTTAGCGCCAGTTACACCTATTTATATGTGTTTTTTGGTCTCGGCAATGCGCCAAAGCAACGCGAGCCAAATTTCGCGCAATTCTTGTCTGTAAATCGATCGATCGAGCAGACAACGCGGGTGACAAAAATTAAAGTCAGCCGACAAGCACAGAGCCGGTTGATTTTCAGCTAACTGGTCTGCAATCTGTGGCCCGTGTCGCCGTGTCTGCTTTTTCCAATTTTATTTTCGCTTTATTTACTTAATGTGGCGCACTCAAGTTGACGACAGCGGCTGCTAACGCTGGCGGCTGACTCGCTCGTAAAATCCACAAAACTTGCAGCCAGCGAAATTAGTTGCTGCAGTTTCGCTCCCGCCCCGCCACCGCTCGCCCGCTGTGTCTCGCGCATTTCAGCCAAATTTCTGGCCTGTCGCGCCAGTCAGCCATGTTGGCTGACAACTTTATCCCAGGCTCGTTCTGCGGTCGCTCGCTATTAAATGAAATTGTCTCCCGCCCTGGCCCGACAATTGTCACTGCTCTGGTGTTATTGGCCGTATGTTCGTGGGTATATTAAATTAAATTGTAGCAAGATGTTTTGGAAATAAGAAAAATGTTGTATGCAAGGTATATTCCTTATATGTAGCTTCTATTGGATTGATTGGATATGAGTTTATTAAAAGTTCTAGCTTGAGAGTTTACTAACATGATTAGAATATTAAACTTTTAAACTATGTAACAATAACATTCTGTTAAGAATCTTTTTACAGTTCTGATGCTGAGAGTTCCCACTAATAACAGTCTTCTAATCAGCTGTTGACTCTTCGGTATAAGCACTAGCAGTCTGTTAAACAACTCTTAACAGCAATTCAAAGTATATTTAAAATACTGTTAGTTGGGTTAATGTAGACTTAACAGAGCCTGTGCTAGTGAGGAGAAGTACGAATGAATATTATACAAGTTTTAAATGTGCCGTGGACTTGGGTTTCCTCGTAGCTCAGATTTAAAGGCTTGTTTCATAAAGCTTACTATGCAATTTAAAGTAATTTTAAACAGTTTAAATGCCTATGCTTATTTTAAGTTGCCCTAATCAATATTTTATGTCTCTTTGCGTATATGATAAGCTCAAGATGCTCTGCAAATCTAAACAGTTGGAGCTTTAGTTCTAAGTTATCCTTCTATCGCTGGTAGAGCATTACTTAGTCGTTGGGTTTTAGTTTTGCATTTCAATTCATTGTTTTGTTGTACTTTGGTTACTGCCAATTTTAGTAGTACTTAAAGTTTATGAACAACTGCGCTACATTTGACGTTTTATGGCCATTGCCAGAGAGTGAGACAGAGAGATAGTGTGTGCGAAAGAGTGAGGGAGAGAGAGACAGAGAGAACCTTGAAATCTTAAGAGTGGCCATTTGTGGAGTGGAATGAAACTCTTTGGCATATAAAATGCAGTCAGCATATGCAAATCAATCGAGTGATGTGTGCCACACCTGCAGCCACTATCTGTGCCTGTGCTCGTGCTCAAGTTCAAGGAAATCCCATATACACACATGCTCGCACACTCAGCTCAGAGAGCCTGTTCGCAATGCGATTGGGAATGGCAAAGCATTCACTGACATACTAAGTGGCTGGCAGGCACGTGGGTTGCTCCATCAGCTCGGGCAACAGTATGCGATAAAATGTAATTTATTTTGTTATAAACAACCCTCGCCTAGATATAATATGCAACGCATACACAAACAGCCAGTGAAGCCATAACAAATGAAAAGCAAACTTGTGGCTTGACATTGATGAATGCACGATGAGATTTATGCTACGTTCCATGGTGTGATACACTCACACACACATTTATATAAGTGTGTATAGTATGTATTGGTTATAAAGCTCGACTGTGTCTATGAGCTGCCACTCATTTGCTCACGAACACACACACACGCACACACACTGACGCGCGCGCCCACAGCGCTCGCTGTCTGGCTGAAATAAATGTTAAGTATACGCATAATAGGCGCCGCACAACAATGTTGTGTCTGCCTCTTATGTGTCTATGTATGTGTGTGTGTGTTTTGCTCATTTACGCACTTTAAGTCGCTGGCTTAGCACACGTCTATGCTACGCTGTGTTGTTTACCTGCCCATCAGCGCCACAGGAGCAGGGGCAGGGGCAAAAGCGAAGCAAAACAAAAGTAGAGCAGACACAACACTCATACGCCGCGTTGGCCCCCCAGCAGGGACGTCATTTTTATATGCCGCTCACTCAATGCTTGTCGCAATGGGCCAACATTGGCTAGTTAGCATGATTGCTGGCAATAACTGGCATTATTGAATACACAGCGATGTGCTCTAATTAAATTTATCTGCCAGTTAGTGGATTAAAGTTAAGCTGCTGGCTAAGCGGGCAACAAATAGGTGTTAGATACTTTTTATGTGTAACAAGCACTTAAAGTGTAGATAGATGAAGGCAAAATTAACTATCGAAAATCAAAATAATCGATAAATATGAATTATACGATGATTTATACTTGAACAAAACTTTAGTTCTTAATTTAAAAATGTGCTATATTGATGCTAAAGCTTGATGATAAACTATCGATAAATCGATTGACAAGAAAAATAATGTTGTGATATATTACATTATTATTATAGTTGCATTTGTAAAATGATAAAAAATTAATGTGAACTACTTAAAAGTAAGCTACAGTTTCTGTAAGCAGACAAAAATGACTTTAAACGATAAAAATATCGATTATGTTGATAGTTTTGCAACACTACTTTATACAAAAAGAAGGTATACGACTTCGAGTTAAATTGTAAACTTATTAAGCAGTTGCTGCTAACATTATTGCAGTTCGTCGACCTTGTAGCACAGTGTTAACTTCTGACACTGCGCACACACACAAACACAGAGGGGAGTCGCGCTCACTTTTTAATTGTTTGTTTATTTGCCACGACGGGCCAGTGGCGACAGTTGACGATTGTCTTCTTGGCTTATTGCGTGCTTCGCTTCGCTTTTCTTTTTTTTTGCCATTTGGCCAACATTTGCATAGCTGGCAATTAGTGCGGCCAGTGGACAACGCTTGGCTGTGCATTGTTTATTGTTTTTGCTGTCCAACTGTTGCACTCGAGCACTTGACTCGACAGTTTTAATCATATTACTTTGTCTCCCCTCAGCACTTGCGCACAGAGTGCAAATTTACAGTGGAATGTCAAGTGCCATCCCCTTGCCCTGACCCTGATCTTGGACACACACACTCTCGCATTGCCACTGGCCGAGCGCCAGAAATTTTGGGGCAGCGTCAAGTTAGTGAGTCTGTTGTTCGTTGTGGACTTTCATTGTTGTTGCATCGAGCTGTGTGGCATTCGAATGAGCTGCTGCAATTAACGCCGCTGCCTTAATTATATGCATTACCTGTATGCATGCGCAGGCAGCAGGAAGTGCAATGAGAAAATTAATTAAAATGCAATTAAAGGAACAGCTTGCCCCACACGCTGGCCAAACGAGCGCAAGCACTTGCAACTTGTTTCCTTTAATGGTTTATTTTATGAAATGGCGGCGCCTTAAGTGCTAGTCCGTATAAAAAACGAGCTAAATTACGCGCCAAGTGCTACTTGACGTTGCGTATACGCAGCGTGTGCATAATGCCAGCACATGACCTGTACTCTGCTACTCCCTCGCTCGCTGTGTGGGTGTGTACTTTTTAACGTAAATTGCAACATTTTTTTGCATTAAGTACGCCCCTGCCTTCTCCCTCTATTTCTCTCTCTTTCTCTCTCTCGGTCGCTTGCTCCTGCTGGTCAGAGTGCACTTTGTTTAATTGATTATGCTTGGCCAGAGCACACGGCAAATGATAAGTGCTGCGGGCTGGCGAGGGGCGCTGCTTTGCAGTTCTGTAATTGCAGCTGCTAAATCCTATTTGCGCATATGTTATAAGGCACAGTCCACAAATATGCCTTATGAGCTGCACACACACACGCGCACCCACACACACACAGACGGGCCAAAAAGGGTTGATAAGTCATGACTTCTCTCTGACACACACAGATAAATATCCAGTTACATTTGGGCAAAAGACTCTCGAATTTGTGACCGTCCCATCAGCATGAATGTGCATGTGTGTGTGTGTTGCTGTTTGTATTAAACTTTGTGTGTGTGTGTGTGTGTGTGCGTGTGCGTGTGCTGCCTTTGGCATTGTGCGTTGCCTTTTGTGCTATTATTAAAATGCGTCTGCTTTATTTTCTTGTGTCTTCTTTTATTTTTATGCTTATGCAAACATGTCTTATGTCTTCATATGCTTATAAGTATGTTTGCACACGTATATACATATATATATATGTGTGTGTGTGTGTGAGTGTTGTCTTTTTTTTTAGCTCTCACTCTAGGGAAATTTTCGGCGTGCTGTGTTTGATTATGTGCTGCGTTTTGTTGTTGTTGTTGTTGTTCTTATGGATTATGCGACCATTGGGAGCGACTGCTTTTTTATGTTTCTCAAACATTTTCCACATTTTTATGCTGTGCATTTCTTTCGGCTTATGCAGCAAAGTCCCGCTAACTTTAAAGTGTAGCCTCAAGAAAAATGAAATCCAAAAAGAAAGCACCAAAATAAAATATAATTAAAAACATTTTTGGCATTGTCGAAATGCCTGCAAATATTTAAACACTTGGCAGCTCGGCAAAAGATGCGGGGCGACATTTTAGCATTTCGACAGTTTGGAATTTGTTTTGCGCCCCCTTTAAACATGCAGGTGTGCGGGTCTCTATGTGTGTGCGAGTGTGCGTGCTCGTGTGTTTTTGTGTTGTCTCAGTCCCCATGGGCCATAAAACGCAATAATAAGGCACATGAAGCATATTTTACACATGTCTTTGTCGCATTTATCACAATCAGCCAACGGGTCTGCCATCTGCTGCGGCATGCCACGCCCAACGCAACGCAACACACTCACACACACATTCTATGCCACACGCCCTCTTCCTTTTTTGCCTACCTACGAAATACTTAAGCAAACACGTCGCATTCGGGCAACTTTTATTGCATTTTTTTTTCGGTGCGTGAACATTTTTTGCCAATTGTTTGCAAAAGTGCTTGCCACGGCAGCCGTCGCCCCCTAATGTGGCAAAGTTTTTAATAACTTGGCCTTTTTCATGCACAGCTGAATAATAAACATGTTGACAGTCATAATGTGCTTAGGGGCGTGGCAGTGGCGCCTCCTTCACTTGCGCCACGGCATGCGGCATGAGGCAACATATGTTAAACCGTGCGCTCTGCCTTAAGGCGTGTCGGGGCAGGCGAGGCAGGTGTTGCAGGTGGATTGGGTCATGTCAATAATCAAGCTGCCAGCCGGTGCATAACTAAAGGTAATTATTGACATTATTGACTTTATGCTCGGCGTGTTAAGCCGCATGTGCTGGGAATCGTAATTGTTGGCGATTATCGAAAGCTCATTCATATGGCTTTGTGTATTGTTGGAAGAGCAACTGGTTTTATTTTTATTAGCTCAATTTAGTTGTTAAGAGGCACATAATTGTGTGGATTTCATTATTTTTTAAACATTTTCCATATTCATCAGCCCGTTGTCATTAGACTAGGCAACTTTATTACATTTTATGATCTGTGCTTGATATTTTTTACTTTTTATGCTATTAAAAAAATGCACCACAGCAAAACTTTTAATAGAACTGTCTCTTTATACAGTTTTTCTTTTTTTCCAATTAGTTTGAAACATTTTCAAATATATATATATTTTTTCCTTTATTATCTAATGCAGGCATCGTACATTTGCATAGAGCTCTATTCAAAGGCTTGCTTTGAATTGTATTAATTAATTTTATTTTGCTCAAATGAAATATATTTGTTTAATTACATTTGGGAAAAAGCATTTTTTCACAATCAACCTTTGATATTTGACTTTTAGTATTTTTATTTAACTCATTCGCTTGCATTGATTAGATTTCGCAAATTTTGTTTAATTTTATATATTTTGTTGTGCTATAATTGTTTGCCAAAATGAATTAAGTCAAGAACATTTATTTGAAAACTAATTAGCTGCTTAATTTGAAACATTATGAAATTGTTTTATGCTAACTAATATGTCTAACTATTCAGGCAGGTGCAAATTGTTTTAATTAATGCAAACTTAGTTATGCTAAATTCAAATATTTTTAGTTGAAATACTACATCGTATTTGATGAGCTACATTAAAATTAGACTAACTACTGCTTGGAGTAGCATTTATTTAATTGGAATTTGAATCTATTCAAGCTCTGCTCGACGGAGTTTGTTTTTTTTTATTTATACCACATATTTTGGCTAAAAATAAACGGTGCCGAAGCGCGGTTATCATTAAAAGTTTAAACAATAAATCACAAACGCAATTTACCATACAGCCACACGACCTTCTATTGTTGCTGCCAGGCAGAGAGGAAGGTTGTTAGAGGGGAGGAGGTTGTGAGTGTGTGTGTATTGAATGGCTAGCGCCGCATTGCTCATACGCAACGTGTAACAACCTTGCAATTTCAAAGTGCCGGCAGGCCACTAAAACGGAAATGCAGCGCTCATTGCTAGACTGCAAATGGGAAATCTGTGCGCCTTTTCTTTGTGTGTGTGTGCGTGTGAATGTAATTGTATATGAATGTGTGCGCGTGTGTGTGTGTGTGTGTTTGTGTGCGTGCGGCTGTAGCCCCCTTTGTGCTCGTTGGCAGCTTCAATAGCGACCCTGGCCCCAGATTGATTAGTTGCGCTTCAGTTGAATGTGCCCTGGGAGCACCATGTCCAAGTGCGAGTATCTGTGCGAGTATTTGTGCGTGTGTTTGTGTGTGTGAGCGAAAAAAAAGTGAACGTATAAACGTATAGCGAAAAGCACTTTGAACGCGTAAAGCAATTAACACGCAATTACCATTTCCACTTTTGCCATGTCACTGTGTGTTGACATTTCACACGATTCATTCGCCAAGCTCAGTTGTGTGTGTGTGTCGATGTGTATCTACGTCTATGACTGTGTGTGTGTGTGTGTGTAATTGCCAATGTGGCTGCGTGTGAACACGTTGCGGCTAAAAGAAACGCGTCCAGGCTGGACAGTGTGAATGTAACGATATATCAAACAGAACAGATAATAAATGACAGCACGAGCAGAATAGTCAGACAGAGAGAGAGGGAGAGAGAGAGAGATGGAGAGGAAGCGGAAGCATTTGCTATCTCGCTCTCTTACTATAAAAACAAACACTGTTGCTTAGTTTGGCGGACTGTCGAGTTCTGTGTATGCGCGGGCGTGGGCTTTTTTTTCTTTTCGGGTGGGTCATCAAATGTCGCTTTGATTGTTTTTCTTGTCGCATGTTGTTTGTTGACATTAGATGAGCGTTTGGCGTGGCCCAAGTGAAATCACTCAAATTGTCACTTGCTTAATAATTAACATTAATGCGTGCCAGCAGCAGCAGCAGCAGCAGAGGCAGCAGCAGCAGCAGCAACAACACAAATATAAAACAAAAGGCGAGTCGCCTTTGACACTTGGCAGCTGCTGTGCGTGTGTGTGTGTGTGTGTGTGTGTGTGTGTGTGCTGCTGCTGTGTGTGTGTTTGGCATCATTATCAACATGTTTGCTCTTTAATTAATTTGTTTACTTGCCAGCGCCAAATCGACGCATAATTAACTCAAATGTCTTACCCAGCGCAATTAGAACCAAACGAACTTTGCCAACTTTTGTCCCGCTGCCAGAGTTGCCAGCCCGACATTGAAATCAAAAGTTTACCTGGCCACACTTCCCCTCACTTGTTTAGTGCAATAAATTCTGAATTTGTTTCGGTTAGGGGCTTTTTTTTCGTGCGTAGCTTCCGTTTGGCTGCGTTTATCAGCCGTTCTGCTGGCAGCGCACAAAAACCATAAAGTTTCATCCATAAAATATGCGCAACTTGTGCGACAACTCGCACAAAATATAAAATAAAACTGATGTAGAAAGTAGAAAAATGTTTTTCAAAATGCTGTTGCTATATAAATTACCGTTAGTTTATTTGTTTTACCTCTCAAGAGTTGTAATGCGAATCTCCAAGTATTTGAATAATATATAAGAGTCTGTTCTGTGCAAAATACACATAATTTTGTGAAGTTCGGTAGCGCACAAATATCAAATTTTACGATGATAACTTCAATAATTCTTGAGTTCAATTGGCTAGCTAAATCACTTTTATGCATGATAGTTCTATGAATCACAGCCAAGTTTCTTCAGCTATATACAATGTGCTTCTAAATCAAATTTCATGCATAATGCATTAAGAACAACTGAGTTCAGATAGTTGGGTAGATCATGCTTTAATATCGACTGCTAGCTTAAAGAATGGCATTAAATAGTTGTGTCGCTTTGTTAATTTCATTGCTCTTGAGAGTGAGAGTGTGTCCCCATTAAAATTTTATATACATATGTCACAGATATATATATATATATGCTCAGCTATACTCGTACATGTGTCGCCTGATGTCTGAGGGTAAACTGCAATTTACGAGCGCTGCTTTGGTAAAAGAAACACGTTTTCATTAAAAAGTCTGCGTTTGATGGCGCATCAGCACACAGTTTTGTGGGCGTGGCATATGGCGACCAGACTCAAGGTCATCAAGTGCGCTTGAGACTTTTGCCAAATTAACCAAAAGGAAGCAGCAAAAAACAAAAACGAGCAAAAAAGGCAGGAAAAAAAATAGAAGAACTTAAACACTTTTTGCATTTTTGATATGCCGGCAACGTGTGCACTTTGCTTGTCATATTTTCTCCTGCTTGGCACTTGTGATATATCTTGTAGTTGGGGTTAAGTACGAGGTGTACTTTTAGATTTATTTATTTATGTGCTACAAAGTCTTGTGCTGGACAACTTGGAAGCTTCCAAGGCGCATAGCTTATATCAATGTTGAGTTAGTTGCATATGATTCGCAATTTCAGCTGTTGGATGTTGAGTACTTTATTGCTCAGGGTTAGTTCTGGCAAAAGCTATTAAGTTCCAATTTAAAGCTGTTATATTGCAAGTCACATCACATCATTTCTGCAACATTTCCAGCTGTTGCTTAGTTTCCACTTAGTTGAGTCAAACTTAAAGTCTTAAAGTTAAACTTTTGCGGCTTTGCCTTCAAAGAGTTGGGTATCAATTTCCTTTTTTTTTTAGAGCTACGCCTACTTGATGTACACATCTCGTTAGTTTGCCAACTTTTGCAGCACGCTGCTTGGCTTTAACGCAAAAATTGATGATGAAAAATGCTGGGCACACAAGGAGACGCCATGTGACCTGCATGTTGTGCAGCACACGGTGCGCTGTCAGGCCAAAGCCAATCTCCTACCCCCAACCTGATATCATGCCAGCGCGTGCCATCATCAAACGTCAGTGACAAGCAACGACAAGTTGCGCTAGTTGACATTATTGCTATGCTCGTGTACACGTGTGTGTGCGTATGTGTGCGTGTGTGTGTGACGCAATTGATACAAGTAATTACCCCCGGCTACAATTAGGGGATTTGTAATACAGGCACAGCTTTTTGGCCATAGTAATTGTGCAATTAAGCAAATCAATTACATATAATTACATCTAAATGCAGCACACACAGACAACCGCACACTCAAATACACAGACACACACACACACACACCGCTTAAAGCCGCTCACGTGCGCCCGAAAGCAGGCAACAGATTTTTAAATTATGCATGAGACAAAACAAATGCGAACAACGAAAAAAAAAAACATACGAAAATCGAAATGGAAATTGCGGCTACGTTTTGCTGCCCAAGCTCTAAATCGCAGCAGATCCATTTTGGATACCCGTTAGCCGAGCTTCAATTGGCATGTTTTTACTTGCTTTTTTACTGTAGATGCGGGAGTGTTGGCGGAGGGCGAGAGCGCGGAGAGACACTCTTACTTTGTGGGTATTTGCATTAAGTCTATGATTTGGATATTGTTTTGTTATTGTTTGTATTATACATATTATTATTATTATTATTATTATTATTACTCTTATTATTATTATTATGATTATAATTATCATTATCATTATCATTATCATCATTATTATCATTACTTACTTATGAGGGAGGTTATACATTCATATATGACAAGTGTCATAACATCTTGACATCTTTGGTAAGCAAAATTATTTATAAGAAAATCATGACAGTTTATAAAATTATCTTTATAAGTATAAGGTACATTTCATCAGATATGCTTAGATGCCATTTAAAACTTTCTTTCAATGCCACTTTAAGATCAAGATTAACTTAGCTAGCAAGTGAGATACCTATTTAAATAATGTATTAGCAAGAGAGATAGCTTTTTAATAAATTTAACTGCTGGGATATTTGTATTCCCCACTTTGTAAATAGTTTAACCTGCTGTTTGCAATTTTTATAAATTAAACACAAACCACACGAATTTATTTCGCTATTTGCTGCTGCTGTTGTTGCTGCCCCTGTAGTCCTGTGGCGTTATAACTTTGCCACCAAGTTGGGCATAAATAACTTAAATAGTGTATTAAAGTTCTGTGTGCCAGCAATATGTCCATTCTGCAGCCAACTTTTGGCTTTTATCGCAACACAAATGCATAAATAATTGTGAAAGCTACAACTTTTCCGTGTTTGGTAAAACTTTTGGCTGAGAGGAAATTGATTTGTGAACAATATTTTAAATACCGAAAACTCAACTGTAAGGGAATGTAAACTTCGGTCTAGACGAGACTTGACTTGTTTGCAAGTGTGTGTTTCTCTTCCCCTCTCCCTCTCATTCTCTCTCTCTCTCTCTCGCTGTCTCTCTGTTGAGTGTGCGGTTTTACTGTAATATTACACAAAATTAGAAAATTGAATATGTCAGCCGTTGCGGTGGGTCTTATCCGTCGTTGACTTGAAGCAAGTCAAGGTAAAGCCGACTGCGACATTAAGAATGGGCGTTGCGAATTGGAAAATTTAATTTGCAATGGCCGAGGACTTTTCAAGCCAAAAAAAAAAAAAAAAAACAGAGGAAAATGCGAGGAAAATCAACAGACAAATCTGCACAAAATAAGGCCACATTGTCGTCTCGGTCTGCGTACTGCTTGAGCAGCTTTTCCTTTTTTTTTTTTTGTTTTCGATTTGCTTTTTTTTATTTTGCCGTATTTTCTCGTTGTTTTTCATTTGCTTTCCCGACTTGGCTTAAATTCTCATCTCTTCTCTGTGTTGTCGCCAGCTGCTTTTGTTCTGGCATTTGCTGGCATCATTCGCCTCAAATTTTCGTTCTCATTTGGCCAATTTTTTCATGGCTGTTACTGATGCTAGTGCCCTTGTTGTTGTTGTTGTTCTTCTTCTTGTTGTTGTTTTTGCTGTGCTAAACCAAATTTCAATTATTTTGTTTGTTGCCATTTTCATTACGTTTCGCTTTCATAGTCGCCTGTCAGCGTGTAACAAAGCGCAAAGCGAAAACTTGAAAAGCAAAAAAAGGCAAAAAAATACAAAAATGGCAAAAAAAGAAGAAAAAAAAATAATGTGGAAAATGGAAAATTGCTTATAATACACACACAAAACAGAAAAAGCCACACACAGTCACACAATGTGGCACGGCCATTGTCCGCAGCTGGAAGTGTAACATGGGAACCCTTGCGTTGCAGCACCCCCCACGCATCTATCCCTCCCCCGCCTCCTTTTACACCTCCACGCGCCAACCACCAGCCAGCTATTGCTGTCCACATTTTGTGGCTTTGTTTCGCGCTGCTTTGTGGCAGCGACTCTTTAAACGACATTAAACTGTTCTAGTGGCCATAATGAACTACCAGAAACAGGGGCAGCAGCGGCAGCAGCAACGGCAGCGGCAGCTATGCCATCGATGCGTGCAGCCGGCGCTTTGATGTGTGCCTCCTGTGTCCTGCCTGCTGCCGATCCTGCTGCCGCCTGCTGCTGTCAAATGCAGCGGCCTGGGCTGCCTTTTGTCTACATTTCACTGACGGTTTTTTCTTTTTCTTCTTTTTTCTTCAGTGTTGCCAGCTCGTTTTCGTTTTCATTTAATTTTTGCCCCTCGCTACGACTACGACTCGCATGACAACATTGACGACGTCGTCACATACGTGTAGGTCGTCACCCCTAGCCCCTACCACCCCGTGCACCGCTCTACCCCCTTTGTTGTACCATGCTTTAGATCTTGTCGCACGATGCTTAAAATTCCGAGCACTCTTTGTGCCACAGCAACTGGCAATGTTTTGCGCCGAATTGTTTTTGAAATTGAAACTTGATTATGTTCTAACTGCCAACACACTCACACACACTCACACAGTCGCACAGTGTTGTGCTCTTAACTCAGGAATGTGGCAAGCTGTGGCTGTGTAGTATATGCCCAGCCTCATCTCTAATGCCTCTATTGACAGTGTCCACTGGTCAGGGGCGTGTCCGTTTCATTTTATCGCTCGACTGCATTGTAAATATTTTTCTTAGCCGCGCTTTGCCGGCCAGCTGCCGGCACAAACGCCAGCCAAAAATATAAATAAGGCAAACGCTTTGATAAACTAAGCTACAACGAACACACAGACGCAGCCCGATGTCCGTGTGTGTGTGTGTGTGTGTGCGTGCACTGGTGATGAGATTATAGACAAAACGTGCTTATATCGAAATCCCAGTGTCATAGGTTAAGGGCCATTTCAAGCGACTCTTGTGAAAATTACGCAAACAAATAATCATAAGGCACAAGCTTTAAAGTAGCAGCTTTTATGAGCTCTGAGCTCGTTTGATTAACTTGCATTTTAGGTAAATGGAAGCGCATAGAAAATGATTTTCAATTAAAAGTAATCTTCATGCCAAATTGAATTTTATTTTTATGCTTATCAAGCTATGTTATTTTTACGAAATTTCTAGGGGTCTTAACTACGCTTAATACTAAAATATGTCGCTTGGAAATTTTATTTTAAAATTATTTTAGAATTATATTAAACAACTTTCTTAAGCTATATAAAAAAATTTTGATGTTTCTATGAAGCTCTTGAGCTCTGTTATGTCTATAGCTTATCTTAGCTTATCTTATCTCCCTGGTTTAAAAGAATAGTCATTTACATTTACATGTAACGATAACAGTTTATAAACAATAAATAACATTTGTAGTGTTAGCTACAGCTTGGACATTAACAGCAAAGCAACAGAACCTTAACATTTTGCTGTAATACTCAACTAAGGCACACAATTTATAGATTTACAAAAAACAGAATAGTTTATATTGAGATTTAATAAATTAAAAAATAAAACTGAGTATGTAAAGATAAAAGAGGCACAATAAATACGCACTAAAAAACGGTTTCTAAATATTTTACATTATAATAATTTACGTATATATATATTTTTAATAGAGTGCAAAAGGGCAATAAAAAGTATTTCTCTCATTTAAATTTTTGGCCAAATCAAATTTTAAGCAATCGAATTAATTTGTTTTCTTCTTTGAGCTTAGCCTGCGCTTATCGCTGTTAAAAATTTTGTTTTTCAAAACTCGTGACTATCGTCAGCTGCTCACGCACTCATCGCAAGCGTGGCCCAGTTCGTTGCCTGGAAAGAGATAGCGCCTAATGTGCTATCCCGCTCGCACTGCTAAGCTATATCGTGCGCTGACAGGCGCTTTTCAAATGCAAATAATATCACAGTTGGTTTTTATTGCGCTGCTTGCTGCCTATATTTTCCTGCTTGTTTCAGCTGCTTTTCTTTTTTTTTCCTTTTTCTTCGTTTTTTTTTCTTTGCGTTCTCGCATTTTTTATATTTTGCTGCACTCGAATGAAGTCGACGGCGGCGTCAACGTTTATGCACGAAATGTGTTTTTAATGAAGCCTTTTAACCAGTCGGCTTGGCCTGCCTAATAAAGACTGCCACGCGGCGGCCATTCACAGTCCCTTGGCATGGGGTGTGGGTGCAGAGGACGCGCCATGTCAGCTGCCCGTCACTCGTCGTCACCCGTCGCATTTATTTTATGGTTTTTTGCTGTTTGCCCTGCCTTCGGTTTTCATTTGAATTTTTTTTTTCTTTCCATTTTTCCCTTTTTCAATAAATCGCAAATGGGCATTTGTCCTTGATACAGAGGTTGGACTGTTTGATGGGACTTGGACTGGGTGGCGTGGGCCAAGTTTATGCAAAGTAGCTTTTAATATGTTTACGACTAAACATTTTCGGCTGCTGGCTGTGCAGGTTAATGGCCTGCTCCCTCTTGCCTTTATTATACAATATTTAATAATTTCTTTAAAAGGCAAATATACAACTTTACTGCGGCGGCCGCCGAGTTTTCGCTTTCGTTTTCCTTTTCGGAAATTTCATTGTAATTTATTTGCGTGGCTGCTGCCACATTAAAGTTGCTCGAATTTAAATGAAATGTTAATGGAGTCAAGTCGAGACTACGCCTGGCAGATGCCAACTAGTTTATATCATTTTTCGGCCAATATTTTTGGTAGCTTTAAATTTGGAATTCAAACTCGGCGGCTGTGAAACTTTTTACACAAATTAATTAATATTTAAGCTGCTTAAAAGTTTGAGCCACGCGAATGCTTTAATTTAATATTACTCGCTGCCTATTTGCAAAGACACAAATTTCACAGCACGTCTCGCCAAAAAGCCCCAAATTTCACATAGCACATATTTGCCCATCAGACTGTGCCTCATCAGCCTCAGCACATTCATCAAGTTGATTAAAGCATAAAAAGGCGCGTAATTGAAATATACGGAGCACAATTTAATAACTTCTACTTATGCAAAAAGAAATGTTGCTTCAAAATTCTACACAACTTAAATTCTTGTATTTTGCTCCCCCCCACGCTGCGTATGCGTAATATTGCGTATACGCACTGCTGTCCGCATGTGTGCGTTAATTGTGTGAATTTTTGAATAATGCCACAACACGTCGGTGAACTGCAATGTTTTAACGAGCGGCTGCACATAAAACGCAGCTGACATGGAGGCCAGGTCTAGGCCATAAACCGCAAGCCCTAGGCGTGCGCCCAAAGGTAGGCAATAAAAATGTTTAAACCCTAAATTATATTGAAGCAACACCCAGAAGGAGAGGGCGAGCTAAGGCGAGCATGCATTATGCTCAGCTCGAGCAAATGATATTGCGTGGTGAAAGTTTTTTAGAACGTTGTTTGCAGCAGCATAATATGCGAGAAAGTTGCACGTTTTGGGCGGGGGCACAACTCGTGACAGGAGACGCCACTTGATGATGAATGGGTAGCACCTCCGGCACCGCCGGCACCACCGAAACTCCGTGCGTCTATGTGTGACTTTGGGATACGCGTATCTGAGTTTAGGTTTTTGGGATTGTGTGCGTGTGTGCTTGTGTGTCTCTGGTCGATCTGGGCTGCTGCTGCTGGCATAAGTTTTATGGCGCTCACTACTTTCAGCTCAAGCGGCAGCGTGCGTTAATCTTATTTGCTGCCAGCGTTTGCCCAGCGCAATTTCGTTGGCTTGTGCGTAAATAAAAGTAACAAATGTCGCCAGCTGCGAGCGATATACGTATATACGTATATATACATAGTGTATATATCGGACTTGGAGGGGCAGTTGGCGATTTAGCGCCGAAAAGGCGCATATTTTGTCTACTAAAAGCATGCCAGGGATTTTCGTATTACAATAAAAACGTGGCACTTTGTCTATGCATAAGTCAGCCTTCACATCATGTGTGCCAGAGAGTGTGTGTGTGTGCTTGTGTGTGTGTGTGCGTGTGTGTATGTGTGCGTGTGTGTATGTGTGTCGCTCTGTCAAAGTTGTAGCCATGTAGACAAGAGGCCAAGTTTTGTGTGCGTGAATTGAATGCAAAACTCGAAAGTTAAATATTGCACGCTTGACTGCCAAATGGAAGGCAAGACAACGTCTCTGAAAGGCTGTAGCATATTAAATTTAATTAAAGTGACAACCCAAGCAAATGCGATTACAGCTCCAGCTCCAACTCTAGAGCTAACGCCGACTCTGACTCTGACTCTGAGAATGAGTGTAACTTTGACTTTTAGGCAAATGACAAAACTGATTTGCCAGCAGCCAGTCGCTGGCAGTAGCTGACAGCGCGGCGCATAAATCTGAACAATCTCGCGCTGTACACGATTTCTGGCATGTCAGGTGACTGACTGGCTGACTGACTGGCTGACTGGGGCACGGTCTGCTGGGCTCTGCCGGCTGTGCTGGGCCTGAGCAACATATCTTTGCATACTTGATGGCGCATAATGGCGCAAAAAATTGTTTACATGCATAAAAAATGTTTTGCATTTACATAATTTTCGACTTTTCAAGTCGCATTCGGCTCTTGTGCGCTTTTCTGCTGCCTTTGCACTTTTCAGCGCCTCGCCAGCCGCTCCTCCCCCCCGCCCCCATCCCTCCCTTTATATGCCCTAAATACGTTTTAGAGCTTGTTTTGTTTCAGCACAAAAAGAATTTGTAAAAAATACGTTTGCATACTTTCAGTTAGCTACATTTTCGCTACATATTTTACTTTGATATTTATTTTTTTTTGTGTAATTTATTTTCTGCCATTTTGGCAATTAGAAATTCATAGCTGCCAGTTCCATGAACTGTTTTTCAATTACCAATTTTCTGGGAAATCCTAACGAGCTGGCCGAATTTCAGCTATTTCTTCAAGCAGTCAAATGCAATTTCAATTAATTGTGCATAAATTCTAAGATTTATTTGTACTATTTGAACAATCTCCTAAAATATTTTTTTTTCAATATCAAAACAATATATTTTGTGTGCTTGAACTTAAATGTTTTTCGTTAGAAATTTTTCTTATTTTATTCGCTAGTGTAATAAATATATTTTATAGATTTCCTGTTTAATTATATTTCCTTTATGTTATTACATATTTTCGTCTGAATTTTGCTTTATTTTCTAAACCAACTCTATTCTTTTGCCTTTAACTAAGTTTGTATGCTAATCAAATGTGGCTTTTCTTTTACATTGAAAATATTTGCAAGCAATTTATTAATTTAATTTCTATTTGCTACTCACATTTTACTGACTCTTTTGCTGTCCCTTTATTAACTGCCGCGCTGTACATGCCACAAAAACACACAAGTATCTGTAAGATTTTTGATTTTTATGATTGGCGAATTTTGCATTAATAATTTGTAGCCGGAACAATTGACAATGCGGCACATTCAACACTTGCTGCACTGATAAAACCGTTTAAAGTTTGCCCCTACAGCACACACACTCACACACACACACACAGTCTGACACGCACACACATGCAGAATATATGAAGTGAAATTCTTGTTTGGGGCCACACGTGAAATGTCTCGGTGAAAGCGAAAGAACGTCCAGTTGCGCGCGTTGCCATCGACAAACTGATGATAAACGAAAACTGTTTATCAGCAGCAAGCGTCGCCAGCGCACCCAAAAACGCGCTGCTTCAGCAAGCGTCGCTGTCGCAGTCGCAGTGGCAGCAACAGCACTGACCACGCCGCAGCGCATACGCAAGCAGCAGCAGCAGCAGCGACGCCGACGTCCTCATCCTCGTCGTCGTCGTCGTCGTTAGCTCGTGCTGCGCCCGAAGACGCATTTCGTTAGTCAAGTTAGTGCAAATCGACGTTGCCTGCGCTGCCAGCGTCGCAGCTGCGATGCCTTCGCTTCACGCTCGACGCGCTCTCTCTCGCTCATTTTGTAGAGTTGCGCTCTTAGTTCGAATGTAAAGAGCGCGCTTGTCTTGAATGCTGTTATCAGTCGCTTATCAGTTGCCTGCTTTGTTGGGATAGGACCTGCACATGCCCAGCGGGCTAGCTTAAAAAAAACCCATGACAAATAGTTTAAACTTAATTGATAGGTATAAGTGTACTTACTTGGCCAAAGGACATCAGGATAGCCATACAAATGGACTCGCAAATGGATTCGAAAAATTCTCGTACTGCTTCCGGTTTTTATATTCATAAAGGCATAAGCTTTCGAGTTCCTCTGGTTAAGTTTTGGTTAAGTTTTGAGTATCAAAATAGTGTCCTTTTCCGAAAGCGCACGAGCCTTGCGGACTCTCGTTTGGGTCGCATGGAGTTAGCCCAATCGATTGGCATTGAAGAGGAGTCAACTAAAAACCCGAAATCCGTCTTATCTCGGCCACTATTTGGACGATTTGACCATTTGGGCGTTTTTTGGGCAGCTGTAATACCATTTGCCATGACGAGTTATTCGGCACTGGACGCGCCAGAAAAAACCAGTTGATTTTTCTGCTGGATTGGTGATGATAGCCAAATATTGTTGCAGCTTATGCAGAGCAGCTGCAACTGCATCTGTTGTCCACTTGCCACAAACGCTCAACAACTTTGGCGATAAGCTATCGTCAAAACTGCTGACAAGAAATGAAAGACAGCATTTCAAATAGTTTTTGCCAGCATCGCGCCTGCGGCGGCAAATGCTAACAGAGAAGTCCTGACCAGACCAGTTGGGCAAACGTAGCAACAAATCTGCCAGCTAGAATCTATTGGGCACCCACTGAAGGCAACAACAATCAAAGCTATGGAAATGCGGGCACTACAACTGTAAGCTTCTACAAATAAAAGGGCAAGAAAGTGCTCGACTAAAAGGTACCCTGCTGAAAGATTTGTGGATTTACTGTGGCATAAGTGTGTTGGATATGTAGAAAAACATTTAAATGTTACCCTATACAATCCAGATCTTTCATTTGTGAAAGTGTATCATACCCTACATGACACAACTTCACATAGGGTATGCATATTCACATTGGAATGCCAAGCTAGCAGAAAGCACAACCGCAATATATGCAAATGTCCGTTTCCGGCTATGTATTCTTGGCATTTTTCAAACAAAATGGAACAATGGCAGCCAGCACAACATCAACAAAAAAAAAAGGAAAACAAAACGAAAGAGAAAATGGCAATGCCAACGCCAACTGAAGTCAAATGCGTTAACAATAAACTTATGAAAAATGCATAATACAATAACATTTACCGACCACACCCACAAAAAAGAAGGCAACAACAGACAACAAATAAGAAGCACATCACAAAACTCAAAATAGTTTAAATTTTTGACAAATTTGTGGCTTTCTTTATTCGTTATGTTACAAATTTACACAAAAATATGTTTGCTTAGCCTTAAATAAATCAAATAAAATGTGAGAGTTTAAACCAGGACATAAATGGAACTTCATATGGGATATTTATATTTAATTAAATAATTTTGCAGTAAATAAAATTTTATATTTCTAAAATTTACAAGTTATATAGGAGTTTTTAGATTTGGTCTATACTTAATATAGATAATATATTTAAGAAAACTAAATTTGGCAGCGTCTTCTTTCCACTGTGCGTCTATTTTTGGCACTCACTGTCTAATTGAGAGCTGTCCTCTTGCTTTGCTTCCATTCTGGCCATTGAGCTAATGAGCAATAACAAATTCATAATTATGCACTTGTAATTCTCAACTTTTTCGCTCCCCTCTCTCTCTCTGGTTTCTCTCCCAATTTTCCTCTGTTGGTCATTTTCTTTGGACAAGCTGCTCGTAATTGGCGCAATTACAAAATGCAATCGTCTTATGAGTTGCCAAAGTAAACGAAATTTACAAATTGAATTTCCGAGTCAAGGAATAATAATTATATTCCATTAAAACTGAGACAGCTGTCAATTAAGATCGATTAATTTGTGAATATGAACAGAGAAGTGCAATCGCAAAGTGTGTTATATTAAATTATGCCGCCCCATAATGGACTTTCAACTTGATTGCATTTGGCCACAGAGTGAAGTGCAGCGCTCACTTGGCTTGCGGCATTCCGGCAAATACCGAAGATAATCACCTGTTCCAGGCCCTTCAAATTTAATTTGTTGTAATTTGCCGCAACGACAGCCAGGACCGCGACGAGTTGCAGTGCCCTTAAGTATGAAAGACAAATTAAAATGCACTTAGCGCTCGCTAAAAGTTAGAAGCCAAGTTCTGGCCAGCGCCAGCAGCTGGCCCCGAACTGATGTGCGGTTGGCTAAACGGCTGCCGGCTGGGAAAGGTTACACTCTTTTTTTTTACATTTTCTTTATAGCATAAAGTCTGGTCAGTATATAGTACATATACTATAGCAGACGTCGTTAGTGCCTGGTTGAGTAGATGGAAGAACGAACATGTTGGCCAGTTTAAAATGCACTCAATTTTTGCAGCAATAGATAAAGGTTCACTTGAATAAACTCTCAATAAGTAAAGTTATTTAATGGTTGTATAAAAAATGATAAAAGATAAATCTAAGTACAAATACATACAAGATGTCATGAATACCGTAGACAAACATTACAAAAAGTATTTCTTTGTACCTTTTTATGATGTCATGCCAAGGTAGCAGTCAAGTTTTAGGAATCGTTAACAGAATTTTAATGCACGCCACGATGATTTCTAGAATAAAACATAAATGTCTTATAGCTGAATACTCCAGCAGACACCATCCTGGAACTGAAGCCATTGCTGTCAGCAGCGTTATCAAACGTGTTACGGATTGATAGCTCCAGATACCCCGCCAGTGAGTCTAGCGGAGACGACTTCGATATTCCCATGCAGCCGATAGTCTCTTCGCAATGCAGTCAGTAAGTCCTGTCTGTTCTAGATTTCTACTTTACTGTGATGAGCTCTATCTAGATCGAGTCCGTCTGTCACAGCCTGAGCGTTGAGCACTATTGTGCGATCGTGTCGAAATGCAATTAAATTGGATTTGTAGAATTGATTTCCGCCCTGCAGGGTTGACTCGTTATGAACGGTATAGACCCTATTCTCAAGTCCCCCCTTAAGGTAGGAAACTACACCCTTGTGTCTTGTCATTCGTCTCCAATGTGTTCTTTAACATCTTTGCAGTTGTTGTATTACAGTTTTAAAGTAGATGATCGGAAGCTAATTCAAACACGCTTCGCAACACTACAATGTTAACTATAATTCATAGTGTTGGGTAGCATCAAAAATAAGGTATAAATAAGTTCATTTGAGCACTTCACTTAACACTTAAAAAACGTAGCAACTTTAGATTATAAAATATTAAAAAAAAATAGCTTTAAAAGCATTTCATTCGCTTTCCAACACTATTTTAAAGTCATCTATAAGAACAGCTTAAAAGCCCATGTATGTGCATGTCAAAGCTCTTAAGTGTAAGAAAGCTAAAGCTCGACTAAGCCTGTGTTATTTAAGGATTTCCCCCGCTAGCTCTTAAGTCTAAGATTTTATTTAAGGATCTCCTCAGCTAGCTCCAGCTTAAATAACCTCCTAACTGTTTCAACACAATGCAAGACATAAAGTAAATCCTCCTGTTTGCCTTAAAATTGCATGCGACTGTAAAATGATTTTTTTACTGTGCAAATGCAAGCACAAGCCGGATATTTTGTTTCATTGCATAAGTTGTGGGTGCACTGGCTGCTAATCGGGCTTATTGTCTCTGTGCCGACAAGTTACAAGTTGTAATGGAGCTGGCTAAGTAATAGACTGGCCATGTGACAATCCGGCCACCTGGCATTCAATTGAGGGAAGGAGCATTAAGATGGAGACAGAGAAAGTGGTGTATAAAAGCTCATTAAATCTGATAATGCCAACGACTGACAAAAGTCAAAAGGGGTTGCACCCAAGTGCTAAACACTCATTGTTCAAATATTAACAATAATCAGATCTAATGAACAATACCCATAAACAAGCACCCATCAGAGGGTCTAAGTGAATCTGTTTATCTCAACTACAAAAACAAGTTGGCTTTATGCGCATTTAAATGTGGGGCAAACGAAGATTGGCCTTGTTAACGGGAGAAAGGTAGAGAGAGTGCGGGAGCGATAGAGACGGAGACAATCAATGACTACAGCAAGCATTGAAAGTCTTATGTTTCGAGCTGTTGCTTCGGACATGCAAATTAGAAGCTGGCCATTCAGTAGCTCTGATAAACTGATAAATGATAAACTCTAAGATGTTTTCACAGCAAAATATATACAAACGTTGTTATAGAAAACAGAAAGAGAGCTCTATACAGAAAGATAAAGTGAAAGTTAATGAAGTATGTCAGATAATATGTAAATAACATTTTTAAACCTCTTTTGGAAATATGAAATTCGCATAGAGAGGCGCTGGTTTAGAAAGGGAGTGAAAAAAGGGTCTTTAAATAAATAGACATAGACAAATAACAATGATGTAGTTATTACTTGAATGTGAAAATCGCAAAGAAGGGCGATTAATAAAAAACATTTAACTTGATAACTGATTGTTCTAAAAAGTCATGTGATAAGCAGACACAGTTGTAACACTTAGATAGTGGAAGAGAGAGAAATAGATAGATATAGATATATATAAAGAGAGAGAGAGAGTAAACTATATTTAATTGAATTATAAAAACTCCAGATGCATAAAGTTCGCTTCAACTCCTTCATTCCCAAATTCAGATTAACAACAATTAGCGCTCTTATGTTTAAGCAATGTATCTTGTGGATGCGCGTATCTCATGAATGCGCTGCTCTAAGCTGCTTTACTGTAATTTATATTGCTTAGCAGTGTTTAATATTTACTTGTCTGCGGAGTGCAAGGGTCAGCTTGAAAATGTGCTCCGAAATTTGTCAATGTAGCTTTCATGGTAGTATTTGCCATTTGCATTGCTCGTGCGTATGTTAATTGCATTAGCTGCATGAGCCAGGGAAAGACCACGGGAATGGGATGGAAGCAAGGGTAAGGATACGATGGTGGAAAGGGGGAAGTTGACGGCAGTAGCCACAACAGCTTTCAATTTATCTTTTACAATGTGATTTATATGCTAACAGGCGGTCAAATTTGTTGTTGCAGTTGCTTTCAAGTTGCAAGCGAAGGCATTTTTGTAGGTCTCTCTTACAGTCTCTCTCTCTCTCTCTCTCTGACTTTCTTTGTTTTTATTGTAGTTGCTTGTGTTGCATGCCCCGTTGGTATTTGTATTTGTGCTGTGTGTGCATGCAAATGACTTGGCAACTGACAGCCGCAGCACCAGCAAACTGCTGACCAATTGTGTGCGTGTATGCGTGTCTGCGTGTGTGTGTGCGTGTGCGTGTGCGTGTGCTTGTTGCCATTGTAGTTGCATTGTGTATCTTGCCCAACCAAAAATTTGCACATAAAGTATCTCTGACAGCAAAGTTTTCACTTGTAAAAGTTGCACGCAACACAATGCATTCATATAGCTGATCCCCACCCCTCACCCCTTTCCCACTGTTGCAACCCCTCAGCAACCCCTTTTCTGTAGCATTCCTCAGTCAGTAGCGGTTTTTGCAGCAACGCGTGGCAAATAAATTTAACTTGGACAACAAGAGGAACAACAGCAATCTCGAGCAACTGGCATGACTCAATTAAAAGCCACAACACTCGAACGGGTGCAACATAAATTTGTAGCATGCCCCAACGCCTCTGTTGTTGACAATCGAAATGGATCTCTGCCGCATTTAAAGCCACTTTGATGTGCAACCAAATCGCTGCTGCTGGTGTTGCTTCCTCTGCAGCTGCAGCTGCTGGTGTTGATTTGCTATTGATTTCCGAGTGTCAGCGTTGCAATGCTTTTGATTTTTTGGCTGTCAGCTGCCAAGCAAAATAAACAACATTCGCTTTTTGTTGGTGTTGCTTTTTTTTGCAGCTGTCATGTGTCGCCTGAGTGTGTGCGTGGCCTGCGTTTGAAGTTGATGCGCCAAAATTTGCATAATTCCGCTGTCAGATGACGCATACGCCGTGTATGACAGCCGTTAACGCAATGAAAAAACAAGCACGCCGACACCGAGTGTAAGCACTTTGCAGCGCAATACCGATTTACCCTATGGCAGTGTATATAGCTTCTCGTTGAGCCGAGAGGGGTATGTATGCGATTTATTGGGTTTTTTTTTTCTCAGCAACTTCCTTTACAGCAGCTAGCATTTGTTATTGATTTAGTGTTATGTAAATATATATACGATTTTTTCGAGACTAAGAAATATTTTTTACTACTTTTGCAGGCTGGCGCCATCTGTTGCAACTGCAACTTCAGAATCTGCAATTTCCGCTGCCAAAGCAGTGACTTTTTCATGTGCCAGTAAGCAGCAGAACGGTAAGTTTTCTGAGCACATTCGTAGATTAAATCGTTATTTATGCTACACAACTATTCTGCAACAATTTTTATGTATATTATCAACATTTTGTTGGTTTAACTTTATAAATTTTGAGTTCTTAAAGCTTACAAATCTTTTGCTCTTTATTAAACCATTTTGTTGATGCTTGGCAGTTAAATTCGAAAACTTTTCGCTCGATGCTATTGCAAATTAGCTTCAATGGACTTAAAGGACAAACGTGGCGCTGACTTTCTGGAATGTTTTCAATAGTTGAGAGAGCTGGCTGGCTGGCGGGCTGTGCTGACTCAACAGTTCAATTGAATTTGATGCTGCCGCCGTCATGGCTTTTGACTATGAAATCTAGATAATAACTTTTTGGCAACAACTTGTGGCAAACATAATTACAAGCTGCCAAATGGCAGCCATAACAGTAACAGGAACAGCAGCAACTTAAGCAAATGTCAATAGAAGCCCTGGCAACGCTTTTCACTGATGGCCTGCTTATGGGGCCATTCACCCCTGCCCCATGCCCATCCCTACACTTGCGCGCTTCCTCATTATGGGCCATAAATTTGAAAGCAGCCAACAAAAAGATTAACAAAAACAGCCAGAGTCGATTCGTTTGTCTGCGTTTCTGTTTATGGTTGTGTACCAAATTATTTTGTTGTCATCCCCACTCAAAAGCGAATTTAATCACATTATATAAAAATTGTTTGTGGCAATTTGAAGAGTTCGCATTTTGGGATTTCTTGAATGGACGAGTTCTCTATGCATTATCTCCGCTAATGCTTATGGCTGTCATTGAAATCATAAGCCATGTATTTTCACCAGCTAATGCACTTGTTATATCCGCCAACCCAACCGACTCTTTCGCTTGCTGAAAAAGCAGCTCTTTAAGCAGCATTGAAAGTTCCCCTCCGAATGGCGAACCCAGCGGGAACTTTGGTAGTTCCCGTTTGCTGCCAAAGCCAATGTGTCGCGTTGGCTGTCAGCTGCATTTAGTATTTACAATTGTAAATAAATGTACGAGCATATAGTTATATAGATTTGTATGTATATATATATATATATATGCCTTGGCCAATACGCGTGTATGGCCAACAGTTGGTTTAGGATTAGGAGGCGGCTGCGGGGGCGTGTGTCATGAATCGAAATGGGTTGCCACGCAAACTTGCACATACATTCACATTTACACTCCAGTTAACACCCCAGGGACAATGCCAGAGCAGCTACGCAATTTACGAATGCTGCGTTGCACTTTTCTGCTCTTGCGGCACACGCACACACCCACACACACACACACACACGCTCACGTTTCCCTGTTATATAAGCTTATGTATAATGGCTTACCCTAGTGTATTTGTATGCACTTATGTACATTGAATGTACACTTAAGGCAACATTCACACATCAACTCAAGCACACACTCACTCACTCACACACTCACACACACATACACGCTTGCTGACGTGCATTTGTAAAGCAAATTTGTATTTATGCTGTAGCTAAAGCACCCATGACATTCGCTTGGCATTCGGTTTGGCTGGGGCTTGTCTTTCAATGCTCTTCTGACTTTCAGCACATTATGTGCTCCATTTAATGTCCATGTATTGTACACACACACACACACACCACACACACTCGCACACACACACACACACACACACATACTAATGCGTGCCGAATGGCAAGTGGCAATTTACATTAGTTTTATTGTATAAGAAATTAGCAGCTTTTAGCATTTAGCAGCCAACACCAGGCAAAACTTTATCCTCTGGCACACACTACAGCCCATGAGCTCCTGTTTGTGTGTGCGTACCTAATTTATTTGCTTGTTTGACAGCATACCTTATTTGGCAAACGCAGCATATCAGTTTTCGCCAAATTGACTTTTATTGGAAATTCTGAAGGTTATTCCGATTAAATGTCTTGAATTCCAGGAACATTTCGAATGAATTAAAAATCGATTAAAACTCAAACGAACGCTTTGATTAGCTAACTATTTTTCTAGGTAAGAATTGAATAGTTGATAGTTCGTTTATTACTTAATTAAATTTTGTTGCTAATAATAGAGGCAAGAGGAAACTAGGAACAAACGGGACTAGCTACGAGTATAAGCGAGTGCAGATGATTATTTCGACCACAAGCAAGTAACGAGTCCAGATAGGCATAACGAGTACAAACAAGTAACGATTGCAAATAAGTATAACGATTAAAAAATAAGTGCCGATTAGTATAACGGGCAGAAACGAGTAACGAATGCAGTAGAGTATAACGAGCAGTACATCAAGTACAAACGAGAAAAGTGTGTAGACAATGCATGACCACAAACAGGTACCGATACAACTTGGTAACTAAGAATTATACAGGAATTGATATTGATTTTTATTTTGTACAATTTTAAGCCCGCTTCACATTTTAGTCAGAACTTTGCAACAATTTTTTTTATCATTCTGTGTAGAACTTCGAACCCAAAAACAAACTCTAAACAATTTGAGAAACACCGGTTAAGCAACTCTGAAAATGAAACTGAATTTAAACCTACCTAAAAATTTTGTTTTGCTATCGAACAAGCCAAATATGAAGGTCGCAGCCTAACTTCGTTAAAAATGCCCTCAATGCTCGACTCTAAATCCCTACTGTCGTGTGTGGTGGTTGTCCCTAAACAATATGACACTCATTGACCAGGACAACATCGTCGTCGACCATTTCGCCATTATTGTTGGCATGGTGCTCATGGTGTATGGGACAGCTAACAACTAGTTCATCTTCCTTGCGATTTGTTGCCACCTCAATAGCCTCCTTGGGCTTGTCCGATTTCAATTCCAGGGTATCCCTGTCTTTATCCTTTTCTTTATCTTTATCGCTCAGGTCGAGCTCATGATCGGAAACGAGATGCTCGAAGACCTCGTGATTGTTGCGCAACGCATTGTCCACGGCGCTGTCGAGGAACTGATATAGCGGCGTCTCCAAACGATTGCGTTGCGTCTGTGGCATCGTCTCCAGATCCAGATTCATGTTCGGCTGCAACATCTGCTGCAGCAGGAACAGAAAGGGCGGCAATGCCAGAGATTTGTGCTTGTGATGATGCTTCGGCTTGGCCATGGTGCGAATACGCCCGTTCAGATTGTTATCGGCATTCAAAAGCAGCACACCGCCGCCCATGTCGGCGGCAGGTCCATAGTTCATGTCATGCTGCACACTCTCAATGACCATATTGGGCGACATCAGCTGAAATTCCTTGAGCTCCTGTTTGCCATCCGGCGATACCATCTTGTTGTAGTACACAAAGGGTGGCGCTGCGGCTGCTGCTGCTGCTGCTGCGGCGTTGGCGACGCCGGCATTGGCACCACCAACACCACCGGCTGTGGCATGGTGGCGACCATGATGCAACGTCTTGGGCAACAGCGATTCGTCGATGAGCGACATGCGACGCTTGCCGCGATGCATGCGGGCGGCCAATTCATTGGACTGAGCTTCATCCAGCTGCTCCAGTTTCATTACAGGCTCAGTAGACCCTGCTGCTGCAGCAGTCGCTGCCGTGGCAACACCAGCTGCTGCTGCTGCTGCTTCTGCTGCTGTGGTTCCGGTGGCATTTGTGGCTGTGACGACGGCAGCTTCGGCTGTACCCGCAATCTTCGCTTGTGGCTTATCGGCACCAGCAAGCTCGGGAGTGCCCAAAGCCTTGGGCAGAGCAGGCAGCACCGAATTCGCCTGGTTGGCTTTCAAGTTGTTGTTGCTGTTGCTGTTTGTGGCATTGGCCAGGCTATCGGAGCGCTTGATGCGCAGAGTGTGCGCGGGCTGTGGCAGCAACAGGCAGCCATCTATGAGGCATATTTGCGCCCAATAGAGTTGTTGGTATTTCAATATAAAAACTGAGCGTACTTACAGCAGATCAAGATTAAAATGTGAGCCAATAGCTTCATCATAGTTGCAGCTTGTCGTGGGGTATTTTTGCAGTAGTTAAAGGCTTCGCATGAATTCAGGAAAAAAAGAGCTGCAAATATATGAGAGAAAACTTTTATATTAGTAAATTTATAACAAATAACTCAGCCTGTGCTTACAATATAACGAACTAACGAGCACAAATTTCGATTATACGCAAAACTTTTCAATGCATTTTTTTCCCTTCATCTTCTATTTGAATTTCAATATAAAAATGTATTTTGATATTTTATGAAACTTACTTTTGTGATGTGCACGTTACGAGGCTTGAACGTAGATTGATTTGTTTTAGTTTTTGCTTATTCAGCTTCACTTTGACAGGCAGCTTTAGTTACGTCAAAGCCTGCTCTGGCAACTATACAAATATGAATATATATACTATATAAATATATATATATACGTATATATTTACAGAGTATATCAAATGATTTTTTTATGTAAATCCAGTTCAAGTTTTTTGGGGCACGTTAAAGTTTCCACTTGTAATTCAGCATATGGCTGGACATAGAGAAAAGTCAATAGCCAAACACGCACACACACACACACGCACACACACACATGTGGTGACCTTTTCAAGTGCTGCGAATGGCAGCCAATACAAAACAAAAAAACAAAAAGAAAAATCAGCAGCAACAAAGCCAAAAAAAAAGTTTGTTATTTGATTTTGTTTTTTGGTGTGCCCAAAAAATAAAACAAGAAAATGCTGTGAAAACTTTAGCTTATAAATTTCCAATCAATTTTTGTGCAAAAAAATCAACAACAAAAAGACAAGTGCCCCACTCATATATTCATAAGCGCACTCTCACTCTCTGTCTGTGTGTGTGTGTGAGAGAGAGTGTGTGTGTGTGTTTGAGTGTTGCTATTACTTGATTAATAAATATTAGCAGCAAAAATTGGAAAATTCTCAGCGATGCGCAAAAGTGCAAACACACAAAACGAAATGCGATACATTTGCCAAATGGCTGAAGCATTTACAACAAACACACCCACACACACACGCACATAAACACTCGCATACACACACACACACTGAGATGTCTGCATTACTTATATGGCTGCCACATCCGTTGGCAACTAATTTTTTTGTTTTTGCGCCACCTTTAGTGTCTGGCATTAATAATGTAAAGTGCGTGCCTCAAATGTAAATTTCAACGCTTGCGTTTTCATAAACTTGCGACATGCTCGCAATTTTTTGACGCTCTGGCGAGGCACAGCTGAATCGTCAGCCAGGTGAGCTGAGCGCAAGTGACAACTGGTTGGAGGCGGAAGCACTTTGCTTATCAGCTTAAATGTAAATGCCAAACGATTGGCAGGGGAACTCAAACTTTGCCACTGTCATTCGGATTGGAATTGAAGCTCCTTCAGCTGCTGCTGCTGTTGCCGATGCACTGGGATTTGCACATTATATGCCCGCTGGCTCTTTACTCGCTGTTCGCTCGCTACTCGCTGCTTATCTGCGATTGCCAGTTGTTGTTTGAGTGTATTTAATATAAGTCGATTCGGTTGCTGGATTTGTGTACGGCAAGCGGTTTAAATATTTAATATGCTTCCCTTCGCATTACATGTGTGTCGTAGCTGTGAAACGACTCAAAAGGGACCTACAATAAAATAAAATTTAATGCGAGGGCTGTTTAGAACATTAAATAACGAAACCATCCAACGAAAATCTGAAAATAACTAGACAAAACAAAAGACATGTAGACCGAGAGCAGGAGATCCCAACGAGACAAGTAACAAACGAGTAACGAGTAGTTAGGAGTCAAATATGAAACGAATATAGAATCAGCTCCAAGTAACGAGTACAAGCGAGACGAGAAACCAACGAGTAATTTAGCAACAATAAACAAAATTTAAGCAACGAGTAAATGGGAGGCTAATATTCAACGATTAATGAGTAAAACACAGACTCACAAATGAAAGTGTCTAGTGCCAGGCGTATAGAACGAGAGCAGCAGATACTAACGAGACGAGTTAAGAGTAGCTGAGAGTCAAGTAACAAACGATTAATGAATTGAGGCAATTAACGAGTACGAGTACGAATAACGAACGAGTAGCGAGTTAAAGTGAGCAGAATATCTAACGAGTAAGCGTGAGATAAATAACCACCGAGTAGCGTGTAAAAGATAAAATTAACCAACGATTACCGAGTTTAAGTGACACGAGTAAACAGTTCGTAACGAAATGATAAAATAATTAGTAACGAATAGACCAACCACTGAACGAGTAACGAATAAATGTTAACCTAATGATAAACGACTGCAAGCACAACTATAAACATATACACTAAGCAGTATATTTCCCTTTAAAGTATCATTTCTGCTTTATATATATTTTGCTTTGCACATCTTTTGCAAAACAACGCAGACAAGAGCATCTTATTAGCCAAACACACTTCAAAGGGCGTCAGCACTTAAGCCACTGGTTCGAACCTTGTTGTCGCTATTTATTAAAGCGACCCATGTTTCCGAGTACTAAGTATGCAGGTCCAGGGTACCATACTGAGCGGATTCATTAGTAGACATGGCAAGTAGACAGAGTTGGGCAATAATTGGACGAGCTGTCTGTCAGAGAGCGCATGATTTGTGGCAGTCAGACAGGATTTGTGGGCGAACGCAGCGTTTCGAAGGGCCTTTGATCTTACAACCGACAGGTGGAGTCGCCAACAGCAAACATTTAATAAGCCTTTTAGTTAGTTTCTGTTGCAGACACACACACACACACACACTCACAGAGATACAGTCGCAGACAAACAGTACAGAGAGCGAATGCTTCGCGCCTTTTGTGGAGTCTCATTAGCTGGTTCGTTAATATTCCAATTGTTGACACACAAACTTTTTGGCTTGGCGACTTAACTGTATAAAGCGATTTAATTAATAGCGTCCTTTCGCCCTCTGCAGCCTGCAGTCAGGCGTCTGGGTTGCTCCTTCGTGTCCTTTACGTGTGCAGCGTGCCGTAAACTTAATTAAATGTGCAAGTGACGCGCTGAGCACAAAATGAACCAGCAATAAGCACGGTTTCAAGTTCGAGTATTCTCTGACATGTTCCAAGAACAACAAAACAACTGACAAGAGATCGAACAGTGGCGGGGAACTAGAGGCTAGGGACAGCCCGGTTGAAATTTGATGAGACAACGTGGCGCATGTTTATACTGTTTTTAATACTACAAAAAACAAAAACCAAAGGAAAAAACGAATGCTGTAAAAAGCCAATGTGATTGCAAGTGCTTAGACAATAGCAGATGGCACTCTGACAGAACCTGCCATAAAACCCGCGATTTGCGGTTCAGCGATTGCTATGGCTGCCGTTTTTTTTTATGGATAGTTGTGAACTTTACAACCAGAAACTGAAGGTTGCATATTTTTAGTTTATGCAAATATTATGAACTCTGCTCCGGGTTGCTCATCAAAATGAAAGATGAGTAACAGACGGATAGCTAAGCATAACATTTCCAAATAGATGCCAGATGCAGTGAGTGAGTACTATGAGCATTTGGCTTGAGTACTATGAGTACTTTAGTCGTGTCTTATGAGTATTGCGAGTATTTAAGTTGAAATTTATAAATATGCCTAATAGAGTCTACTGAGTGTTTGTCCAGAGTCTTAAGAGTATTTCACACTCATTTAATTCGTTTCGACTCATGAGCAGTAGCAGGTAGTTTTAGATAATTCATAAGTGATATAGTTCTTATGAGCATTACCTGAGGATTACAATGAACTTGTGTTGAATACTCAATACTCAATTAAATCTTATGAGTATTTCTCACGAGACTGACGAGTATTTCACTCGAGTCTTTCGAATAGTATGAGTAATCAGTTGAAAGGATACCTCCATGCGTATTTGTTGATTCTTAGTTTTTCACACAAGTCTAATGTGTATTTACTTCGACTCATATGAGTATTTCACTAGAGTAAAAAAAAGTGTTTGTCGTGTCTCATTTCTTAACCACTTCACCAAAGTTTATGCATTTAATTTGCGCCAAAGGCCGAGCCTATCTCTGAGCTGATGCTGACCACATTATGTGTCAGTGTCTCATTTGATTGGCGACCACGCCCACAACACTTTCGGGGCTTAAATCAATTTCAGTTGTCCGCCTTTGTCTGCCATTGATTTATGGCCACGTACGGCAAAACTTTACCAAATTATATTTCAATTTCGGCGGAAACCGGCGACGGCGACGGCAATAGAAATGATGGGCGTGGCCATGTTGCTGCTGCCGAAAAGACGTTAAAAACTTTTTGACAATTGACTTAAAAAGTTTTTCAAGCCTGCCAGAAATTGAGTGCTTTTGTATACAAATAGGTCGAAATCAGAATGAAATTGGGGCACATATAGCAAGGGGGGCGGGGGGCGAGTGGGTAGGCAGAGAGTGTAAGTAGCTGTCCCTCATTTATAAGGCCCGTTGCCAAGGGCCGTCAAAATTGTGAAATGTTCAGCCTGTAGCACGCGGCGGAAGTAAACACATAAAACGGAAATGAAAATTCAATTATTTCGTCGCGATTTGTACAACGATTTTTTTTTCATTCTTTGTTGTGCTCCGTATTTGTTTTGTTTCAATTTTTTTCTGTCGGCATTTCACGAAAAAGTTAAGTAAATTAAGTTAACCGGCAACGTACTATGCTTTGGCAACACGTGCGCGCCACGAATTTTGGGCTGGTTGCCCCGTTTGGTGGCATTGAATATGCATGCAACATATCGTTGAAACCAAATTGCATTTCAGCTGCAATTTTTTGTTTATTTTGATGTTGGTTTTGTTTTACGATTTTTTTGACATTTGTAGCAGTGGCAGTTGCAGTAACAGTTCGCCAACGAATTTAAATGCCATTTTTCACAGTCGCTTCACGAGCAATTACCTCGGCCTCGACTGAGTGTGCATTTGGCAAACTTTTACGGCCCATTCGCAAACGCATTTCAGCTTGCGGCTCAGAAGTTTAAGCTGATTAGCTGCCGTAGCTTTAAAGGCAGCTGTTGCCTGCTCGGTTCTAGCTAGTGACAAGTCCAATCTGAGAGTCAGTTACTGGGCAAGCAGCTCAGCGCAAATTAGTGTAAATAAATCGATGGCTGCCAGAAAGTGGCGCTGAAATGTGGCAAACGCAATGCCAACTGACACAGCATCCAATGCACCACACATCCAGAGAGGGGGAAGGGGGGAGAGAGAGTGGGAGAGATGCATAGCTACAGAGCCACATCGTAACCCATTGCATCTTATCCATATCCACATGCCAGACGTTGTCTTTTGTGCCATTCTGACGTCTGTCATTTACAACTGCCAGACGCCGGTGAAAAGTAACAGAAAGCATTGCAAAGTGCAAGCGGTGGGTAGGGGGGATTGGTACAATGGGTTACAAATGCCAAGGTGCAAGCGATGACCTTTCGCTTTGCAGCGTTTGTCGCATCGCTCTGACACGCACAATGTATTTGGCACGTTGCGCATACGCCATGTGCGACTCTTGTCAAACGCAAGCTTCAGCATTTTCGCGCACTTGTGATAAATAAACGTCCAGTTAAATGTACTTAGAAGAGTGAAAACAGCTGTCTGTTGGATTTAATATGCAATATACAAAAAGTATGCATCAGCTTTAACAGTCGAAATAGCCAAAAGGTATTTTACAGACTTTTTAAAAGCAACACTTCAAAAACTTAGACATCAATTGATTACGATTAATACATAATTCAATAATAACTATCGAAACCTGGTCATTCTTAAAGTGCTTTGTTTGCTTTTGGCCAGTCAACACACTTAAGTAATATTCACTTTTGGACAGCATTTTAGTTAAATTTATTGGATTTTAATTTGATTTTATAAAGTGGTCAAATTGCTGGCTAACCGAATTGCAATCCGATGCATAACCGAGCCAGGGCATATGACTAAAATATGGCTCCCTGTCGCCCGTTTAGTCTGGCAGTCTGTCTGACTGACAGTCTGACAGCCAGACAACTGACGACGACGTGCAGGACAAGCCACAGCAAGGCATCCGGCTTCGACTTTTGTGCAGCTGCTTGTGGCAAGTTTTGCTGCTGCCTTCTTGGCACGAGCGGCAGACTATTGTTTGGCCATTTGTATGCCGCTGGACGAGCACAAAACTAAAGAAGAGTTATATGTCGCGTTGCGACAGCTTGAATACTCTCGCAAAAGGAGCTGAGCTGGTGCACGATATATTTATTATGCCTATTATTTGGTCTATTATTAGTCAATTAAATATTGGGAGCGTTAGAAAATGTAATATCTGTAAAAGAAAAAGTGTTATGATATACTTAACCGATCTGACCAAAGACTTCCTTTCTTTAACAGACATAGACTCGGCTACATCTACTCTGTAAGCCATCATGATCAGTAATTTGTATATATATATACATATATATATACTCTATGCTGTTGGCGATGTCTCCTTGAATGCACAAGGGCATAAAAACGTGCCACCATCTCGCTGGGGCATGTGTGCGTTGACAGCAACCGAAATTGCCACAATTTGCGGCTGTCTACAATTTGGCCACGCATCAATCTGTGCGCATGTTAACCAAAAAACCATTACAAACAAGCCAGACATTGTCATAGATGGCGTTAGTTACGAGGCAGAGAGGGGAAGAGCGGGCGAGCGAGAGAGAGAGATAGCAGGCGAACGTCACGTGCTGCAGAGCATTTCCGTTTCCGGTTGCGCTTTTGTATTGCGCTTCGAGCCTAAGATGTTGTATAGCAAGTGGCCAATTTTATTTAATGCGCATTTTACTTTTTGCATTTTGCCATTACACGCGACGTATACGCAATAATTTTGTTCCAAAGCCTTATATGGGGGGAGGGGGGGGAAAGGGGCTAACAATTTAATATTTTATCAGACTGTGGGAATTGTTAGTTGTTTGGGCATTTGCCTTTGCCTGACTTGAAACTTAATTAACATTTGATTGATAAAGGTCACATACACACATACACACACACACGTACGTGACTGTCTAACTGTGTGTGTGTGAGTTGTAGTCTGCATGTAAATGAAAATTTTCAATGCCAGCGGCGTCTCTCCTACCCCTGGTTATTTAAGCGTGTGTGCGTGCGGCTATCCATGTGTGTGTGTGTGTGTGTGGGTGCGTGTTCCAAATTTTAATTAGCATTATAAATTATTGCCAACGGTGCTGTAATTAAATGTGTGTGTGACGGAGAGAGGTTGGTTGATTCGCACACACACGGCCAATTACATTTTTGGGCTGACGGACGGCGAAAGTGGTGGGCGTGGCCACAATCGATGGCACTCCCTGTCTCCAGCCCCTCTTCTCACACCGCCGCCAAAATGACTTGCTCTATGCAAATATTTCGTTTAAATTTGCATAAAAATCACAAATTTAGTGGAATTGCCATTGATTTGATTGGGCCAATTGAATTGGGCACTGCTTGAAAGGCAGCAGGCAGACTTTGCTCAGCTGTTGCTAAGCTGCTTAGTGGCAGCTACACCCCCCCCCCACTCTCTCCGCCCGCCCCTTTTCAAATCACACACTCAACATTCAACTTTTGTCACATGTGCGCTGAAAATTGCATTTTTCTTATCACTTTTGCTGGCCATGCAAATGGCAAAGCAAAATGCACAAGATATCAGCTATAGAGAATGAGAGAGAGAGAGAGAGAGAGAGATAGACTTAAAGAAAGTGAAAGGGAGACAGAGATAGAGCAGGCACATAAAAGGCAAAATGTGATTCGAATTTAGTGCATTGAGCACTCGGCTCAAATGGAACAACCTTTGCGAGTTGGCCAAATCAACTTAGCCAAGTTGCAACAACATTTACAGAAGATATCGCTGGGGAATACAGCATGGAAATTGAAGCCCAATTTCAATCATCATTTGACGCACTTTATCATATGTATTAAAAATTTATTGATATACGCCAAAGGAGCCATAAAATGCTTCAACACGACTGAAAAGCTAAACCCAAAAAAAAAAGAAAAAAAAAACAAAAAATAAATAAATAAAACCAGAAAAAAAGCCAAACTGCAAAACCTAAAACCAAAATGAAATAGGGACACGAAATAGGGGCAGACATGAGAGGCAGCCAGGGAGAAAATTTAATAAATTGCTTGGCTCGACATAAAATAATGCTGCATTATAGACTTGCCACCATGCCACGGGCTGGAAAAAACCGCCAAATGTTGCCCTGGGGAGCGCGTTACGATGCCGAGACAAGGACGGCTACAATCAACCAAAAACAAAAACAAAAACAACAAAATGAGGGACAGACGACAGATACTACGTGCGACATACGCCAAGTGCCCCCCGCGCAGCGCTTACGCCGCGCCCGCTCAACCTTTGCCGGCGATTTTCCTTCTGTTTTTCCTCTATTTTGTGTTTTTTTTTTTTGGTGGTAATTCAAATTGTTGCTGGGCAGACGAAACAATGACAATCGAAATGGCAATGAAACTGCCAATGCCTGTGGTTGGGACTTGAGAGCCGCGGCTGGGGCTGACGCTGGGGCTGAGGCTGGGGCTGGTCTAATAGGGGGAGCGTGGGTACAAGGATACGCGGCCCGAGCATCGATTTCTATTTATGTTTTATGGGACGTAAAATGATTGGGCCACAACGGAAGGCGACAATCGACACGAGCCAAAAGACAACGATGTTGCACAGCAGCATCAAAATGAGTATCAAAGTGCTGAAAAAAACGCCAAATGCACATTGATCGACTAGAATATACCACGCGCCAGCAAGGTGGTCAATTTTGAGATGTTGTTGAAGTCGTGGTTGCGTGGCAGTTGAATCTGTTCTTAAATAGGGTATAACCAAAAGCCGGTGATCAAATTTTATTTTATTAAATGTCATCGGCAATTATAATATTTATTTATATTTTTTAAGCATTTGTATGGTCTTTTAAAACATAATTAAATAAATAGACTTTTCTTAGTCAGTTATATGCCCCGTTTTGTCGCGGTTACAGGGTATTTGGCACGCATCTAAGGACGTCAGATAAAGGCGTGAAATGGGCGGAACCAACGCGGCCGATATCAGCGAAATGTATGCGCCGTTCACGTTGAGGCACGCGAAGCGGCTGTGTAAATTACAGCTTCCGCTCGCTCCGTCTCCCTCTCTCTCTCTCTCTCTCTCTCTCTCTCTCTCTCTCTCTCTCTCTATCTGTTGGTGTTTTTATTTATGCGCCTGTGTTTGTGCTGCCTTTTGTTACTGTTCGCATATCTTGAAAAGTTGGTGTGTGTTGTTGTCACGCCGGCTATCATCTTAAGTTGATGTGGTGTTAAGTATTGTTGTTGTTGTTGTTGTTGCACTCGAAATGATGAACTGACAGCTGCTGTGAGTGAGTGTTTGTGTGTGTGTGTGTATGTGTGTGTGTGCGAGTAATGGCCAGCTTCAAGTGCTAAACGAGCGCTTTAAGTTGTTCTTTGTTGTTGTTCGCCAGGGCAACAGCCGTAAAGCTTTAAGTTTTTCTTTCCCATTTCTATTAAACGAGAAAAATTACAGCATTGAGACATAAATTTTAATGCGATTTGTGGTTCAGGCATATTTTTGCAAGATTTCTAAAGTTTTTCCAGGTAAACGTAAATTAAATCTGGCCTGCCCCCAGACGTATTTTCGCAGCAATGTTTAATGGCCTTATCCAGCATATTTCGGCCAAGTTACCAAACAATGGCTGTGCGCTGTCTGTCAAATGGCCGGGACCTGGCTGAGCTGAGTTCATTACGTTTATTTGGACGGCTTGTCCATTATTTAGATTCCACAAATTTTCTAGGGAATTTCACATTTTAATGGGCGGCACATTTATCGATCAAACTGCGACGCATTCTGAATAACATTAATGACTAAATAATTGATCGAAAAGCAATCGGGAATAAAGAGGAATTAGCCGATTGTCAAAAATGTGTGCGAGTTCTTTCAATTTGCTATGCCAAAATGACGGCTAAGCGGCTTATGTCCCTGTGTGCAGACATGTGTGTGTGTGTGTGTGTGTGTGTATATGTGTGTGTTCTCTCCGCTGCCCTCTTTCTGTCTGTGTGTTTATCTGTATGTGTGTGTGTGTGTGTGCAGCTAAGTGAATAAAAATCTTTTTGCACAATTCATTAAACGCAAATTATGCCCCAGAGATGGACGCGGGGAAAGCGCGTTGCGCTTTGCCATTGCCATTGGCTTTGCCCTTTTGTGTGTTATTTGTTTGCCACGCACACGCGAGGCATACAAATTCAACACACACACACACTCACGCACACTCACGCGCACACGTGTGCCAGCGCGTAAAAGGATTCACGCACACAGACACACACGTGCGTCCGCCAGACGCTCGCTGGCACTTTGGTGTCTGGTCAAAAAGACAATGAACCCTGGGAAAAAAAGTGGCTTACGACAACAACAACAACAACAACAACAACAGCAGCAAAAGAAAAACGTATTTGCAAAAGTGAAAAAAAGGTAATAAAGCGCACTTGCCAAGCGTCATTTGGACCGCAGCTGCTGAGCGTGCGGTTGAAAATTGAAAAAGATGAAGTAGACGTACCCTAACCTATAATAAAAATAGCTAAAATAGAGATATTTTTCATAATGTATGTAAAAGGTAGACATTTACCGTCATAGTAATATATTTATATTTCGAAGGGCCATGATACTACTCCATATATACTCTATATAAGTCAGAAATTAATAGTAAAAAATATATAGCATACTTTTTAGAGCAGCGCATAGAAAGTTCTATATCTTCAATACTTTTGAATAGTTTGTAGATGGGGTTCGTACAGTATTTGGAATATGAAATATGTTCAATTAAATAATGAAATTTGCTTTAATATTATATACAAGCAGATTACAAACTCAGCTGTCTACTCTACTCTTAACTAAGTTTCAGAATAAAATATGGTATATAGGAACTAAGGTGTTCAAATATATGTACAAATGTATGGCATATAAAAAAGTACTCTAAAGTAGAGGCTGCTGGGCATGATAAAGAGTACGTTAAAGTATGTTTAACTATTATTTAATATCCGAGCTAAAAAGAATACTTTAACTTCGAAAAGCAAAGTTGGGTTAAAGTTTGTTCAATTAAAAATATATTTTAATAATCTATATAATAACTTTACAGTACATCACAGAAAAATGAGGGAGAATATCATAAAATATGAAAAATATTTGTTATCTAAAGAAACATTTGCCCGTATTTAAAAGTTGTTCTTGGCATAGAATAGAGTACTTTAGAGTAGGCTCCAGTCGTTTAGCCTGCAAGGCCAAAGCTTGTTGCTCTTCGCATTGCTGTAATTGTTGTTATTGTTGTTTTTGTTGTTCTTGTTGTAGTTTTTGTTGTTGTTACTGTGCTTGCGTCTGACAAAGTTTCTGGTCTTGAAACGCACACAGGAAATGGCCAGGCTATAGATAAATAAAAGTTGACAGCAATTTATTGTCACACTTAGCGCAAGTTGGGCTCTGTGCAGAGAGTAGAAGCGGGGCGGGACGGTGCAAATGCCGGCTATTGTTATGTAAATGTGATGCGTAAGTTGCTAACGCGAGCCAAACAACTTTTTGGGCACATTGCGTATACGCATCGTTGCAATTGCCGCTCATTTTGCATTGACGTCACGTGGCAAGCGAAACGGCCAAATGCAAGCGTGTTGATTTGGTGGCCAGGTGGCAAGTGGCAGGTGGCAGGTGGCACTGCTGTCATTGTTAGCCTGCCCGATAAAGAGTCCCGACAAGGACACGACGCGGCCTGCAGGAAGGGGCGTGCTTTTCTATGCTTTGTTTCGCAGTGCATTGCGTTTGCATTATTGAACCACTTGGCGTCTCTCAGCGCATTGTTTTTCAATCGTTTTACTGTGGAGTCCATGCAATATTTATAAGCTGATTGCTGCCAGCCATAATCAACAACAACAACAACAACAACAATAACAGCTACAGCAACACGCACAATTACAATCTTGCAATGGCGTCAGCAATCAGAGATGAAAGCGAGACAGCCATACAAATCATGCATAGAGAGAGAGAGAGAGAGAATGAGAGAACAACGCGTTTCCCCTGGGCTCACAATGTGTGACAATCAATGACAGTTCTGTCTCTTGGCATCCTGTCACACAGCCCCGCCCCGCCCCGCCCCGCCCCGCTCCGCCCCCTCCTGCTGCGATGTCTCCCATTTTCCCCTCAGGGCCATCGCTGCGCTGCGTGCGGCATCATTTGTTGCTTTTGACTTTTGCGTGCATTTAGAAAATTGGTATGGGAAAACTATATTTCAACAGGTATATTCAAAAGAAGCCTCACTTACCCTACAAGCTTCCAGTCCCCCACCACGCCCTCACCTCTCCTGCCGCTGACCATTCGCTTTTCAGCTGGACAAACTACTCGAAACACAAATTTTGCTTTCGCTTGCCAATTGTTGAGTATTTTGTGTATTTATTTTCATTTTTTAGGCAACAGCAGCAGCAATCAATGGCAGAGTTTTAAAGCTGGAATCGAAATTGAAATTCCAAGGCGCAAAAGGGCAAAGTTTTTTCTTTTTTGGTTCGGGGGCTTTATCGGTTTTGTATTGAAACAAGCAAAATAGGGAGGTTCAACAATAAATTTTGCAGCGCATACTTCAAATGTCAAATGCGGCAGCGATAAAAATTTCCTTATTGTGCCAAAAACACACACAAACACACACGCACACTCAACTTGTGGCAGAAGCAGCCGCAGCAACAACAACTATTGCCTTTGGACTCTCGAAGCTTTTCATTGCATTCCCTTTTTTTTTGTGTGCCTTTGGCTTTGACAGTTTTTGCAATTTATATTTATTTTCCCAGCTGCATACACACACACACCAGCACACACACACGCATACTGACCACTGGTCTCGTGAATAAATTAAGATAATCGCGCGCGCCTGCTGCTTAGCATGTTAGCCCGTGTGGGCCAAGTTAGTGGGTCTGTGGCATGTTGCCCTATTAACTGTCAGCTGCCTGGCGCATAATTTATGGCCATATCAAGTCGTCTGACAGGCCGTAACCAGAGTCAGCTCCATGTTGTTACTCCTTATGGCTTTAATTTGATGGCATTCAATTGTCGCGTTGTCGTTAATTGAAAACTTGCACTTGTCAACAACAGCATGGATTGTGCCATGGAACGCCATCGTTAATGTTGTTGGCAATCAGCCCAAATGGCCAGCGAGATGGCCACAGCTCACAGCTCATCAGCGGCAGACAGTTGGCCATATTTTGAGTGGCTCGTCAATGGGTTGAAGTTGACAGCTAATGAATTGCTTGCAACGTGGCTGCCGCCCCCTCAGCTAATCGCCGAGCCACAGGCAAAGCGTTCAAGTTTTGTCTGCCTGTTAAGTTTAAGCCCATTTAAGGCAGCCAGCAAAAAGCAAGCAGTATGCGGTTGACCAAAATCCTGGTGCTTATTAAGCCAACTGCTGACCACTAAGCACGGCTCACAAACCATGTAAATTATTTGCATAAGTACTAGAGGCTGACCGGGTCACGAATTGCTTTACGTTCAGTTCATTGTGGGTCTGCGGCACGTGCTGCTCATATTTAAGCACACATACACACACACATGCACGCACATTGTGATCATTGCCTGGCCATTAGCTGGCTGTGTGGGGCAGTCAGTCGGTTCGTCTGTCGGCCATTGGGGTCTCCTTATTATTTTAATGGCCATTTTACTGTGTCGATTTCGAGTTGTGTCATCGCATGCCCAACGCTGTCCATAGACAGGCCATGATTTTAATACCAGTTTAATACAATTTTTATGCCACGCTTTAGCCAAATAAATACGTGCCCAAATGCTGGCCAAATGTCGTTATTTCGTCTCAATGATTTGACATATTCCCGATGCAGCAGCTCCAAATGACGCCGTCTCATTGCCAAATATTAACCCAACAGAATCGATCAAATGTTTTTTTGTATTCGACAACGATAAGCTGAGTTCTTGATAAGCAAACAGGGAGAAAAAATGCAGGGAGAGTGTAAAATAGCGAGGCAGGGCGAGTAAGAGCGGGAGAGAGAGAACAATCGATATGAAATTTATATCTGATCACAAGTACTGATAGATAAGAAGACAAAAGGAAAGAGAGAGAGAGAGAGAGAGAGAGATTAAGAGATAGGGAAAAAGATGGATATGGGGAGAGAGAGCAAGAGAGGGAGAAAGAGAGAAATTTGTTCTTAGGCCTTCTCCCTTCAATAATTCTCCCAATATGATAGAAAGATAAACATAGTATAACTATAATAAAGAGTATATATAAAGCTTATTATAAGTTTTTAACTACATTTTAAAATGCTTTTTTTTATTGATAACTTTACGTTTCAACATGAAATTCGTTGTACGTGAAATTGATTGCGAAAAGCTTTTAAGATAATAAATGACGCAAAAAATGTATCAGTACCTGGAATATTAGGGACAAGATAAGATAACAACTTTGAAGAAATGTTGATAATCCACAATTTTGTTTATTGTTTCGAAAAATATAAACAACGTTTTAAAGTTTGGCGACCTTCCCTAACCTTAGCTTAGCCAAAGCTTTTGCTTTAATTTAACAGAACTAATAAATTAATATGTTTCGGGTATTGATTTTAAGTTTATTAAATAAACGACAATTAAATGTTAAGAGATGCATTAGCTTAAAGAAAAATAGTAAAAAAAAAGCTTCATCAACCTTTAAACCTATACTGCCCATCAATAGATGGCGCCAGTAAAGTGTTTGCAGCTCTAAGTTTACTGCTCCGCCGCTGGGGCTTCTTTTTTTATTCGCGCTCATTTCGCAGGGGTCATTTTGATATTTTCAACTTTCCAGCACTTCCGGGAATAATTGTCTTGATTATTATTTTTTCTTGAGCTGTTTTTCTTACAACTTGTCGAGTTTTTTGTTGTGTATTAGAAAAGTTATTCAGCTGGTTTGTTGCCAAATGAGCGCATTTAAGGCAGGGAAATGCTGCTGCGCACAAATTAAATTTGGACTCGAGTAATTTATGCAAGTGCGCTTGTCACATTTGTACAAAATTTAATTTGATAACATAAATTCAGCATTGGCTGCCGCTTGGTCTCTGGCATTGGCTTTGCCAAAAATGCAAATTGGAGCAGCAGCAAATTTGGCAAACTTTGCGGCAACTTCTGAGCGCCAAGTGGCGGGCGGCACATGGAAACAGACAGTTTTTAATTAAAATTAACACATAAGGGAAATGCGTTGCGTTGCGTTGCGTTGCTGACGATCCTGCCACACTTTCGGCACACTTGCCGCCTGCCCCTCTCCCACAGCCAGCATTGGCCAAAAGTCGCCTAATTATTGTACATACATCTGCTTGGCTATGTATAGGTGCACTCCAATCAATTGCTTTGAATGTAGTTTGCAACTCTGCGCTCGAGCTTTCGACATTTTGTGGCAGTCGAGTTCATTTTGTAGAGTTTCCTGTTCCTTTGCGTAGCATTTGGCACTTATGAGGCACAAATTTCAAAATTAGTTTTCGCCGTCAAACTTTTGCGCGGCCTTTGTTTATGGCTGCACATGAGTGTGTGTGTGTCTTGGTTTCTTTGCCACGCGTTTTTAAGGCTACTTTATTTTATTAACTATTAGCAATTTGAATACTTTAGTTAATATACGTGAAAAAGGCATCCAGCTAAATAAAAACTGTGTAACACTTTCTTAATTGTTGAAGTTGCATTTGAATTTATTTCTCAGACTTAAATAAAACTATTCACCGGTTTTTTTGTCTCAAATACCGGCGTCTGAACGGTCTGAAGGATTTCCGTGTCCGTTTCTGCAGCTCCAATTGTCATTTCCACATAACGATTGTACATGATGTTCAGCAAAGCAGCAACAAAACCTGAAATAATAGATGCACACATAAGCCAAAAATCACGAAGAGCAGGACACAGTCGCCGTTTAATGCTCACCAGCAAGCGACCAAGCTAATGCCGCCCCAAGAATGGAGCTACGATCCGTGAGCTCCCTCAAGCCAGCATAGAGCGTAGCGACCAGGCTGACCGAGGTGACAACCAGCCAGACGAGCAGAAACTTATACTTATGCTGTTGATGTGCACGCAATACTCCAAAGATCTGCACCAAAGTCGCCGAGAACTGCAGTAGACGTATTTGCTCCAGCTTCCGATTAACTAGCCAGCGAAAAAGAGAACTCTGTATGAAAAGGTGTCGACTCACAGCCTATTTAGACCTTACAGCCAAAGGGCAGCACATTTGTAGCCATTGTCAGTCCAAATACCGAAAGCCCAATGGCTATTTCCATGTATCGCTTGATATACAACATTTTAACTCATCGATTCAAAGCTAACTGAACTGAACGATGAGCGTTAATCAATATATACAGCTGATTATGAAGTGTACGAGTATATATTTATCTTTATTGAACTGTTCTATAAATGTCTCTCTCTCTCCCTCTCTCTCTCTCTGATACTCTTGTTATCACAACATTTTATTGCAGTTTTTGATTAATATGAAATATTATATCTCAATTAATATTAGAAATGAATGCATTAATTCTGTATTGAGACAGTTAAATTTCCAGTACTTTCATATGTCGGGGGCGGCTCCTTGGTTTCTACGACTGCATTTCTCTCACTTGCCGCAGCTGTTGATTCTGAGTTTTCTGTCCGGAGCCTCGCATACTCTTGGTACACGTAGTACATCAGGTAGCCCAGAAACGCTGCAATTTCGTCAGTTATTTCATTAGTCATTCGAGTGATACTTTGAACGTAACAGATTAGGATTGCTGTTGATTAACTTTCTTACCTGTGCCGCCCAATAGAAGTAACAAAACCAGCAACGCCAGCAGGAACACCCCAAAGTCATAAAATGATTCAAATAAATCATCAGTTATAAATCCCAAACAAAAATAGCACGCTACACCAAAGAAGATGGACGTAATGATCAACCAGAAGAGCAGAAATTTATCCTTATGCAGCTTTTCCTTTTTAAGAACTCCAAAGAGCAGCGAAACAGTTGCCATCACCTGCAGCGCACGAATAACGGCCAGGAACTCCTGCCTCAAATCTAATCAGATATTAGCCAAATTCCATATTGGACTAACAATACACTTACAATATGAATCCATAGCAAATGTGGCCAGGGACATGCCCATGACAATCGGGCCAATTGCAATGAGTATATGTTGCTTGCAAAATTTCGTCATTTCGTCTCAACAATTGAAGGCAAACTGAAATTTCTGAACTGAAATTAGCACAACAGTTAATAAACAACAGAAAAAAAGCGCTTATCTTCGGCACGGCGAAAATTGAATACACTACCAGTCCGATTTGATATGATGTTAAAGATATGTTAGGAGAATATTGAGACTCAAACTTATTTTTCGATCGTTTATTGATATGAATAGCTCGACTTTGCTCAAGGATTTGCTTTAAAGCTGAACATATCTTTATGATAGCTTAAGACTTGTATCGAAGCGGATGTTAATACTGATTTACGGGCTTTGAGAAGTCTAGGTTATGATAACCTCCAGATAGTATAAAGCTTACAAATGACAAGTTATATTAAAATATCTCGAAAGAGAAAGTTTCTCAAACAAGAACTCAATTTCCGAACAATCTATCCTATGATATAGTAGCCCGATCTGGCCGATGCTCAAATATATATTGCCTGCAACAAAAAGGCAGATATGAGGGCGGCCTTAAAATTATCAGAACATATATTCCAAAGCTGCCTTTTCTGTGCGTTACATATCTCGTGCCAGTTTAATAAAACCCTACGAAAGGGTATAATGGTATTATTATCAGCATGATTGGAGCTGTCAGTCTTTTTCTCTCACAACATCTAGTGCTCTCTTTCGCCCTCTCACTTGCACTTATCGCTACTTCTTGGTTTATAAAATTGATCAGCTGTATTATATTTATCAATTAACATATAAAGCACATTAAATCTCTCGTTTCTGGGCTAAAAGCTAAAAGCATCAAACAGACTGTGCTGGGATCGGCAAGTGGTGGCTTCTACACGTTAGATGGATTTCATGCGACACGGGCGCTGTTGCAGAGCCGCTTTGTTTTAATTCCTCATACGCCATGTATACCCAATACATCAGATAGCCCACGAGAGCCGTAATAAATGAGGCCTTATCGTTATATTTTATATGCAGTATTAGTTATCTGTTAATTATCAGCTTCAAGTGCTAGCCAATCGATTATTTACCTGTTGCGGCGTGAAACAACAACAGAACCAGCAGCCAAATAAAGAACTCGACATGGAACATGCGTCGGGTAAGATTCTCGTATCTCCACCAAAAGGAGCTCAGCGAGTAAAATAATATCGATGTAGAGAGCAGACAAAAGAGGAATATCTTATCCTTATGCTGTGCACCCTGCTATATTAATTAAAAGGCGAAATTCCTTTAATATCTGTATATACCATATACATATCTATATCAACGGGTAATCACCCAAATATGTCAAGAATATGGGTAGCAGGTCAACTACAATTAGTTTTTCTCGCTTGGTCAACAACATTTTGACTAAACGAATCTTCTTTATACGAATTTTATTATACTCAAGTTGACGGTCTTTCGCTTTGTTTTGCACCCACAATCTCTTGGACTCGCACAGTTTGCGTATTCACAAATAAATTACTTCCAAGAATTTTGTTATGCTTCTTTGTTAACAAAGAAAAATATTCTGATAAACATTCTTCTGATAGCCAATAAACAGATCAATTAGATTATATATGTTGTTTATATGTTTATAATCTGTCTTTCAATCTTAAATACAATATATATAAAAGAAAGAAATGTTTTGAATTTGAAGTTCAATTACTTTACCAGGTATCTGAAAACTTTTATTGTCACTTCATAGCCTTTTTATTTGTATACCCTTGCAGAGGTTATTATAATTTTCTCATGAAATGTGTTAAGCATAGAAGAAGACATCTCCGATCGCATATAGCCTATATATTCTAGATCAGCATCAACAAAATCGCACCACTATATCAAGTAGTTACCATAAGAAAGATCGATCGAAAAGTAGTTTCTTATATGGCAAAATATTCTGTTTTCAAAGATATTTTCATCAAACTCAGCATTTACGATCTTCACTATTCTCACATATTTGCAAAAGTAAAATGTCTACATGTGTTAGGTTTTCAGCGTGCCGAAGATATCCTGTATTTTTCGTTAATAGTGTAATAGGACGTTACGCATGCCGAAGGAGACGCCTTTGAGTCGATGCCCGTCTATCTGTCTGTCCATCCGTCTGTTTGTATATATTTTATTTATATTTTCTTTAGTTTTAAGAGCTTATTAAAAGCTATACACTGCAGCTGTCCATTGCCATGTTAAGTTTATTAATATTTTATCAAATAGTTTGTTGCTTCTCTTTGACTTTTGCAGGACAGAAAGAAATCTCTGTGCTCATTTTGCCTGGGGTATATTAACTTTTTGGCAACCTATTTGACCGCAAAGTCAAAAGTTGCATTCATAAGAAATCCAATTGGTCACACTTTGGCTTTTTTGTGGGTGCCAAAGCTATGAAAAGTTCATAAAGCAAAATGAATGCATAACTAAATCAGAGACACACACACACACAGTCACACATACATATACACACACACACATGCATACACACACACTGGCACAGAGGAGCACATTGTGCATTCATGTTCATTTGATAGCTAAACTTTTGCTATTTGTGCATAGAAAACTTTTGGCTTTTTTGGTTGTTTTTAGTGGCAATTATTTTTACATTTAGCGAGTTAAGTTCTTAAATTGGCTGCCAGCTAACATGCATAAACAGGTGCAGGATGGGGCAGAATCGGGGCAGAATCGGGCAGGAGGCGCGTATCCTGCGTAGCGACAGTTCTCAAGTTCTCAAGCAGGCAAAAGGCGAAAGTTGTGCGCAACTTTTCAACGAATCGAGTTTTTAATTAAAATTTGTTTTGCCCTTACAAACACACACACAGACACACTCGCAGCTGAGTGCACTGGTGTGTGTGTGTGTGTGTGTGTGTGTGTCTCGCATAAGTCATGATACGCATTTTGGCAGCGGCCGTGACGTCACCGGCCTGTCCTAATTTATGAATATTTGTAATTAACATGCCTGCGAAAATCATAATAAATTTCATCTAATTGCATTTTTATGGTGCCAAAGTTTTTGCTTAGCGGATGTGCCTCCCACCGAAGGGAAGGGAGGAGCGCTGCCAGACTGTTTGTTGGGGGCGCAGCTCATTAAATCATTGCGGCGGGCCTGGCTAATGGTATGCATTACATACCCAGCCCGCAAATGTACCGATACCCTAGAAATTATCAAAGGCAGCGCACACAGAATGCGGCATATGTAGGCGCATATTTATTTATGCATATTCTGAAGGGTATTATGTAGTCAGTGCTTATTTTGATTTATTTTCATGCTGCTTGCCCTTCAGGTGTACCTCGATTGTATATTAATTTGCTAGTCTATTAGGCGTGAATGTTAAAAATGAAGCGAAAGTTTTGCCATTAGCGAAAATCTTTTCACAATTTCCGGTTGGTCGTGAATCAAAAGTGCGCGAGAAACTTGCGCAAAAAGAAAAGTGAAGAAAGTCGCATAAAAGCTGCGGCACAGAGCCGGGGCTATCTGTCTGACAAATGAGCTGGTGCAGCAGCAGCGGCAAAAAAGAAATGGAAAATTGTGAAAAGTGTGAAAGTTACAGCAAGTGTACGTATGCGTGTGTGTGTGTGTGTGTGTGTGTGGCAAAGAGCACTCGGCTAAAATACATATATATGAACTGCCATTCAAATATGTGAGCGAAAGGCCCATGAAAATGCTGTTCATTTATTTCATTTAAATGCGCATTTAAATCTATTTAAAAGTCCACATGAGCCGGGCACAAAGCCGTAGAGACAGCAAAAGTACGGCAACAGACCTAGAAAATAAAGGGCAAATAAAAGGCAAGGCACAAGCTGAGTTTTGTTCAGTTGGCTTGGGCTCAGCTCAGTTCAGTTCAGTTCAGTTCAGTTCAGTTCAGTTCGGTTCGCTTTGGTTCAGTTCGGTTCGGTTCAAAGGGTGGCGGGAGTTCAGCTCTCAGCATGATTTAACGATAATGAAGGTATTTACGAGTTTAGCCTTAGAGTCTGGCAAAAGCAAAACTCATCATAATGCCGGCAGCAGCAAAAGGTTACACATAGTACACGCACACACACGCAGACACACGCACAGCGCACCTGAAGCTGGCATAGAGTTGTTTTTTGTCTGCACGCATGTCCTGGCACTTGTAAGAAGATGTTTTGCAAAACTTTTTGTTGTCGCCGTTGATAAGGACAATGACAATGACAACTACTCGAAACGACAGCACCCCAAACCACTTTTACCCCTTCCCCAGCCCCTCAAGCCACTCTCGCTCCCCCCCTCCAAATCGCTTTAGGTAAAAGTTGTACACCTTTCCATAATCTACTTGAGCCGTAACACGTAATCCGGAAAAGAGAATGTCAACGCACACTGTGCGCTAATAAAATTTAATTTGCTATAAAATATCTTTACACACACACACACACACGCGCGCGCGCACACACTTGGATCTTCTGTATGCCATAAAGCGGCGTAAACATAATTACACCGACTGAAATGAAAATTTTATTTTCCAATTTATGACGCCTGCGAAAAGTGAAATAATTTTCGTTGCGCTGCCATTTTTGAATTTTTTTAGTGCCCTTTAATATTAAGCAGCCGCATTGAATTCAAATTAGCCAAAAGCCAAGAAAATATCAATAAACCTAAGCCATAAAAAGGAGTTTATGCAAAATGCAAGCAAACAACTAGAGTAGAGACTACAAAATACCCTCTTTGAGCACGTTTTTGGACTTATTTCTTATCGAATGTCAGCCAGCTTAACGCTAGCTTGCTTAACTGATTGTCAAAATGTAGCATACTGAGGTCATGTTACGTTGACGTGAACCTTGAAATTTGGTATGAAGTTAATCTTCACTTTAGATCTGTAGCTTTAACCTTTCATTTTGACGTGCGGCTAAACTTCTCAGCTTTGAAGTTTGACACTATGTTCAAGTTCACTTTAGCTTTTAGATTTAACCATGAATTTTGACAATCAGTTAAAACTCACCTTAGCTCATAAGCTGAAATATTGAAGTTTGACATTACGTTTAGCATTAGCTTTAATCTAAAATCTTGACTTGAAGTTAAAGTATACTATAACTCTTTATTTTACGCCTTGAGGTTTGACATAAAGTTAAAATTTCACTTTAGCTTAAGCTTTGAAGTTTGACATGAAATTTAGATTCGCTTTATCTTAGCCTTCAATTTTGACCTGAAGTTAAAGTTCCCCTTAGCTCTTTAGTATTAATCTAAAATGTTTACATGAAGTTAAAGAGTACTTCAGCCTTTACCTTATGTCTTGAATTTTGACAACAGGTTAAAGTTCACTTTCAATTCTTCAGCTTGAACCTTCAATTTTAACATGAAGAAGTTGGACTTTAACGGTTCCCTTTAACTATTTAGCTTTAGTCTCAAATGTTGACATGAAGTTTGAGTTCACTTTCAGCTCTTTGGCCTTGGCTTCAGCCACAGTTTGAGTTGCCTATAAGGACTGAGTTATATGCACATATTTATGATACAACAATCTGCTTGCAGCACAAATCCACTTGCTTTATTGTTGTTGTTTATTGTTGTGGAGTGTAGCTGCGGTGGCTTCTGGTGGTTGCAGTGGTTGCCACTAGTTAACGAGAACAAAGGCGATTCGAACTTAACCTGCTTGTCAGCTTAACAAAATCGCATTACATGGCGGTCAAACGCTGGCTGCGCTTAATGGGTTCGTGCACCGTGTTGCACGTGCCACACGCATTACAGGCGCTGACAATAGACGACGGCGAATTCGTCAACAATTTGAGGCCGCTGGCAAACTTCTCAAATTATGCTCGACCGCCTCGCTGGCTGTGCGGCACTTGTGGGCGCAGTTAATTGCAAATGCGTCAATCGCGCCTCCCCGGCCCGACTTGTTCAACGAGGTGCGGCTGCCGCAACGTGTCCTTGGTCAAGACAATAGCCTGGAATGGGTTGTGAGCTGCTTTTGTTTTTGTTGTTGTTGGGCTGCTGGCAGGCAGCCAAAACAGCTTTTGATGCCACAAATACATTTTCAGCTGATTGCAGTTGCTTTGTGCACTGCATTAAACGTAATAATTGCTAAAGACAATGCTCTGCCGGCCATGCAACGATCTGTGGCAACGACACGCTGCACACTCTCATACGCGGCGTATACGCAATGTCTCCCATGTGGCTGCGGCTGCGGCTTTGGCTGTCGCTGCGGCTTTGGCTTGCCTTTGGCACATTTTCAATTATAATTATTAACAGCTTGCTTTTAGCTTTTGCTATTGGAGTGAAGCTGAGCTTGGGCTGGGGCTGGGGGGTTGTCTGTCGCTGGGCGTGGCTCTTGGCTCACCTGCGCAATTTCCTGGCTGTGCATTGTCCTTGCGCGTTTGCCTGTCGCTGCCTCCTCGTCGTCGTAGTTGTAGCTATAGTTTTCAGTTGTAGTTGTTTTAAGTGGTTTTTTCTGCCCGAGTCCGGGCACTTGTAGTTTCTTTTCTCTATTTTTTTTTTTATTTTTTTTTTTGTTTTAGTTTTAGTTGGTTTTTTTTTATTTTTGCCTGCTTTCCGCTCTGCCATTTTGCCCAAAGGCAACTTTTAACATTTAATGATGCTGCTTTGTATTTTAATACGCTTTGCTTGCTTGGCAGCTACCCTGCCCTGCCAGCTCCCAATCCAGCACGTGCCATAAGCAGCGCTTTGTAAAAACTTTTAAGTAGACATGCAACGTGGCCAACATTGGCAGCAGCAGCGGCAGCAGCAGCAGGCAACACCCATCCACAGCCTCAACCCAACCCAACCAGCCAACCTCGGATTTTGTTGTTGCCTTTTGCGCTTTAAGTTGTCTACTCAGTTCCAATTTTTTGCGCTGCCTGCTCAGCCTGCCAAGGTGTTTGCAGCAATTTGTGTCACCCGGCTCGGATTCGGTTGCCCCCCTCCCACAGCCCCCCCCCCCCCCCTCGTGCTGGTCCTGCCAGACGTGTCCTTGACAAAGCGGCCGCCGCCGCTGTTGCTGCCACAGCGTGCGGTGCACAGATTGTGCCAATTTAACCTGTTGCTAGCGCCAGTTTTTGGCACACTTGCGTTTATCTGACTTGGCTCCAGTTCAATTCAGTTTGCGCACTTTCAGCCGAGTCGAAAAGTTCAGTTTTTATACCTATCTAGAGGCTATCAAAACTTAGACGTCGCCACGTCCATAAACTATAAAGTATATAGTTCTTCTGCTGCAGGCAGTACCTAGCATTTATATATCTATGGTGGAAGGTTAAATGTTGCATTAAAAAAATGTTTTAAATTTGAAGATCTCTTAAAGCAAAATCTTTTCCACATCGCATGAGTTTTCGTATGGAAAACTTGTTTGGCTTTCAAGATATTTTCACCAAACTCAGCAAATACAAGCTCCACAATCACATAACATGCCTCCCGTGGCTATAAATGGTCGAAAGTAATGTAAATATGTATATATGTTAAGTTAAATGCCTTCAAGAGCATTGAAACTTCGGCGTAGCGCAGTTAACCCCAAGCTCTTGTGTTTTTTTCTGCCTTGTTTTATTCATATTGCCCCGGGGCTGAGTCGAAGTTTGAATCAAAGTCAGTCAGAAAATGAATTGCATTCGCGTCATGTGCGCGGCACAGTTTTTAATGCAATTCCAATTTAAGTTCGTTACAGTTTCTATGCCACTCGCAACTGAAGCAAATCGCATTCGCAATGCCAAACTTTTCGCCACTTGCCAAAATCACAAAGTAATTGCAGTTCGTTGAATTTGTGAACAATTTACAAAATTAAGTTGCCCAAACTTGGATTGCAGCGCACGCGGGGGGCAGGTGAATTGCCGTTGGCTGGAAAAACACGCCCACAGAATGGCAAACTTATCAGCGCCTTATGCACATTGTTCACAATTTGAAGAGACACAGAAGCTGCTGCTGCAGCACAGCAGCTCAGCAGCTCATGCCCCAAAAGCTGGGCCCCAAAACTGATTGGCACTTGGGTCAATCTGAACGAGACAAGAGCTCCCTGTTAGTTCATCTTTTACCACTGCTTTTATGCTGCACAAGGCAAATGCAAATGACGCACATGCTTCCAGTCATTACAAATTAATTTCACACGTGACTAAGTCGACATGGCAGCATCAGCACCAGCAGCACCAGCTCTAGTGGAGCTGACTGCCAGGACTGGCATCAGGCCGGGCACAAGGCGACGGGCAGCCAGCTGACATAATGTCACTCATATGACATTCAATTAGGAAAAGTTGTTGCATCTTGATGAGCAAATGTGCCAAATAATGTGCAGCTGCAGTGCGTCGACTTGGAGACCCGCTCGCCGACAACAGTCCCGGGCCAATGCATGCTGATCCTGTGCGGGAGCGTCATCGATGATGTCGATGCGGCAGCTGAAACTGTTGCTCATGAGCCTCAGCAACAAGAGTGCAACAACCTGGGTGTGTGTGTGAGTGTATGTGCGTGTGTCTGTGTGTGTCTGTGCAAATGGTCAACGACAAATGATGTAAACAAAAAAGTATTCATTGTTCATTTGCGTGCTCTGAAAACTGCTTAATATGTGTAGGTATATTATATAGTAAGAGAGAGAGAGAGAGAGAGAGAGAGAGAGAGAGAGAGAGAGAGAGAGAGAGAGAGAGAGAGAGAGAGAGAGAGAGTGGGAGAGGCTGACACAAGAACTTCTCGCCAGCATACCCTGTGCAAAAATAAAAGTAAAATTAATTTATATGGGAGCTAGCTAGCGGATTATGCCCGGCCTTGCCCGTGGCATGTATAAAATATATTCTCTCTTTTATCATTAAAAATGAGTTTGAAAGCGATCGGATAGTGAACAAACAAATTCGTTTTCGTTTTCCTTCAATTTACCACTGTTTCGGGTGGAATTCCCCAAATCGCTGAAATACATATTTATTAAGTTCTCTTGTAGAGCTTTAAAAATAATATTGAAGCAAATCGGACACAACTTAAAACATCGGCCAAAAAATTCTTGAATCGCATTTCTACCGAGGAATCATTTTTCATATTTATCTTCGAAATGAATTTGAGCGTTAAACGTCACCCACCGAATCTTTGACCCCAAATTCCACCAAGGAGGCATGGATTTTCCATAAAGGGTAAAACACCCCACAAATTAATTTGAACAAAGATCTTTGAAAATGAGTTTGAGACCGATCGAATTGAAAACAAACGAGAAAGAAGGCAGAGGGTATTATAATTTTGTCGTGAAATATGTAACGCATAGAAGGAGACATCTCCGACCCCATTAAGTATATATATTCTTGATCAGTATCAACAGAGTCGATATAGCCATGTCCGTCTGTCTGTTTCTATGCGAACTAGTATCTCAGTTTAAAAGCCATTTTTATGAAACTTTGCAGAAGTGCCATTTTCTGCTGCACGCAGTACATATGTCGGAGCCAGCTGGATCGAACCACTATATCCTATCATAGGAACGACAGGTCAAAAAGTAGGTTCTTTTATAGGTAGGTTTGTTTATTGAGATATCCTGACCCAACTCTGCATTTATTAGTTTTACTATACTCACATATACATGGAAAATCCTATTAATATCGGACCACTATATCATATAGGTGCCGTAGGGACGATCGGTTCTTGTATGAAAAACTTTTTTGTTTTTCAAGATATCTAAGCCATACTCGGCCTTAACTATTATATTTTCCCTGTGCTTCTATAGATAGGGTCTGCAAGGGTATTAAATCTTTGACGTGCCGATTATAGCCCTTCTTTCTCGTTTTCTTTTGGTAATGGTATTGGTTTGAGAATGTGCAAGCGGCGTGTGTGCTTCTGTCCATGTGTGTGTCTGTGTGCTATTTTTTTATATTCTCTTGCACTTGGAACTCATTTGCACTCACTTATAAACAAATAATCTTTAATATTACTCTGTCGAGGCTTGTTAAATTCAGCAAGATCATTTTCAGCATTCAGTTGGGCTGAGTTCGTTGAAGTGAAATGTGTTTGGACAGGAGTTCCGTTACACTTGGCATTGCAATCACCATGATATTCTTCGCGGAAAATTCGATTAATCTGCTTAGTATAGGTAGGTGTTTTAAATTGCAAATCGTTGATCTCTTTGGTAATATGCAGTGTATTTTATAGCTTCAGTTGCTCCTGGATTTGAGTATGCTGCTTGGTGGTCTTCAGCGATAACCCTGATCTTAGCGGTAATATTTTTTGCGGTGGCTTAATAATTAATCTACAAAAACGAAAATTGTGAAAATTAAATGATAGAATACACAATTTTCTAATAGCATCACCGACACGATGGAGGTGTTTTATTTGCCCGTCCGGCCAGCTATATCCCTTTTACCAGCTAATATTGTCAGTGACGTTATTAAAGCCTACAGCTTTAATAAGGAAGATGTCAATAAAGAAAATAGTGTTCTTAAGTAAAAATGAAAAATAATATTGATTTACTATATTGATTAGGAAAAAAGAAGTTATTAATAAAGTGGAGAAAATTTTACTCAATATATAGAGTGATTAGTAGAAAGAATAAAGAGGTACTGATGGGAAATGAGCGACCCGATGGAGAAAATTACTAGCCTGTCCGGCAAGCTATGCCTCTACTCATAACTGGGACTTGTCAGTGAGTTCCCGAAGGTATCCTGAAAGCAACGATTTTATTAGGGGTAGAGAAAGTTCGGTAGAGAAAACGGAATACAAACTGTTGTAGTTTTTACATAACACGCCAGAAGGATTGTGCGTAGCGTAATCTGTTGTGCACGTCGATAGGAATAAGGGGCGATAATTCCTGGCGGGTCTGGACGGAAAAGAAGAATTTATGTCACCAACAATCAACTATTGTAGGAAGACAACACGGAGGATTGTCCTACGGTTGGCTTTCGACGGAAGATTATTTGGATGCAATTGATTGGCCAACTGCAAATTCGCAGTGATTATTTATTCAAAAAATTTAGGGTTAGCAGTCAGTTAATTTTTGCAATAATAATTTTTTTTATCAGACTTTCCAACTTTCTTGTGAAGACGAATGATATAAGATTGTTTCCAAAAAGATAGAAAGACAGAAGATTCAAGGGATAGATTAAAAACCTTTAGAAATGGATGGAGAAGGGAGGAACTGAATTTCTTAAGTAGACAACTAGAAATATTTTCAGGCCCAGGAGAGTAAGAGGATTTTAATAAATTTATAGCAGAAAGGAGAGAGGAATGGGAAATAATAGGAGCAAGTATAGAACTAGAGGAAGCCATATTATAAGGGTAAGAATTACTATTAGGACGGACAGAAAAGTAAGTCGATTGGAAAAAATTAGCAAAGAGGTTAGCAGAATCAGAATCATTGCCATCTTTATCCATCCCGAATATGCACAGCTAATGGCCAATTTTCTGCTCTTCTAGCTGTGCATTACGAGTTTATTTTTTATCCCTTTGCTCTATGCGTGCCTTGTCTTCTTCTTGGATCATGTCTGGAGATATTTCTTCCATTTCATGAGAGACTATCTACTTCTGTTGCCTGTCTTTCAGTTACTACATTGTCATATTTATTATAAATCTCATATATATCAATAAAAGCCTAATCAATAAGATGTTGCTAGCTTCAAGCATATCAACTCGAAATAAAGTGCGATTGTGCGAGAATTCAGTTGACAACAGCCCTAAATATGGGCGTAGTTTATGGTACACTTTTAACTGATCGATAAATTAATGCTACACTCTGTCATAGGTTGGAATGATAACAATCAGCGAGGCGCTAAGAAGTCTGCAGGCTGAAGAAGACTCACAGGCTGTATGTGTGCGTGTGTGTGTTGTATCCTTGTTGCAACTTAATTGTTGGCCTGGGCACAAGAGTGCAACACTCTGTGTGTGTGTGTGTGTGTTTATGCGCGTGTGTCTGTGTAAAGAGTCAACGTTTAATATCATATGATGCATGCAAAAAAGTATTGTTCATGCTCTTGCTCTGAGAACTGATTCATACATGTAGATATAGTATATAGCAAGAGAGAAAGAGAGAGAGTGAAAGAGAGAGAGAGAGAGAGAGGGAGAGAGGAAGGGTGTGAGAGAAAGGAATGGGGTGAGAGAGAGGAGGTGGCGGAGCGAGAGAGGCAGAGAGAGGAAGAGAGAGAGAGATAAATAGAGATAGAGATAGAAGAAGAGAGGGTTCATTATTCACTTTTTAAAGCAAACAATTCCAATTGGGCAGAAATTAAAGAGAAATAAAAATATATCTGCTCGCTAAGTTCGCAAACTGATCTGTTGTATAAACAAGTAGCAAACGTTAAAGACGGGTGCAATCGACTGCGAAATACTCGTCTAGAGTCCAGAAGAATGTATTCTCTCATGTTTCCATGTGCTTGAATATTCATATTCATCAAGGCAGATTTGTTACTGATTTATACCAAATTTGTAGTCACTTATGTATGCATATATTGTGAACTGAGGCTCGGTAGAAAATCGGTATTCTTAAGAGTATAATAACATATATAAACATACATATTTTGCTCATAATTTACATATATGCACATAAGTGCTAGCACGCCATTGGCTGAGAGAAGAACTTCTCGCCAGAATACACTGTGCAAAAATAAAAGTAAAATCAATTTACATGGGCTACTTTATGAATATTGTTATTAAACTATATGATCTTATTATTTTATTACTACATTACTACGAAAATCGATACCGAAATCCTGATTTTTTATCAAATCTTTCAGGTTTTAAGAGCCAGTGTCATCAAAAACTTGATATGTAACCTCCATTGTATAGATACAGGTGAAGTATCTTTTATTTTATATAATAGCAATCGCCATCCTTCGCCTCCGCCCCATAGCTGCATATCCACTGAATTAATCAATTAGAACAACTCACGAATTTAAGCCACAATTTTGATGCTGCTGTCTTTTGCAGAATATGTGAATATTCTATGGCACACGAAAAGCAACTGCTGGCAACAATTTCTAAATCCGTTAAGAAGCACAGAATTTATTTAAGAAAACTTGTGTTTATATTGGCCGCAATTTCTGTATACATGAATTTCTGTATACCTCTGCACACATACACGAATTACAAATTGCGATTCTATCGCATACCCTACTCTGTGAATGTTCTGCTATTTTAGTTCATTTTTTTTGCATTGAGAACTAATTCTTGGTGTGGGTGTGAGCTACGAATCGGTGGCCCGATTGAATAGAGCTGCGAGTTTGACTCTCCGGTACAGGGAACTAATATATTTTTATACCCTGAGCCAATTAAAAATAGGTAAAAAGGGTATTATGTATTTGTGCAAATGTATGTAACAGGCAGAAGGAAGCATCTCCGACCCCATAAAGTATACACATATATTCGTGATCAGCATCAACAGCCAAGTCGATCTAGCCATGTCTGTCCGTCTGTCCGTCCGTCCGTCCGTCCGTCCGTCCGTCTGTCCGTATGTATGAACGCAAGGATCTCAGAACTCTTATAGGTTCTAGGCTAGAGATTTTGGCTGTTGGTCCTCCTAGTGCCGCGTTTCCAAGTAATCGATAAAAATCGATATCGATATCTTCTTTTTTGCGCAATTTCGGCAAATAATATAAGCTATAGTCACCAAACTTGACATGTAGCTTCTAGAATAGTATATATATATAAAGAATTTTTCATTTTATACCTATCGCCTGTCGGAAGAAGAGGGTTCAGGGTATCCCCTAGTCGGGAGCTCCCGACGAGAACCTCTTACTTGTTTCTTCTTTAGGTGTTGGTGTTGATTGAAGAATGCTCAGCGTATCCCATAGTCGGGCACTAATGACTAGAGCACTCTTAATTGTTTCGAAAATGGCAAACATACAACAAGAGACTTTAAATTTAAAAAACTATAAATTCTTCTCTTCTTGATATCGATACCAAATCGATGATATTTTAAGCACAAGTGAGAGTTCTAAGAGCTGAGAAAACACCGCACTTTCCCGCCACCCGCCTGTCGCCTCCATTCACACAGAAAGTGAGTAACACAACTTTTTAAGGTTGACCCTTGACCCGATTTGTTATATAGCCACAATTTTTGTGTTATGTTTATGAGCTGATTATTTCATATAAATAGGAACACGGGACAACAACCAAGCCCAATCGCTGCGGAAATTGCGCAGCAAGCATGCTCTCGACTGAAAATTTATAGACAACAAAGCCATTTACATTCTCGTGTTACCCTGACTTTTCTTATGTGTAGAAATTCGCATTTTCCTTAAAGGCGCATGTGCTATAAAGTCCTCTTATGGTTAGATCGCCATGTTTAAGCATATTGCATATGTCTGAGCATTCATCTAAATGTATATGTATATATCTATTTGTATATATGCACACATTTAATATTTATAGCTGATCGATGCTTCAATCTGAACACAGATCGATCTATCTAGGTAGAATATACTCTGAATGTACAGGGTATCTTAGTAGCATTCACCTCTAAGCAAATAATAATTAATTATACTCTTGGTTCTACCTTGGTTGGCTTGTTTACTTCAGCAACAGAATTTTCAGAATTCAGTTGTGTTAAATTCGTTGAAGTGAAATGTGTTCGAACGGAAGAAAAGCACAAATTGCCATTGGACTTTCAGTCTGGGGCTTGTCCCTGCTTTCGATTCCTTTTTGTACTCCCTGTAGGTGCTAGGAATTGTAAATCGCAGATCTCTTTGGTAATATGCAGTGCATTTTATAGATAAAAGGGGTCTACTGGAAATTGTGCTTTCTGCTCAACTGACTGCAACTGTAGCCCTGATCTATGGGGTACTGCGGGCACATGCGCAGCATAAGGCTAAGTTCCTGCTCTTCTGGCTGGGCATTACGACTGCATTTTTTACCGCATTGGTCTATGCGAGCCTTGTCTCCTTCTTGGATCATGGCTGGAGATATTTCTTCTATTACATTAAAGACTTTCTACCTCTGTTGCCTGCCGGTCAGTTACTACATTGTCGTATTAATTAAAACTTCTGCAAGTTGAACTTTTTTTGAATTTCAGATGTCGTTGCCTTCATGATGAATATCATATATAAGGACTACGTAGAGCTGACATTGGGCGCAGAAACAGAGCTCAAACAGCCGCCGCCATATGATGGCAGCGCCGAGAAAATGAACATCTCAATAAAAGCCTAATCAATAAGATGTTGCTAGCTTCAAGTATATCAACTCGAAATAAAGTGCGAGTTTATGGTACATTTTTGGTATGGGCATAGTTGAAGTTGCCACAGACGGAACATTTTCAGCTGATCGATAAATTAATGCTGCACTCTGCCATAAAATGGAATGTTAACAATCAGCAAGGCTCTCTGGAGAAGTCTGAAGGCTGAAGAAGACTCACAGGCTGCATGTGTGTGTGTGTGTGTGTGTATTGTATCCTTGTTGCAACTTAATTGTTGCATGCAGCTGCAGTCCAGCTGCTTACTCCGCACTCGGACACTGGCACTTGACACATATCCTTGTGAATTGCATTTCGGTTTTTGGTTTTTGGCAATCTTTGTTCGGTTAGCCGCCTCTTAAGGGAAATGGTAAATATGGTAATGGAATATGGCATATTCGCTGCTTGAATCAGCAACAGCATTGGGAAGAGCGCGAAATGTTTTTATTAAAAAATTTCCGTTCACTTTTGTTTTATTTCTTCTGCTTATTTTCATTTTCATTTGCCAAGCGAAAATGTGAAAATGGCAAAAATGTGGCAAACACGAAATATATGAGCAATAAATGACGCTCGGTGCGGGGGCACGCGTCCATCAGAGTCCTTGAGCTTTCAAGCAGACCCCAACCATTCTACACCACTTGCAATAAAGCTGACCAGCAATACAGCAGCATCCCCCCCTCCCCCTCTCTATCGACTGCCCCCTCAGAGTCCAGATCGCGCGTAGCTGAGCTGCCTGAGGCGTAGCGTTGACGTTGGAAAATTAAAATTACACAGCACAAGTTGCAGTGCGGAAAATATGCGAGCGGCGGCGGCGGCGAGCATCGAAAAAAAACCCGAAGGAAGCTCTAGCAAAAACAAACTTGAAAAACCGGAAACGGCGTTCATTGGCGCTGGCGGCCACAATTATTATTTCTATGCCGAACTTGAAGCCAATGCGAGGCATTAAGTCAACAAGAAGTCCCAGAAAAGGCCAGAAAAACTTCCTTAGCACTGGACTAGAGAAACTCTCTCTCTCTCTCTTCTATAATGTTGATAATTTCAATTTGAAAATATGTGTGAGCATGTCTTAGAAGGGAATATTTCAAATTACATTCGCTCAATTGTCAATATTGATATTGGCAGCACTTTAGCAGAAAAAGCTCGTGACGCTATCTCAATGTATGAAACATATTTCGACTGATAACAAACTGTTTCTCACGAAACTTGACGGAGATCATGATAAGAAAATATACATTTAAATTAATACAAAATATTAGTTATTGATAAACTGTTGAGAGTGCGTGGCATTCTTATTGGCGACATGTCGCCTGCTCGTTCGCCAGTCGCATATGCCCGCATAGTTGCAGAGTGCTAGAGCTGGCAATAAAAATGAGCGCCCAAAGTGCTGAGCTATGAAATTAATATGCCAAAGAAATTTTGATTTATTTTTTTTTGCCCGCGGCCAAGCGTTCCACAGTTCGGGGCCCAGGCCAATGCAGGCAGCAGCAGACGCATCGCCGGCCAAAAATTTAATAGATTCCTTAACACGAACACGAACAATTTAAAACAAAAAATTCAAAAATAACAAAATTAACTAAAGTTTGACTAGAAGGAAGTACAAGTTATTTTTCCAAAAATTAAAATTATAATTTCCCAAATGCAATTATTTTGAAATGCAGAGTATACCGTGAAAACCAGCCAAGCACGCATTGCCTGCAGGCACAAAAATATTTATAAATGCGGAAGTGCATTATGCACACGCTTTTGACTCATTTAAATGGGTGTACAGGGTATACAATTACCAGAAATGCCTGTCGAGTGAACTTGAAGCTGCAAAGTACCGCATACTGCGCCCAATTAGCCCACAATGGACGCCGCAGAGGATGTGCCAGGGTTGCCATGCGTGGCGTTGACTGAGTGGCAGCAGCAACGGCAGCGGCAACGGCAGCGGCAGCGTCATTGCCAACAGGTGCCACACAGTTAGCAGCTGGCAGTCAACAGTCAGGCAGTCAGCCAGTCGAGCAGTAACTCGGGCCCGCACTTAAAATTTAAAGCGTTTCGAGTGTAATTGCGCGGTTGCCGTTAACGAGCCGCTTGTTAAAGTCCGGCGCCAGCAACAGGCCAAGAACATAAAAAAGGTGCTGCTGCTCAAACCAGGTAAATGTGCGTGCCGCCCAACCAGCTGCATACCCTGTAAAAGGTGTCCTTTAGTTGAACAGCTGCAGCTGGATTTTTTTTAAAGTCAGCCCTGCGGCACGTGCAGCTGCAGCTGCAGCTGTTGGCGGCCAGCAGAGGTAACTCGACTCCATTAATTAACATTTAAATGGGCGAAGCATTGTGCAGAAATAATTAAAAACAAAAGCACAAAAGTGGCGCTGACCAAAATGACCTTAAAGAGGGCCCGGAATGCGGCGCCTGCAGCTATGCAACACGAGTGCTCGACGGATGTGCGGCAGGCAGAAAATTTGCTGCATGTAACAAAAAAAAAATGCAAATTCGATGAGCGAAAAATTTAAGGCACAATTTAAAGCATTTATGCACAGTGTGGCAGGCAGCATGGGGCAGCTGTTTACTTGGCAGCAAGCAGCAACAGCTGCCGTTGAGGCCCATGCATGCCAAATTGGCCACACTAATTGACACCTGTGACGCCCACAAAATACGAGCAGGGCGTGGCCAGGTGAGGCTGTGTGGGTTACACTGGCCAGTCCGAATTGGTCAGCGACGCAACCCTAAACAAACAAGGCAAAAATAATGCAAATACTGCGGTTTATGCCGGGTACCTCAATCAAGCGAAAAGAAAAATACAAAAAAAAAAAAAATAAATGCCTTCAAAGCGGTGTTAGAAATTAAAAATAAACAAATTTTGTATGCGTAGCAACAACAAAGGGTAGGGAAAAAAGGACGAGCGGCAGCTGCTCCTTTTGCTAAAAGGGTTTCCTTTGGCGAGGGCCTCAAGAGTTTGTTTGTGCTTGATATGAAACTATGTCATATATGAAACAAGTGAGACTTCTCGCTCTCTCTCTCTCTCATATGTTCTCTTTCTCTCTCTCCTCTGTTAGCTAACAATTGGTGTGCTTTTGTCCTTAAATATAATTGGCATTTAATATGAAATATATGCAAGCATCTGTGTCATATGTGCATACAGTGAGACAGTTCTCTCTGCCTCTCTCTCTTTCTCTGATTCTCTCTGTCTCTCTCGATCTCTCGCTTTCTCTCTAACGCTTCGTTGCATTGAAACTTGCCATTTTCGTAATTAATATTTACCTCTCATTGTTTCATTTATGGTCTCTGCGAACTTTTGTGATTGCCATTTCCATTTCTATTTTTTGTTTTTCTTCTCTTATTTTTGTTTTTTTGTTTTCCTTTTCGCAGACTTACAAATTACGCACTAATTAAGCGGCTTCTGCTGCGGCCTCGACCATTTTTCAATGTCGGTTCGTTCACTTGGCGGCGCAAGGACCCGCAAGGACGCAGACACCGAGACCGAGACCGAGACGGAGACCGAGACCGGCTCAGACTGGGCATTTGGGTCAGCTCAGCCTTGGCTTATGCTGATCAGCGCAGAACTTGCAGCGCGGCACATTAGGCGACAAAAGTTAATGTGCATAATTAATTTGCTTTTGCACTTTGCCGAGGCTTCATTTTGTTTTTTTGTGCGCCTTTTTTTTCTTTGGGCTCGCTTTTGTTGCTGCTCGCTCGGTCCGAGCATAAATCAAACTGAAGTGAGCTGTCAGCGGTATTCAAATAGGTACTCTGCCTCGAAATGATGTTGCAGAGCAAGGGAGGAGGAGGAGGGGCTGCTCTGGCAATTAAGCTACCAAAGTTGCCAAGTGGCGCACGTGAGTTACAAAAGCCGCAGCTGTTGGCAGCCAGCTTCAAATTCATCATACGCACCGTGCAACATTTTTAATTGGCTGTGAAATTAAATTTCAACCCACGCACACCTGCCAAAACACCCAAGCATGGAGTTAGACGCGAAAAGCGCTGGCTGAGGGCAGGGGCTTTGGCATTTTTAAGGCAGCAAATTCAATTGGCGGAGCATCGTGCACAATAAACAACTTCAATTGCAGAATTTACTAACAGATAATTGAATAGCTTCTAGCAGCGACATAGACAAAAAACAAAACCCAGACGAAGACACCCCTCAAGCTGGCATAAAGAGGCTTTTGGGTGGGTGACACTGCCAGCAGCGGGAGCAGCAGCAGCTCCGCTCGGTTGGCTGCTGTCTTCACATGCTCGGCGCTCGTATAACATGCAAATGCCAAATTCAATAAACTCAATGCCAGGCCAACAAATAGACCAAATTATTGCGAAACCTACAGACAAACAAACAAACGTGCAACATGCCCGTGCCACAACACAGCCAACTCGACTGAGCCACTTAGGGCACAAAAATGCCAATGCCATTCCCATTGCCAATGCCATTGCCATTCCCATTGCCATTGCCATTGCCACTGGCTGTGGCAATACCAAGTAAATTGAACGACAAAAGTGCGTGCAATTGGCAGGCATATTGCGAGCCTAAGTCCCATTTTGCCCGCCCTATGCCACGCGGCGATAGATTTTGCGGCCATCAGTTGTGCGTGGAGCGGGGACGGGTCGTATGCGTGATGTGAGCACATTTGCCCGCCAAGCAGCCCAAATGGCACAGCCAGCCAAAGACAGCAATCCGACAGATACACACGTACATGTAACTGTATCTTAAAAAAAAAAAGAAACGTTGCCAAACAACTTGTGGCATAAGCCGGTGATGACTTTCTTAGCCAAATGTGTTGAAATTTTGTAGACAACATTTAATGAAATTATAACTTAAGCATATCATTCACAATTTCACGGTCATTCCTATTGCAGGCTCTGTTTTCGGATCTGCCGCAAAGGAACACAATTCGCCCTGCTGTAAAACCCACTGCCTTGTGATTGAAACTCGATTAACTGCCCTTTAACAGCTACCTGGACTGGTTGCAGCTCTATGTCAGTCCTATAAAATGAACTGATCTTAATTTGCTATAAATCGTGGCGTCACACTGGTTGGATTTTTAATGGGGCTCCAACTTAAGCGTTAAGCCCGAAATTCAAAATTGACATTCGCTTTAAGAGAAAAAGTAAGCTATAAAATAATTGAATCATTGCATAACATTTTTTCCTGCATGCCTCGCTGTAGCTTTCGGGATCCATGAGGAATACGGCTTGTGTGGGTATAAAAGTTATGTTTATTTAAACGGAAAATGGATTTAACTCTTGTATTTTCTTGCAGATTTTCTATGGTGACAAGGACTTATCGACATTGAAGCTTTAAACTCCAGCACATCATTTCTATCACGCACAACCTGTCCGCCAAATCTACAGTTCCAGTAGCTGAACACAGCCATCAGCAAGAGCTTGGCAGATGTTGACGCCACTTCGCAAGAGCAAGCCTAAACGATACCGAGGGGAACAGTAAACTTGATTGGAGAACACCTTAAGTAAAATGTTAGCAAATCAACTTGCTTATGTAGCAAAGCTACAATAACATGAATTATAATTATATTATCTCGGGTAGAAACAGTAAGATTTTAAGAAATGATTTATTTTTTAACGCGCCCAAAATTCCCGGTATCGGGCTTTATTTGGCCGAGATGCCGCCATTTAGTTATTTAAATAATTTTTTTCTGCTTTTGTGCCTTATCTCTCATGCCCCACGTGAACAGCCAAACAAAACCGATGGTTCCCAGATGACCTATATATCCTCGGTTATATCATACCAAAGATAACGTCCTGGTGAACCTAAATGACCGAAATGGTCATGAAAAATGCATGATTTTTCTTTCAGCTGCCCCCTACTAGCACGCCCACCCCCCTCGATGGTACCTAGATGATTCACATATCCTTGGTTATACCATACCACTGATATAGTCCTAGTGAACCAAATCCGTGCAAAATACGCTCGGAAGTGATCCAGAAAATCCAGCTGCTAAAAAATAGCGACAGTAAAAGTATGCCATTGAAATTTGCAATCGTTGATTTTTTTGCAGCTTGCGGTTATGCAATACAAATTTTTGTTACCGTTTGGGTATGCAATGAAATTTTGCATTCATAACAATTTTTGTGCAGCCACCTGCTGGTCATTTCTGTTCGCCTGGTATTTTTGCCAAATTTCCGTTCAAGCCGGACGCCCCCTTGTAACAGGGGCTGTTAACAGTGGTATGTTAGCCAACATAGACTTAACAGCGGCCTGTTAAATAACAGCTGGTTAACAGTGAGCTGTTAAGAAAATTGCAAGTCATCATTTTTGCAAAAAATTTTTGTGCAGCTACCTGCTGGTCACTTCTGTTCGCCTGGTATTTTTGCCAAATTTCCGTTCAAGCCGGACGCCCCCTTGTAACAGGGGCTATTAACAGTGGTCTGTTAGCCAACATAGACTTAACAGCGGCCTGTTAAATAACAGCTGCTTAACAGTGAACTGTCAAAAAAAATTGCAAGTCATAATTTTTGCAAAAAAATTTCTGTGCATCTACCTGCTGGGCATTTCTGTTCGCCTGGTATTTCAACTGAATTATGATTTGTACAATATGAGCCAACGGCCGCGCCCAGTAAAGTGGAATTTTGCAACAGTTAATTTTTAAACCTTTATTGTCGACAAAGAGTATCTTATAGTATTTTCTACTGATTTGGACCTTTAGGTTCATCAGGACTATATCTATGGTATAGTAAAATCAAGGATATATATCGGTCATCTGAGAACCAAGGTTGAAGGAGGGGCTGCTGCTGGGGCGGCTGAAAGAAAGGGCATTCATGCATTCATATTTCTGGATCACTTCCGAGCGAATTTTGCACGGATTTGGAGCTTTAGGTTTACCATGACTGTATCTATGGTAGGGTTTAACCAAGGATATTTAGGTCAACTAGGAACCATCGGTTATTTAGGTTAGCCAGGACTATATCTACGGTATGGTATAACCAAGGATATTTAGGTCAACTAGCAACCATTTTGGTGGAGCGTGTCCACAGTTGTAGCCGGCTAACAGAAAGGCGTGCTAGTTTCCGGCCAAATCCGTGCTTTTTGCAAATAATCCCTGTTTAGGTTCACCAGGACTATATCTATGATATGGTATGATCGCGGATATGTGTTTTATCTAGGAACCAACGGCTTCAATTCTGTATTTGCCCGGGGGTGTAGTAATCGAAGCTTCGCTGTTTATTCCTTAAAAATTGTTTTCTTTTTTAAAGCAAGTCCGCTCCTGAGCTTGCCATTTTGGAATTGTGCGATCTACTGAATTAATTGAACTCTTCAGTATTCCTTGACCTGGAAATATAAAAATAAAATGTCAGAATAAAACATGTACATATACTATATATCAAAATAAAAGAGAAAATATGTAATTATACAAGGTTTTATATTAATATTTATCTCGGGTAAAGAACACCCAATCTTGGTAAAATTGTAAAATTGTGTAGGTCTATAGACCAAATTGACAGCAAAGATTTTTTTGCAATTTTTGTGATGAGAATGAGAATTCGGATTTTCTAATGCTAATCGATAGCCCTGATTCGTACTATTCCAACTGAGACTTATCATTTGAAAATTGTACTGTTCTTACCCGGGATATTTCAATTCTTATATTTTTGTGAAACTCTAAGTGGCAATTTCTCGGTTAAACGTAGTCCGATCTTGAAAAGTACTTTAAAAATATTAATAAATCTACCAGAAATAGAGCTTTGTTTTCCAAAAGAACAATTTATTTAAAGTTGTTCTAATATTTGCAGGAAAATTATATATTTTTTTTTAAGAAAAATGCGCATACAAAGCTTTAATCCTGTATTGATGTTAAGCTTAAATTTGTAAGTCAACATTTCCACGAATTTTGTGTTTACATTTCATTTGTTTTCTTTTCGTCCGCTTTTCTTTTACAGCAGTCATTGCTCTGGGGTTTGCTCGGCCTATTAATAAATTAACCAGCTGGGAATTACCACTTACGAGTCAGCTGACCAAAACTTTTGGCTCTTCAGGCCGAATTGCGTCACATTTATCAGGATCCACGACGATGGCCGGGAGAATGGCCAAGCTTGGCGCAGTTTAAGCGCTGTCAAGGGATTGAAATGTTGTATACAGCGACTGGAGGCTGAAGCATGCCTCAAAATGTTGTTCTGTTTCTGTAAATGTGCAAGATTTTGATTTTGTCGCTAAACGAGTTGACTTCACGGGGTGGAGTGTGGCAATGAGGGAGTGCGAATGGTTTATTTAGTTGCATATGGCGAATGTGCAACCAGTTGGCTTTAAGCTCTTTGCTTGTGTTGGCTGCGGTTGTTGTAGCTGTCATTCAGCCAGTTGTTGTTGTTGTTGCTCATAAATAATTCAAATAATTTACACGCTTGCTTAAACGTCCGTTGTGTGTGTGTGTTTGTGTGCGTTGGTTGGGCATACCGCATTATGTGGTTCATTGGTTTGTGCCACACGCCGCGTAGCATGCAACCAGCCAAAGCATAGCTATCAACTAGGTCTGTTGATGCTGCCGCCGCTGCTTTTACAGTTAACTAAAGTGAACTCAGCTAAACTTTTTACAACTCCCACACACGCACACACATACACTTTTCCGACTGTTGTTGGTTGCTGTGGTTTTGCATTTTCATAACACGCTTAAATATTTTACAACGATTTTGAGCTGTCGCCTCGTTGTTGTTGTTGCTGTTGTTGTTATGCATAAAGCTGGCAAAGCTGCTGCATTTTATAATATCATAACTCCATGGAGAGAACCCTCGTCCAGTTTCATGCCAAACTCTATACATATGTGAGCAGGCTGTTAACTATTCCCAATAAGTTTGCCCCAGTACAATTTGAGCGCCCAATTGTTGGGCAAAAGCTTCAAATGCACTTTGTAAATTATTTAATAATAATCTGTTTAAATATATTATTACTTTAGCTATAACTATAGATTGTAGAATGTCGTTGCCAAGCTTCAACGTCGCCCTAATGAGTCTTTAATTATTGCTTTACTTTTCGTGCAATCAGGTATAATGACTATATAAGCAACGTAGGGAAACAAGACGAGACGTCAGTATTACATATAAGTACATATGTACAAATATAATTGGGGTAGAATTTCAGGGCATGAAACTCGTATTAGTTACACATAACTAACTTTGCTTTAAGTTAACAAACACTAATTACTTTAAATACTGTAATATAAATAAATTCCGTGAGAGAACAAATAAATAAACTATCTCGCGCTTAGTTTTAAATGTGTTGTATAATAAAAGTTCGATCTAAGACAAAATACGACAAAATATAAGGAATATATAAATTAAAACTTTGTAAATTCCTTGTCTTTAACATATAAATTATAATTTTAATAAAATCCCTTTGAGTAAAATTTGGAACAGTAGGAATATATGAAACTTTATTTGATAAAAGTTCGTGCTTAGGCAAGATAGCATTTTAATAATAAAATAAAGAGAAATATTTTTAAATAATTGAATTAACAGCAGCTAAAGCCTTAATAATAATATAATAATTCAAATAATATTTTTGCATGTAAAATAAATTATCTTCAGTTTAAATATTTAGGATTATTTGTCGAATATTATATTATATTCATGCTGAGATAAAACATAATTTTATTAAATTAAGAGGCATTCAATTGTCGAGCTGTAAGAACTTTAAAGCTTTGTCTGCAATCCCTGAGGAATCTCACGTCAAAAGTTCACGCTCAAAGGTTTCTCATATATAAATCTCACAATTTTTCGTATTGCATTTCAAATCAAGACGAAGTCGTCTCGGCAAACTATAATAGTTGCCTGATATCCTTGTGCACATTCCACATTTCCATTATCAACATTGTATGCTCAACGGGTTTCTTGGCCTTCAGTTTAAGTTGAACTATTTCAGGCATAAGTGCAAATTTTATCATATATATTTTGTATGACAGCACAAATATTGATTTTTTTTCTTCTGGCAACGCAGACCTGGCCTTCATTTTGTGTATAGGCAGTTAATAGAGAGAGTTCAAGGGTAGAGTTTACTCCAGCTGATTTAAATACTGACGTCAAGTGTCCGAATGGAATACTTTACTTTGTAAATCGATTGTACAATTCATGACTCGTTTGAGCAATATACAACTCCAAATTAAACTCAGCAATGACAATTTGTGCTGACACAAAACAAGTTGAATCAAACCGATTTCTCGACCACAAAATACCCTAAGGCCAAGTCTGTAGCGAGAGAGCGAGTTGAAGATATAGAGCTACAGGGTATACAAGTACGCAATGGGTGAGCTCATTGTTCTCGCATGTTTCGCACGTCACGTCTCTCTGTGAGCGCAACCGTGCTAACTGCCTCTTGATTCTCATTATAAATTACGAAAGACATTTATTTTTTTCCACCTTTCAGCACATGTCGGACACGTTTTAATGCCCTAACATGGGGCATATATCAAAGTACACGCAAATAGCATTTACATTTAATGTTAAACTTTTTGCAAATATGATTAATTTCTTGATTCTTTATACAATACTCTTTATAAAGTTAATTATTGCAAGAGTAAATAACTACTCAAGTTGATTGGCAAGTGTATTTGGACTTCGGCAGAAACCATATCTCAAATTTTTCGCTGACAAATTAATTATGTTCCACATAATCGCTCTGCGAGCGCTACTGACAGCATTTTATATTAAATGTTATGTAGATTATATTGAACAAAAAAGAAAAGACAAATTAACTTAAGTATTTATGTTTTTGTAATATTTTCGATTTTCTTTTTGCAATTTGAATAGGTTCCACAGCACTTTCCGCTCTCTTTTTGCTGGCGTTCTCTCTGGTATTATTTGGCCGCCAGTCTCCTTTGAACCCTCGTTCTGGGCGAGTGGTCTCGGTTTTGGTCGGCAGCTGTCAAAACGGACACACCCATATGAAAAGGGTAATGGAATTGGGGCTTGGCATTGCCCTCATAAATATGGTCTTAACACTTGTCGCTATGGGAAGTGCATGGAAAAACGGTGAGTTGTCTGCATTGGATTGTATTTAATTGAATCTATATGCATCTATGACGTATATGACGTACATATATGAGTGTATACTGAAAGTACTTTTTTATAACAGGCCCGCTTTTGATTGGAGCGTATTCGCTCTATTTATTTCTCAATGTCTTTCTCTGTGCACGCCTGATAAAGGGCGATCTTTATGTCATCATATTGTGGTTCCCTTTTACGATTGTTTTGTTGTTCTACAGGATATTTTGCATTGACAAATACCAATATGGGCCAATCTATATACTTACCAACTGTAAGTTAGTGTACAATTGAACATTTATCAAAATCTAACATCCAATCTGACTGCTTGCAGATTTTATGGGCGCATCTCTTATTATGATGGCAGTAGTTTACTTGGTACTTGGAAGTAAGAAATCTAATGAAAGGGCCAAGCCAGTTCTGGAAACGGTTAGCTGCAAACCGACAACAAATCAAACAGAAACGAGCACCAAGCCGGCTACATTACTTATGCCTATGGTCAGCAACCCGACAACAAATCTAACAGAAACAAGCACCAAGCCGGCTACATTACTTATGCCTATGGTCAGCAGACCAACTGGCTGGAGAGAAAATCTATATTATGCTGAACCGATGGAAAACCGAACATGCCACGAATACCCACGCTTGGGTTGGCTACCTCATCTGTACCCAGACTCGAATAAGCCATTTGATAGGTTTATGCCCAGCGCACCGGAGCCAAGCACCGCTGCTTCAGATGATAATCAATGCAATCCATTCGATTTCAACCGCGGTGATAACAATGATAAGGAAATCTGCTGCGATAAGGAAAACTGCTGCGATATGGATACCTGCTGCGTCAATGGTGCCGATGGCGGGAACTATGATTGTGGAGGCGGGGACAACGATTATGGTGGCGGCAACGATGATTAGAGTACAATGTGGAACTCGAATAATACTCGAATATTACCTCAAACTCGGAAGTGTTTACTTAAAACAAATAGTCAAGCATTTATATTTACATTTTTAGTTTTTAACAATGGAATACTGTGCCTTTAATCGTCACCGATAGACTATTAGGATATTATCCTTCGAAACTCAAGAAGCCAAATAATATACCTCAAATGATTTTTTTAGTTTTATATTATTTGTTGTTTTTGCAATAGCAATAAGCAAACGATGCAATTTTTGTTAAGTTTATTAAATAAAGAAATATATTCACTGAATTTGATACACATTGTTTTGTTGATTGTGTGACGGCATTAGCTTATCGGCGTGCTATTTATACCATTCTTAGAGTATTTGTTGCTTTCACTGAGAATGGGGTCCACAACATTTGCCACTCTCTTTGCCGGCTTTCTCTCTGGAGTTCTTTCTATTTGACAGCCAGTCTACTTAAAAGCCTCGCTCTGAGCGAGTGCATGCACATGAATCAGAGGGTTTGTTGGGTGCATTTGATTGTATTTAATCTTAAACGTGAATCTATATGCATTTAAGTATGACGCATATAAGTGTATACCAAAAGCTTTCACTTTTTTTGAAAGACGTCACGCCTTGGATATGGAGGATTGGAGCGTATTCGACGTTTATATTTCTCAATGTGTTATTCTTTGTGCGCCTGATAAAGGGCGATCTTTATGTCATCATATTGTGGTTTCTTTATACGACTGTTTTGTTGCTTTTCAGGATATTTTGCATTGACAAACACTAATATGGGAATTTCTATATGCTTTCCAACTGCAAGTTAGTGTACAATTGAAAGTTTAACGAAATCTAACATCTAATCTGACTGCTTGCAGATTTTATGGGCGCATCACTTGTTATAATGGCAGTTGTATACTTTATATTTGGAAGTAAGAAGCCAGAGCGCAGATTTCGATGGTGGAGGCGGAGATTACGATGATGGGGGCGTGGACTGTGATTGCGGACTCGAATATTACCTCGGAAGTGTTCACTTAATACAAATAGTCAAGCATTTCTATTTACATTTTTAGTTTTTAAGAATGGAAGAATGTGCCTTAAATCGTCACTAATGAAATGAATTTTTTATTTTTGTAATTGTAATCTTTGTTAAGTTTATTAAATAAACAAATAAATTATTTGCTCTCGATATGCATTGTGCTATTGACTTAGCCGCATTGTGAGGGCATTAGCTTGTCGGCGTGCTGCCAATGGCATTCCTGCAGTATTTGTTGCTTTCAATGTGAATGGGTTCCACAGCACGTGCTCGCCGTATTCGGCGGCTCTCTCTCTCTCTCTCTCTGTCCCCCTCTCTCTCTCTGTCTGTTCTCTCAAGTGGGCTCTCTCGCACGGCTGACCAAGCAACACGGTCGCCAGTCTACGCTAAACGCTCGTTCTGGGCGAGCGGTCTTGAACTTGGTCAGCGGCAATCATTCGAGTACAAAGTGGCATATATAGCTCGTTAAATATTTAAGTGATTACTTTAAGACTACAAATCACAATCATCGTTAATTGCACTGTGCTTTAAAAAAGGGTTTGACTGTAGGCAAAAAACACAGCTGAGGCTGAGCGATATGCCTTTAAAGAATATTGCACATGCCATATCTTACGTTTTATCTTGAAATTTAGTCTTTTATATTATGTTGTCATATAAATATAAAAATATTATGTGTGTGTTTGTTAAGTTAAGTCTTTAATGTTGCTAGTTTAATTTATTTGTTTTGTATGCCATTTGTTGTTTTAAAAATATAAATAGCTGATAATTTTGAACGTTTAATTTGTGCAATTTAAATGGGTTCCACAGGCCCGATGCCGCTCTCTTCTCTGGCTCTGGCGCGCTCTTCTCTCGCGCTCTCTCTCGCGCTCTCTCTCTCTCTCGCCTTAACCTATCTAACCTAACCATTTGATCGCCAGTCTACTTTGAACCCTCGTTACGGGCGAGTGATCTCGAGATTGATCTAGAATTGTTTATCGCCAAACTGGAAGCTCTCACATGGCAGCCACGAATTTGGGATTTGGCATTGTCTTGTTGAATGTCATATGGACACTTTACGATATTGGCAGTGCCAGCTTCAGTCTGTGCGCAGATGAATTAGACCGTGAGTTGTTTGTATTTAATTGTTAGCTGGCATCAATATGCATATATACGTATACACTTATATATCGAAAGTATCTTTTAATGCCAGACACGACGGCTTGGCTGTGGATTGGAGCGTATTCGCTCAATTTATTTCTCAATGTGTTTCTCTTTGTGCGGCTGCCAAAGAGCGACCTTTTGGCCATTCAATCGTGGTTCTCTTTTACGATTGTTTTGCTACTGTTGAGGGTGCTTTGCGTTGACTTTATGGAACTTTCTGTCTATGAGCTGTATCCTTATATAATTATCAATGGTAAGTTACTCAGCAATTACTTAACGTTAGTTATTGAAATTTAACATCGAGTTATTCACCCCTGCAGTTTATATATTCGCATCACTCATTGTAATGGCAATAGTTTACATTAAAGTAAGGGGTAACAAATCCTATAAGCCGCCCAAACAAGTCCTGCAAACGGTCAACTACATACTGACAACAAATCAAACAATTAAGAGGACCAGGCCCGCCAGGATATATGCACCGGTAATAAGCAGACCATTTGTCGGAAGAGCTCATCGGAATAGCATTGCCCGAATGGAAGGCGGAACGTGGCACGAAACTCCACAGCTAGATCATAGCCTCAGCTCGAGTGCGTCGTTTAACAATTTTATGCTCAGCGCACTTCAGACAAGCTCCTCTGCAGGTGATAGCACTTTTTGTGAGAATGTCGTCGACGGCGGCGGAGGTGTGCGCCATGATTCTGGGGGCGGGGATGACGATAGTGGAGGCGGCGGCAGTGATTAGATTAGAATGTGGAATAGATTGTGAAAATCAACAAGAAAAATACTCGAATATTGCTTCAAACTCGGAAGTGTTTGCTTCAAAAAAAAAAAAAAAAAAAAACATGGAAGCAAGTATGATTGCATTTATCTTTGAACAAAGGTCACCAGACAGACTATTTGATATTCTAAGAAACTCAACAAGCCTCGAGGAAATTTTATAATATTTTATATTGATTGAAGTATTCAAAATACAAAAAGGACTTCCCTAAATTTTAATATTTATATTTTACAAAATATGCCAATTTTATAATATTTATAAATACATTTGTTTAATTTATTTTCAATATATTAAGTGAGCAATAAATATACATTTTATACAGTATATTTAGTTATTATTGACTTAGCTGCTTTGTGAGGGCATTAGCACGTCGGCGTGCTGGCAATGGTAATCTAACATTGTTTGTTGTTTGCATTGGGATTGGGTTCCACAGCACGTGCTCGCCGCATTCGGCGGCTCTCTTCGTTCGGCCGCTCTCGCTTTCGCTCTCTCTCTGTCACACTCTCACGTGCGCTCTCTCTCACACGGCTGACCAAACAATACGGTCGCCAGTCTACGCTGAACCCTCGTTCTGGGCGAGCGGTCTCGGGTTCGGATTTGCGTTTGTTTATGTCGTAAGAGCGTTCCACTCGCACTCACATTCACGTTCACATTCACATTCGCATTCGCATTCACAAATACATTCACACAGACGCACTCATTTGCCGCCTGCCAAGATGAGCAAATTTTTGGACTTGGGCCTTGGCATTTCAATAATCAATTGGTACTACTCGCTATCATATTTTCTAATGTGGTGCGTGGCACTACGGCTTACAACAGACGATGGTAAGATATTGTGTATCCAATAATCCAAGTGAAATAATACTATAAATGACAGCTGTTTTGGGTTGCGTGTTTTCATAGACAATGAGCCGTTTGTTTGGCTAACCGTTTACATGGGCAACGTGCTTCTCAATGTGTTTCTCTTCATCGGCCTGCGGAAGAGAGATCGCCTGGCGGTCAAAATATGGTTCTCTTTGACGCTGCTCTGGTTCCTGCCCAAACTGTATGACCACAAAAGGGGTTGTCGACTGGACGCGCGCGGTTTAACGTACCGAATCGTCAACATACTCATGGAAAGTACGTAGGCATGCAACAACATTTGAATACTCTTCTTTTTCATATACAAACTATATATAAACAGGCTATGTTATCATATCTTTTGCCGTCATGATGCTGGTTTATTCCCATCTGCCCAAGAAGCGGCCCAAGACTGAGCAGCGCTCAAGACATAAGACATATGCAGATGCCCCCGATATACAAATGGTGGATCTGAGCTCAAAAGTGGCAGCTATTGCGCCCCTGGCAACTGAGGAAGTGTTTACGGACGAGGAGGCGGAGGAAAGGGAGAGGGAGAGGGAGAAGGAGAAGGAGGAACAGTGCCTGCCTGGCAGCAGCAAGCAACAGGTGTTTGAGTTCCATCGCGCTGCCGGCGATGATTAGCATATTGTAAAAAGTTCTTAACTATATATATATGTACATATGTATTTTTGTTTATGTATATATCTATATATATTTCTTAACATTCCCGCACAATTTCAAATGCAACTTTAATTGTTGTCACAAATTTCACACTCGTTCCAGAAATGCGTAGCCTTTTATACAACAGACTTAAAACTTTACACTAACATATTACTATTATGTAGTTAAATTGTTAAGTTTCTTTTATTATATATTTTTAGAAAGAATGAGAGAGGGACAATAATAAAAAATCAACTGCGACTCGCAGTCGCAACTTATCATTGCAGATTTGGTTTGGCAAAATTAATGCGCTTATCCCACACACACAAGGACACACACACAAGGACACACACACACACACACACACACACACACACACACACACGCACACAGGGGAAAGTTGGGCAAACACAAACAAACAGCTAAATGAAGAGGAACTTTGCTAACTTTTAGTAACAGCTTTGTGTGGGAGGAGAGGGAAGCGCCGGCTTTCCCCGTCTGCACTCTTAACGCATTGTTGTTGTTTATTGGCCGGTGACTGGGCGCAAGGCGAAGGGATTACGATCAAAGCGTTCGATTGAGTGTGTCAATAAATTCCTGCCAGTCGCCCGAGTGCAGCACATTTGTCCGGCCATCAGCGATAAATAGTTGCCACCCGTTGCCACATGCTCTTCCCCCGCAAGCCGCACAGCATCACTGGAGCTTTTTGCCAAAAAGTTTCGTGTGAATTTAGTGCGGCTCATTAAGCTGACCGGCCACGTTGCACGTCCTGTTTGGCCCAGGCCAACGTCAGTCATGTGTGTGCTCAGCGAGTGTGTGTGCGTGTGTGTGGGTGTGTGTGGCAATGGCTTTTTGGCTTCAACTTCATTATGTGGCCATGATGAGCAGGAAATTGTTTGCGCCATTGTCATTCGCAATGTCATTGTCAATGAGAGTGCAAACAATTCGCCATTTGTCAATCTTTTTTTTTGTTTTTTGTTTTTTTCTTTTGGCGCGCGTTTTTTTTGCCTTTATTTTATTTATATTTTTGTTGGGCTTTAAATGGGCGCGCTCATTAAGAAAATGAATGCTAGGGTTTCCATTAAAAGTGTCAAAGTGCGCACATTAAAATATCAGCTTAAGCTGGAAAGTGCTTCTTGGCCAACTTTTGTTGCGTTTCTTTTTGGGCCTTGTTCAGACGCTCAACTTTGTTGCCTGCCTCGATTTTTATGAACAAACAAACATTAAAGACGCATAAAATGTTGACGCAGCGCAGCGCAGCTTTGTTTGCCGCTGCTCATAAAAGGACTGAGACACATGCACACACACGCACACACACGCACACACACACACACATTTATAGTGTATGTTGTCTTGTGGCAACTCATAAAACTAAACCGCAATTCATCAGTAAATTCCTTTTTTGGCCCCATCGACAACTGCTCGATAACAAATGTTGTTGTCGCTGTTGTTTTTGTTCTACATATGCGTTTGTTGTTGTTGTTGCTGTTGTTGTTGTTGTTGTTGTTGTTGTTGTTGTTGTTGCTGTTGTTGCTGGCCCCACAATAACTGAAAATAATTTAGTGCGCCGCCTGAAAATATGCTACAGTTTTATGCGGCCATAAAATGCCAGAAATTGTTTTTATTATATGTAATTATTATGTTATGCATGTGTGTGTCTGTTTGTGTGTGTGTGTCTGTTTGTGTGTTTATTGCTTATATAAAGTTGAATATGAACTGCTGATGCGCCCGTCAAACTTCGTTATATGGATACATATACTATACTTAGTTTGCCCCACGCACACGTTTAAATTCGAACTGTCAGTTTTGCTGCTTATCTGTCGCACATTTCTAAGAGCCAAATTATGAAGCTTTCTGCTTAACTTTTAGCCATTCGAAACAATGGCACAAAGTCAACAAACTTTAGCTGCAATTGGCCTTGCAACAGCAGCAACACCAGCGTGCCACTAAAATGCAGCACGTTTGCTGCTGCTGCTGCTGCTGCTGCGGTGGGGGCGGGGGGTTGGCCAGGCAGGTTCCCAGAGTTCGACTTTGTGTCACGCACTGCAATGGCAAAGCTTTCTTGTTCTTAATGCGCCCCAGCACGCACAACCACACACACACAACCACACACACAGACACAAACACAAGCTGAGATACTTTTAAACTGCAGCGCATTACGTGCTGCGAGGGTTTTGTCAGCTGCTGCAACTGCTGCAATTGTTGCTGCAAGTGCTGCTGCTGCTGCGATTGCATTACAGCTTTAACTTTCTGGCTCATTAGGATGATGTGCAGTTAGTACAGTTATTAAATGCGTAGTTAAAGGGAAAAATAACAGTGAACAGCCATTGGCAACGCGCATTCGTAATGACTCGTTGCGAACTGCAGTTGCCACACGCAAAGAAAGCGCAGAGAAATATTTAATTAAAATGTGTTTTTAATGCGCCACAATTGCTGCACCCTTCACAAGTTTTGCATTAGCTTAGCTGATTTGGCTCATCATCAGTTAATAAGCTTATGAATTGAAAAAACGGAAACATTCTATATATATCTTTATCTCTAGCTTTATATTTCTACATGAGATGCTCATAAGCTTCCGCTTATATGCCCTCATCTTGAGAAATTGACGCTGATAGGCGCGCTTAGTGCAACGTCTGCTGATAATAGAACCGGGAGATTCTTGGAATAGATCAGTTATTGTCGATTAATATTTGTATATATAAAAAAAAAAAACAACTCGTGATTTCTGGGTTTGATAGCATATGAGAGAAGAGCTGCTGATTAGACTAAAAGGTTTTGATAGACATTATTAAATGAATGTATATCTATCTTTAAAGAAAGTCTCCAATTATACATTTGCCACGCCCATTTGCCCTTCCACATTTGAGCTGTTTATGTAGCAAGAACAGATCATGTAGCAGTTGGTTTGTTTGCCTTATAAAGTTTTTACATTAACAATTGTTACTTAATTGCTAAACCTAAAACAAAAGTTTAAAACTTGAAATGTCAAACGCATCAGAATGTGCTTTTATCGCGCGACAAAGTAACACTCGCCTAGCTAAATACTCTATCTGCTGTATTTACGGCGAATGAAGTTCATTTATTGCCTGAATTTTCATTAGCCATTCAAGGGAATAAACTTAAATCAGTGCCACGCGTCGTATGCGTAATGTGAGCAGTTGTTTAGGGGCGGGAGGAGTTAGGGAATTCAGTTGTTTAGTTTATAGTAAAGCCGGAACAATTGGAACAATCAAAGTTTTATTGTTGTGCAAATATTGAATAAGGAAATGCTCAAGTGGCAGCGCCTCTCAAGAGGGGCGTGACCTCACATAAGCCACAAAGGCCGGGCCCGACTTAAAAGACAATCACAAAAGGCCGCACAAAGAATGAAGGCCAGCCAAGAGGCGGCGGATGGTTTGGAGTGGGTGAGCGGTCGGTCTGCTGACTGACCAGCAAATGAATGGACGGCGTAATAATTGCAGACGCCGGGACACATCCAAAATGTCACGTACTGGCAATAAACCGCTGCTAATTTACGATGCCCCTGGACGAGGCCAATAACAAAGCTCGCACAGCTCGACGGAAATCAAATGGGGAAACGAAGCGGCGGCGGCGGCGGCTGACCCCGCCGTCTAAGCAGGCACTTGGCCACTTGGCCACTTGGCAAGTTGATGCCCGATAATGTTGCATGAGCATTTGGAGTTCGAGCTGGTATTGAAGCTGGGTGCTTGGGCCTTGTGGCACGTTACGGCGGCTGCATAGAAATGGCCTTCAAAACGAAACGCAAATATCAAAAATGCCAATAACGCCGCATAGTAGACTTGGCTTAATGCGCATTAGATGAAGGACGCACACGAAATGGCCAAAAGAAAAAAACAATCAAAGAATCCAAAGGCACGGCAATGGACACGTACCAAGCTCTCGCTGGGCGTGGCAGTCGTGTCCAGCCCTGGTCTCAGTCGCATTGCATTAGTCATATTAAAAACTGCTTTCAAGCAAAGCTGCCTTTTAGCCCGAATAATGTGGCATTGTTGAAAGTTGCAACAAGCGCAGCTGCTGATGTAGGGAGGAGGAGTTGAAAGGCAGCCTAAAAAGTTTCTTTTTGCTCTTGGCTTTGCAGCTTCATTGAGGCGGCAACTGTGCATAGTTGTTGTTGCCACAAGCCGCACGTTTAGACGAATTTGCAACTTGCGTTTTGCGACTTGAGTGATTTAATTGCCGCACGGCGCGTTGCCAATTTGAAGGCGCAACAAATTACGTGCAACAGTTCTCAGCAGCATCAAAAGAGTATTCGAATTCGAAAAGCCAGATGCTCTTAAATTGGCGTGTAGACTTGCCCGCAAACGCCGTATAAGAGTGCGGCATGTGGCATGTGGCAGGCGCAGGCGCTGCTGCAAGTCGACACAGGAAATCAGCTGCTGCCGCCGCTTTTGCCATTTGCCAGAAACGGCCACATTGAGGCAGTTTGTCAATAGTTATGCTTGGGTATAGGTTAAAGACGCATGTGCCGCAACAGCAACAGGACACGTTAAAGAGTCGCCCCACAAAAACAAAACACACACAAGACTGATTTCCTATTTTCAAAACTACAATGCAAATGCAGCTAATCAAAAAAAGTGTTTAAACTAAATCAAAAAATTATTTATAAAAAAAATAAAATAAAAGCAATATCAAAAAACACAAATTAAACTCGAAAGTTGAAAACTGAAAACGGTTGTTAAACGTGAAAAGTGAAAAGCCCGCATAATTAGGACGAAAAATAGAAAGTAAATAAGAAAAAAGACAAACACGCACACAGCTGCAGAGATTGTGGCTGAGTTTTGAGGTTGTTGTCGCGCATTGTTGTTGTTGTTGTCGTTGTTGTTGTCGTCGCTTCGTCGTCTGTGCCACACGGCATAAATATTTATGTTGACGTATTTACCTGCGGCGCTGCAGCGTCGCTAATGAAGCGCACAAAATGAATGTGAAAGGACATAATTATGCTTATGTGTGAGTATAATGAATATAAATATATACATATAATATATATATATGTATGCATGTTAGCGTAGCGCCAAGGTCAGCGACAAGCAGCACTCCAGATCTCTCAGCAAGCCATAAATCCTTGGGGAGACAGCATTCAGCTAAGAAATACCTGAAAATTGAGAGCTGAGCGCTGCACCTCCCAAATTGGCTGAACACAAAAAGCAAATACATGTATACCCTTCCAGAAGGTATTATAATTGAGGCACCAAATGTAGTATATATATATATATTCTGTATCAGCTGCCGGGTCCACATAGCTATGTCTGTCTGTCCCTCTGCTTTTCTCTATGCAAGCAGACTTTTCTTAGATTAATCCTTCTGTTGCAGGCGGTACATAAGTCGAAATTGGATATATCGTATTACTAAATCATATATTTGCCATAGGAATGCTTGCTCGTTAATTAAGTTCCTATTTCTAAGATATCTAAACCAAAGTTTGGCATGCTCTTTAACATTAAGCTAATATATCAAGTAGCTCTATAGAAAATATCTATTAAAAATGAGTTTGTGTATGGTAATATGTTTCGTTTTGCAACAAATCTTGCCCAAACTCAGCAATTACGAGCTTCACTATGCTCCCAATATAACTTCAAACATCATATCGAATCGAACTAATATACTAATCTGTTTTATAAAGCTCCTTTAGTAAGCTCTTGTATGAAAGCACTTCAAGAGTATTTAATTTGATATTTATTTATTGATTTCTATTTATTTTTCGGCACACGACATTTCGATTTCTGTTATTGCCAGCTCGGGAGTGCATTATTGTTTTGTCTGTGCAATTGCAGTTGTTGCTCTTGTTGAGCTAATGGAAAATTGCCAGGCCTCAGGTCTTTGGCTGGTTACAAGTTTTATGGCTGCGTCCGCTTCAGTTGATTAGTTCAATTACCAACTCTAGATCTTTCTCGCCCACGCTCTCGCTCTGCACCGGAACACAATAAAGTGGAGTTGCAGGCGTTGTCCAATTAGTTGACAGGCCTGGCAAACTTTATGGCCGTGTGGCAAAGTTGGAAATGCGCTTGAGTGCAGTTTGTTGTCAGACTTATGCCATTGTCAGCAGCAGCAGCAAAGTTTTGCCACAATATCAGACGATTTCAATTTCAGATCAATTTGAGGTCCATGTCTGTCGCAGGAGTGAGACAGAGAGAGCTAATGAGAGAGGGGGAGGGGAAAAGCAAGGATATGTGCATTCAGTAGCCATTTGGCCACATAAAAGATGCATTTAAACAATTTGCAACATATTTGCCATTTGTCCAGTAAATCTGTGCATTTGAGCGCTGAGTGGCCATTGTCGAGCATTTAACAACCTAAATATAATATACATATTTAATTAAAACATTTTGCTTAATAAAAAGCCACTTCTAATTGGCACATTGTGCAGGACAACACTCGCTCAGCGCTGAGAGCGCTGCAAGGATTCAAAGTTGGCTGGCGCAATGGACACAGCACACACACACACACACGCACACACACACACGCACACACACACATTTTCAAATTTCCACACGACTAACAGAACGATAGAGAAAACCGAGGGCAGGGACAGGGAGGGGAGGGAGTTGCAGAGTTGGACTGTGCACGGCACAAAGGCTAGCAAAAGATTATGCTGACACAACGACAACTAGGTGCGCGGGCGGAAAAAGGGAGGGCGGGTGGGTGTGTCTGCTGCGGGTTCTGGCAGCATAAAAGGCGCTGCCAGTTTCAGGCATTCAACACAAAACTTTTTGTATATTTATTAGACTATGAATTAATTCAAGTGTGAGCGAGTGTGCGTGTGTGCCTGTCTATCTGTCTCTGTGTGCGAGTGGTTGTGGCCCGCGTGAAAGGATTCCGAATGCCTGACAGAGGCTGTTAAGCAAACGCGCGATTTTCGGACTTTGCTCCACTGCGAGCTGGATGCAAACGTCAGCAAAAATGATTCCTTTATTTTTTTTTTATATTTTTTAAAAATATTTTTTGTGTATTTTTGTTGTTCGTCCTTTACATGTTGCGGCTGACAAGCGCCTCCGCGCGCTGCGCCTCAGCCCTGCTCTTGTGCCTATGTACAAAATAATGCTGTACACAGCGCAGCCTTGCCATAGAGCAACAACAACAACAAGAACAACAACAACGACAACGACAACTAAGGCAAAAAACATTAGCAAACCACTCGCAGTTCATAATTAAAAGCGATTCGCACAAGGCAAAAGCAAAGTAGCAGCCAAATAAAAAGATGAGAATGGAAAACGACTATACAAAAATAATATAAAATAAAATAAAAGTTAGCGTTTAGTTGCATTTATTAATAGTCAGACGGGGACGGGGATGGGGACGGGGACGGGAATGGGACCGGACCAAGGCGTTGCATATGTGAATTGAGGGCGTGGCTTTGGTTAGCTGGGGACCGGAGGCGATTACCTTGACTATGAAAATATTTCTCACACATGAGCTGCTTGGGCGCATCGCCCTGCTATTGCTGCTATTTCTACTGCTGCTGCTTGCTGGCCTCCATTTCCCTTGTCGTTTAGCGGCATTAACATTTTGGCCTGTCTATGCAAACCCAACAGACACATACATCTATATATATACATATATAAGGCAGAACTCGCAACCCATTTGATAGCCGGGACGAGGGCTGCCACATAAATTGCAGCACTTATGTCTGCCTATGTCTATGATAACTTATTTTCATAATTTCGAAATCCCCAAGCAATATTTCTTTATGTAACAATTAGGCTAAGCTAAGCCAATAATACATCCAGACTAGCCGGTAATTTGAACCGAACTCATCTTTGTGGGTCACTTAGACATCATTAGAAATAAACTGTTTTAAATTCAACACATTTTCCACAATATTTATGAAAATAATTTTGTAAAAATTCGACATTTAATTAAATGATGAACGTGATTACAGTTATGCAAAGGTCTGTGCACAGCTGGCTTTACTGTTCAAGGCATACATATTCAAAGGTTACATGAAAAGTTCGCATTCTTCAGTTGATGGTAGCTTAAAAACTTTGCGACGTCCCCCCGGGGGTCCCAGATTTCCTCCAGTAGCAGGCAGCAGAAATTGCAGCAGACAAAGCAGCAGCAGCAGCAGAACTTGTTGTGCTCCGAACAACATTTTGAAATGAATTAAAGCGCGAATGCGAAATGGGTTTAAATAGAGGCTGCAACAAGGCAACTATCAGCTGGGGTCAGTCCTTCTGATTGACAGATGAAAAGCGAAACAGTCTGTGGCGCAGTTGAATATTTTGCTGATACACTGCACTACAAACTCTGAGCTGCAATAGCTTATAATTTACACTTTTTATAGTCAGCTGTGACAGAGCTTCAGCTTGAGAGTTATTGGCGAATCATTTTAGCTGTCATTTTTAACTTAGCTCATTGTGCTGCTGCTCTGCACTACAAACTTATAACTTAACTGATTTTAAAATATCATTTTTTATTTTATTAGCTTTCACAGCAATTGATGTGTTAATAACTAGCGGGTATTGCCCGGCCTTGCACGTGAAGCGTTTTTTTGGTAAAAATTTTAGAAAATTGAAATCTACCCAACTTGATCCCCACTTCTATTTAAAAATATGTTTCAACAGCAACGAATAAAGAACCAAGTGTTGAAATAAACGGCTTCCGCCCATAACTTGCGGTGAGAATCTTGAAGCTGAAGAATAATCTTTCGTTTATAAGCCTTTGACCCGCATTTGCCGCCCAAGAACGTATCAAATAAATTCTGTCAAAGATCTTTGAAAATGAGTTTGAAACCGATCGGACGGTGAACAAGAAAATTCTCAAATACCTGAAAGACGTATTCATTAAGTAGAGCTTTGAAAATAAGTTCGAAGCAAATCGGACACAATTTAAAAATTCACTAACCAAAAACTCAGAGTCGCACTTTCCACCAAGGAGACTTTAATTTCTCGAAAAATTTGAAACACATCTCAAATGATTTTTCGAATAGATCTTTGGAAATAAATTTGAACACGAAATGGAACCCACCAAATCTTTGACCCTCATTTCCACCAAGGAGGGATGGATTTTCCAAAAGGTGCGAAACATCCCTCAAATGAATTTAAACAAAGATCTTTGAAAATGATTTTGAGGACGATCGTATGGTAAACAAAAAAGTTCTATACAATCGTTTTTCGCGATATTTCCACGCATGCGGGTGGAATTTCTTGAAACCCCGTCTTAATAAGGTACCTACAGTGAAAATTTCAGCTTTCTAGCTCTTACGGCTTGGGCTGTGTGTTAATTATCAATCAGCCAGTAAGGACAAATAGTTTTATAAATAGATTTTTAATCAATTGGTGCTCAACACATTTTCCACAAGATTATAAGATTATTTCGACATTTAATTAAAAGCAGAAAATTAATAAGCAGCCCTCGCAGTGAGCCAGCAGTAGTTTGCTATGTCTGTGTGTATCTTTTGCTGCCTGCAACCGCACACATTTGTAAATGTGTGTGTTACACACACAAACACACACAGGCACCCACAAACACACAGACACTAATGAGAGCAAGTGTTTGTTTAGTGTTTGTTAGATTGCTGCTTGGGCGGCTGCTGGCAGTGCACCTTGACACAGACAAAGGTCACCTAATGTGTTGCATTCTCATGCACACAAAAGGGCAAGTGGTGCCGCCACACACACAGACACACACCTACATATACCCACACAGATAGAGAAGCACTCTGTGTATATTAAATGTTTACACTTATGCAAAGGCCTGCACACCTGGCTTTATTGTTCTAGGCATACATAGACAAAGGTTACATGACACACTCCCCTGTTTCAGTTGGGGTACCTCGACTTCATCCACGATTTCATCTTCCTGCAACTCTTCCGGTGCGGCTCAAGGGTCTGACATTCCGGCCCAAGTCTCAGTGGCGTGCCAGTAGCAGGCAGCAAAAATTGCAGCAGACAAAGCAGCAGCAGAAGAACTGCTGCGATAAGGTGGGGTCAGTCCAGGAGATAGACAGACAGAAAGCGAACAGACAGTCTGTGACGCAGTCAAATATGTTGCTGTTACACTGCACTACAAACTCTGAGTTGCAATAGCTTATAATTTACACTTTTATAGTCAGGTGAGAGAGAGCTGCAGCTTGAGAGTTATGGTCGAATCATTATTGCTGTCATTATACCCTGAAGCCATTAAAAATGGGTTAAAAGCGTATAATGTAGAAGGAAGCGTATCCGACCCCATAGAGTATTTATATTCTTGATCAGCATAAACAGCCGAGTCGATCTAGCCATGTCCGTCTGTCTGTCCGTCCGTCCATCCGTATGTATGAACGCAAGGATCTCAGAACCTATAAGACCTAGAGACTTGATTTGAACATAGGTTCTCCTAGTGCCCGCGCAGTACGAGTTTGTTTCCAATATTCGATAACTTGCCCCGTTTCCAAGTAATCGATAAAAATCGATAGCGAAATCCTGTTTTTGAGCAAATTTGGTAAATGATAAGAGCTAGAGTCACCAAACTTGCAATGTACCTTCTAGAATAGTATATACATATCAAGTATCTTTCATTTTACCCGCTACTTCCTCATTGCTATAAATCAAGTAAATAAACCAATTTATACTGCCCACTAATTTAAGCCACAGTTTAAATGCAATTGACTTTTTTAGAGTATACAAATATTCTATAGTACAATAAGATCTAATGTTGGAAATTTCATCAAGATCGTTTAAGAAACAAAAAAGTTATTTAAGAAAATGTGTTTTAGCTGCCCACGTGGTTGGGGAAGCTGGCGCAAATTGCAAGAATTTCTTTATACATGTAAACACACACATTCATACGCGTCTTCATGGAATTCTATCAACAGCAGTGCAATTGCAATCTTACGTTTATTAAACCTTCGACCCGCATCACGCTGTGTATATTAAATGAATAGGCTTATGCAAAGGTCTGCACACCTGGCTTTATTGTCTAGGCATACATAGATACAGATCATATGACACACTCCCATGTTTTAGCTCCGGAATAGTGGCGTTCTCAGCGCCGAGCGAGACTCCGGCTCGTAGTACACACGACGTCCATTCCGATCCACCGAGGGAGGCAGTCGACCGCCAGTAGCAGGCATCAGCAATTGCAGCAGACAAAGCAGCAGCAGCAGCAGAATTTGTTGTGCTCCGATCAACATTTTGAAATGAATTAAAGCGCAGATAATGCGAAATGGGTATTAATAAATAGAGGCTGCGATAAGGCAGCAATCAGCTGGGGTCAGTCCAGCTGATTGACAGATGAAAAGCGAAACAGTCTGTGGCGCAGTTAAATATGTTGCGAATACACTGCACTATAAACTCTGAGCTGCAATAGCTTATAATTTACACTTTTTATAGTCAGCTGTGACAGCAGCTAAAAGAGCTATTGGCGAATCATTTTAGATGTCATTTTTCACAATACTTATTGTGCTGCTTCACTGCACTAAAAACTTACAACTTAACTGCTTTTAAGATATAATTTTGTATTACATTAGCTTTCAGAGCAATTGATATATATTGATTATATATTGATAATTGCAACTTAACTGCTGCTTAGCTCAGACAAGTGTGCTGCTACACTGTGCTGCAAGCTTAGATTACAACAGTTATTTATTATTATATTCCATCTCAATCAATTAAAACAATTGCATTGAAGTGCGCTGCAAAAGTTCACATATTAGCTGTCATTTCGCATTAAACAAGTAGCTGTTACACTGCACTACAAACTTTTAAAACACTTGCTTTGATATAATTAAAAAATTGACTTTAAGCTATAGTGAGAGCGCGATTCTACTTTGTGGCTAAATCATATTAGGCGCACTTTAAATTTATTTGGCCATTTTATTTTTAGCTACTTTTGACCACGTTATGATCTATGCTGGTGACAGAGACTGTTGGCCAAATCAAATAAATTTTTTATTTTTTCTCTGTTGCCAGTTGGTTGTTGTTGTTTTTGATTTTTTTTTTTGCCCATGGTTTTTGCTTTTGCTATTCAACTGACAGTCTGTCTCACTCCCGCCATTTCAGTTTACGTGTTAAGTGCTTGGCAAGCACGATTAAGGCGCTTTATCACCCGCAACAACGGCAGCAACACGAACGACAACAGCGGCAACTGAAACAAAATCAACAGCAACAGCTGCGACACCAGCAACATCAGCAGCAGCAGCAACAAAGGCGCTTACGGCGAGCCTTGTCGCAGCAACAACATCAACAACAGAAGCAGCAGCAGCAGCAGCAACAACAGCAGCAGCAGCAGCAGCAACTGTTTTAAGCACTCGCACATACATTGACACGCCCACTGGCAAAAGTGGGCGTTTAGTAACAAGCAGCAACAAGAAAAATAACAACAACAGCAACAGTAGCAACTCGTGTACATTATGCTGAGCACAATGACAACGCCAGCCACAATGCTCGAGTTTGGGGCAATTGGTGATGTTCCAAGCATTCTGGAAATAGAACTGCCAGCAATATTGTTCAATGAGAGCCTCTTCATTGAGCTGAATGGCAGCCTGACCCAGCTGGATGGCAGCAACATTAACCAAAACAACTGGAACATCATCAACAGCAGCAATATCAGCAGCAATATCAGCAGCAGCAACATCACCAGCAACGGCAGCAACATCAGCAGCAGCAGCAGCAACAACAGCAGCAGCGGCAGCAACAGCAGCAATGCAGGCGGCAACATAACCCAACTGGAGGAGGCGCAACGTGCCGCCAATGAGCGTGCCGCAGCCGAGTTCTGGCTGCTGGTCAAAATGATTGCCATGACCGTTGTGCTGGGCCTAATGATACTCGTCACCATTATAGGCAAGTAACTGAAAACTCTATCAAAATTACATTTAAGTCTTAAAGCAGCTGCTGCCATTTGGGTGGGCGGGCATGCTGCCAGATTTGGCTGGCCGTTAAATTATTCTCACAATTTATGCCGCCCGGGGAATTTGGTGCAAAAGTTTCCATATCGCCGCCGATGTGAACTGTAAATGAAGTGAAATTTATGATGCAGAAGATTTTTATTGCGCTGCTTGAAAATTTTATTGATTTTCGGCTTACGAAGATGATTTGCTGCCTGCTGCCAGCTGCCTGAAGTTGGGACTGGGGCTGGTGCTGGGGCTGGGCTTGGGTGGGGGCAACTAGGCAGCGAGCGTGGCAACTTTTGCTTAGAGCGCGTTAAAAAGCTTTGCGTTAAACGTCGCACTTAGGCCAGGCCAGAGTTGCGCGTGAAGCGAAAGAATCGCCTGGGAGTCCTTGCCAGCAAGGACAAACAATGTTACAAAATGTTTGCCTTCTTTTTTTATATATTTTTTTTATGTACACATTTGTTTTTTTTTTGTTTTGAAATTTCTTTTTCTGTTGGCATTGACACGTGAAAAGCTATTAAAAGCGCGCCAAGGCGTCAAATGGAAATTGCGCAAACACACACAAGTGCAAAAGCCAACACATACGCACACGCAAACGTAGGCACATGTGTGGCACACGCGGCGTATGCGCAACATCCTGACTGGCAAGGGTAACAGCATATGCAAATGCATTTCTGGCACGAGCCAAGCGACGACAAAACGTTTTGATAAACTGCCGACAAGCAGACATCAGACAGCAGACAACTAGAAAGCCCAGACAGACAATCGGCTGGCAGCTCGGAGGACTGGGGCAACACACTTTTAGATGCCGCCGTGGCAATTACAATTTGCCAAGCTGCATCATTTGCATCACACAGAGATTGGCAGCACACTGCCAGCACCTCTTCCCCGCCCCCTCTCGTTTCTCGTTTCTGCATCTGCACCAGGTTGGGGCATTCATGAGCTATCGCATGCACGATTGCCTGCAATTAGAGGCGAGGCGACTCTGGACAGCTCTTTGGCAGCAGAGAGTGTGCCGCTGATTGATTTCAGCATAGTTAAACAGTTCGGCCAATGCCAGTGACTACTTTTGATGACACTTTAAGAATGTTGTTCAAACAACTGCAGCTGCAATCAAAGTTGCAAGTTAATTGAACTTCTCATGTATGTCCCAAAAGTCAATTATTTGTTCCTAAGAGAGTCTCAACATTTGATTTATTTAAATGAATCTGATTCGATAACAGCTGCAACTGCATTTAGTTGAGCCCTGCTCAAAATTAAATACCAACGAGCTAACTAATTTCCGTAGCTATGCAACAGTTCTTGGCTAAATATAACAGGCAGCTTGGCTGGATTAAGAAGAAATTCATTGAATGACACTTGAGTCAAAGAAATGTTCCCAGTCACATGAAGAGCAATTTGTAGCTGATTTTCCCATATTATCGGAACCATATGAAATTAATTTTATGATTATGTTATATTATTATATTATATAATGCTATTTTATATATTTTTTCACTTTCTTGTGCATCAGGCAATGTATTTGTGATTGCTGCCATTATACTGGAGCGCAACTTGCAAAATGTAGCTAATTATTTGGTCGCATCTCTGGCAGTTGCTGATTTATTTGTTGCCTGTCTCGTCATGCCGCTTGGCGCCGTCTACGAGGTAAGTCGTTGCTGTTGTTGTTGTTGTTGTTGTTTTTGTAGATTGTTGTTGTAGATTGTTGTTAGTCTTGTGCAACTGCTTTGTTGTCGCCAGCAGTTGTTGCAACTGCTACAGCACAAACTTCATTACCCTAATGGAAACTTCGGATGAAAAGCGTGCAAATGAAATTACGAGCAAAGAGTTGACTTTGCCCTGCAGAGAGTGTGTGAGGGAGAAAGACCCTGTGTGTGTGTGTGTGTGTGTGCCCTTGTGTATGTTTGTGTGTGTGTGTGTGTGCGTGCTTATGCGTAATGAGCCATTGCGCGTTGTTAATTGTCAAATTGCGTCATCTTGGCAAGCAGTGAGGCAATGACATAATTTAATTGCATTTACTCCCGCCGGCAAACACTGAAATTTCATGTCCTTGCACTCGTCTAACCCAAACAACACAGATAAGCAATGGCTGGATTTTGGGGCCGGAACTCTGCGACATTTGGACATCGTGCGATGTGCTCTGCTGCACGGCATCCATACTGCACCTGGTGGCCATAGCAGCGGACAGGTGAGTTGTATAGCGAGCGTGGTCAGCAATTCGTTACTCGTTACTCGCTACTTTATCAAACTCTTTGCTTGTTACTCGCATTACTTGTTACTCATAAATCGTTACTCGCTTAATTATCACATTTTATTTTTACTCGTTTTTATTTTACTCGTTACTCGCAACTTATTTCTCGTTACTCATTGCTCGTTTCTCGACACTCTCGTCGCGTTAGTCGTTTACTTTACTTTATCACTTTTATGAACTTGTTTAGTTATTTTTCGTGATTCTTTACTCGCCACTTTATCGCTACCCATGAATTTCCCTTTCGTTACTCATTATCCGTTTTATTCCACTTTTTATTCGATACTCGCTACTCGTTACTCGATAATCTTTGATTGCTACTCGTTACTCGTCACCCGCTTAATCACAGTTTTTGCTCGTTACTCGCTTTCGTTACCCGCTAATTTACCACTCACTTTCCCATCTTGCTGTTGCTCAGATATTGGACCGTTACGAACATTGATTACAACAATTTGCGTACGCCCCGTCGTGTCTTCATTATGATATTCTGCGTGTGGTTTGCCGCTTTGATAGTGTCGCTGGCGCCGCAGTTTGGCTGGAAGGATCCAGATTATATGAAGCGCATCGAGGAGCAGCATTGCATGGTCTCGCAGGATGTGGCCTATCAGGTAGCCGTCCGCATTAGTCATGTCGTGGCGTTTTCGCTATTTAATCCTTGTCTACTGCAGATATTTGCCACATGTTGCACGTTTTATGTGCCGTTGCTGGTCATTTTGTTTTTGTACTGGAAAATCTATTTGATTGCAAGGAAGCGCATTCAGCGTCGCACACAAAAGTCCTTCAATGTGACGCTAACTGAAACCGAGGTGAGCTATCCAAAAGGGAAATGGGACAGGAAATGGGTTCTGGTCACAATTAATGTGATAAATTTCTGCTAGTTCCGGCTTGACAAATGTTAAATAATATAACGCATACGCAGCGAGCGCCGTCTAATGAAATTTGAGCTTGTCGGCTTGTAGCCATAATGAGCGTGTCATTAACTGAAATGATAATGGCGAATCCTTTGCTAGCCATTAGGGCAGGCCCAAGTAAGCACTTGAAGCAGCCAAAAAGTTCGCAGTCTAGGATTTATGCCACGTTCCGTGAGTCTGTGTGTGTGGGCGTGGCATTTCGCTGAAAGAACACTATTTGTACCGTGCAAATGTATAGCTAAAAGCAAAATGTGCCCTAGGGGAGCAACTAGAAATGCTTAGACAGGTTCTAAATCAAACACGTAAATAGCTCAATGGGCAAATGGAATGGGCAAATGGCATAAAAGTAAGGGGGCGCATGAATTTTCAACTGTAACAGGAAAATATAATTAAATTTTCCAGTGCGATTCCACGGCGCGTGACGTGCACAAGGAGCGCGGCAAACGGCGCGTGGCTAAGCGTGAACAGGAACGCGAACTGCAAGACACGGAAAATGGCATCGGGCAGCTGCAGCGACACCCACGTAAACGCATGAAGATTTGCTTTGGACGCAACTCGAATACGGCCAACATTAGGGCTGGCTCCGAGGGCGCTGTGGCCCGCTCGATGGCCGCAATCGCCGTGGACTTTGCCAGTTTGGCGATAACGCGCGAGGAGACGGAGTTCAGCACCAGCAACTACGACAACAAGAGCCACGCGGGCACCGAGCTTACGACCATATCCAGCGATGCGGATGACGTAAGTAGCTGCAGTGCTGGAACTGGGCAGCTGGACAGCTGGGCGACTGGTCAGCAGCTCAACCGTTCACAATATGACGCTAATTGTTTTTATTTGTTTTGTGTGCGCACCTTTTCTTTCCATCTCTTTGTCTTCCAATTCTTTGCTCGTTCTCTTTCTTTCTTTCCAGTACCGCACGAGCAACGCTAACGAAATCATAACGCTCTCCCAGCAGGTGTCCAGCACCACACAGCAGCATCTAATAGCTTCGCATCTGAATGCCATTACGCCACTGGCGCAGTCCATCGCCATGGGTGGTATTGCAGCCGGCAAGCAGACGGCAGCGGCAGCAGCAGCAGGAGGCGGCACCAGTCCCATTGGAGCTGGTGTTGGCAAGGGTGTGCTGGCGAGCATTGCCAATCCACACCAGAAGCTGGCCAAGCGACGCCAGCTGTTGGAGGCGAAGCGGGAACGGAAGGCAGCGCAAACATTGGCCATCATCACCGGCGCCTTTGTCATTTGTTGGCTGCCCTTCTTTGTTATGGCGCTTACAATGAGCCTGTGCAAGGACTGCGAAATTCATCCAGCAGCTGCATCCCTCATCCTCTGGCTGGGCTACTTCAACTCCACGCTCAATCCGGTACGTAAATGGGTTGCAATCGAAAAGACCAACAGATTTGTCCAACTGTCCATGGCAATACGTCAATGATAAAGGGGAACAGTTCTTTGTCTGAGTGTAACAAATGAGTCTAGTTTGAATAATTCTCATTGGATGATTGATCTGCTATGGATGCAAATGCACCCATGAAGCCAGCTAAAACTTATCATTATTTCTGGCAATTGTTCAGCTCTTTTAAATCAGCAATCCAGACGAAACAAAAAATCAAGCTAAATGGACGAATAGCATATTTTCTTTACGCTATTCCAATTGGCAGATTGAATAGCTGAATGTGTCAATCGAACATCGCGTAAAAACTATTTCATATTTGTGGCCATTTTTCAGCTGCATAAGCTTAGAATTCAAAGGCTGATAATGGTGCGTTCAACATTAGATTGATTAGATTCAATCATTGATCAAATACAGCCTGCTATTTACAATAAGCATAGACCCAAAACTGAACAAATATATTGAAGTTAACTCTCATCGTAAGATCGACAATCTATTTAACTCTAACTTTATCGAATACATCATACAGAAACTGCTAAATAGCGAATTCCAATTGGACGATTGACTATGTTCAGGTCATCCAATTGGATTTCCACATAATTAAGCTACGACTGTGCAGAGGCTAAATTTCTATTTACAATCTTTCCTCTTCCCGGAATCTTATCATTATGAACAACAGGTCATCTATACCATCTTCAATCCAGAGTTCCGACGCGCCTTTAAGCGCATTCTTTTCGGCCGAAAGAATGCGGCACGTGCGCGCAGTGCGAAAATTTGATTTCAACTGAAAACCAACGAGGACCAGTATCTGTAACTCCTAACAAAAGGTGAAAGCGAAAGTTACTAAGCTACGGCACAGGCATTAAGGCCCCACGCAAATATAGACTCAACAGATTTCAACTCAAACACCAACCGATTAAGTGGTATGTAAATACAAACGATAAGAGAAATGTATATGGAAATGGTCATGTGGAATATGGAATTGACATTGGGATTGCATTAGATTATAGATTAGTTAGGCATATTTGTAGTTGTAGTTGTAGCGCGTTTAACGATGTTTTAGCAGCGACAATCCTAAGTACATGTACTCTATAAGTAATTCCTAACCTACCTTAACGAGTAACACACACGTGCCCCAAAATAGCAACCGCAAAACCAAGAAACCAACAAAGCAAATAAATTAAAAAACAAAAACAGAACAATTTTTATATGTTATTTAGAGGTGTTAGCTGTAAGAACTCTCACACACAAATACACACACAGAATTGATTGTATTCGTATACGTATTGTAGTTGATATATATATATATATGTATATGTATGTGTAATCTATAATGTTTTTAAAGTCTTCCCTGTGTCTTAAAGAATTATGTAAAACTTAAAATATATTGATATATAGATATTTGGAAGATTGGCAATATTTGTTTAGTATGCGTGTGTAGAGCAGAGTCTACAACAACCTGCCCATATCTTCCGTTAATGAAAAGGCTGGGTCCAAAACTTTGTACGCTTTCAACTTCTGTGTTAGTTCCACGTGTTGCGCGCCTTTAGCATAAGCCCAGAATAACTTTTGTTCGCGCTCAATTAATAAGCTTACAAAATGAAAACAAAAAGAAAACATATAAAATCGGCTTGCCGACGATTAAATACTTTTGCAGAAAGGTTCATAAAAAAAAAACACAATATTCAAATGAATTTTTTCGGAGGAGTTATACGACATAGCAGCTATATGATATAGTTCTCTGGTCCGCTCGACTACAAAGGATTTATGAACAGTTTAATGTCTATACTTGAAATAGATTAATCCAAATTTAATACTCAAAACTATATTAATGAAGGGCGCGAATGTAGTTTCAATGAATTACACGATGCCTCACGAAAATAGAAGACCTTCTGCAAGGGTATAATAAAGGTAACATTTAAATTAGGCACGTCGCAACAGAATTTGTAACGAATTTACACACACTTACACACACAATTTTAATATCTGAGTGTACAAATTCCTGAGCATAAAATTCAAGAAACCAGAAAATGGAAAATTAAAAACAATATATATATATGTAGATATTTTGTCTGCTGTAATTGTATAATCAAACAATGTGAGAATGTTTGTTATTCGACTAACTAGCATATGCGTTCATGCACCCATTTATGCACACGATGATGAGTATGTGTGAGTAGCACTCACACACTGTTGAGCTGGCAAATAACTAAAAGTCAAACTTTTGCTAAATATTCCCCGAACTGCGTAAGCCAACTGGCAACTGGAGTGGCATGCAGCCAAAAATACAAAAAGCAAAAAAACCGCAAAGTGCTGAAACGGACAACATTTACACACAAGCACACACACACACACCTATCTATATATATATATATATGTGTATATATACTATGTATTGCAAATGAACTTGCAGCTTGGTAACTAACTGTGCAACAACAATTGATATTAGCAGTTGGCTGCAGCTGTTGCAGTTGCAGCAACTAATACGAATACGCTTCGATGTGCATATTAAATATAACTGTATACATATTAAATCATATGCTATATATATATACTCGAACTACTCATATGTTTAGCTAGTAAGTACTAGCAGGTAAGCCTTGCATATGTATGTGTTTATGTGTGTATATTTGTAATTGTCTGCGTGTCATTGCAATTTCTCGATGTGTACTTGATGTCAAAGTTATTAAAATTGTGTTTTATCAAGCTCGAGTGTGTTTTATTTAAATTTTGGATACACACACACCCGCGCACATACACACCGCAACAGCCGCCGTGTTGTTTGGGCAGTTTGAATGTTTGCACTCAACTCAAAATTGACAAACTTTTCATGCCCCGTCAACCGCACGCACGTTGGCAAATGCCAGCGCATTCAAAGGCCAAAGTTCAAGTGCACATGTCAACTGTGTATGGTTCTACGTTTCGGATTCGGAGTCCGATTCGTATACGCTGCGAAAGGGGCAACTGTGTGGCAACAGCGCTGCGTGTGTGTCATGGAGATGGATTACGCATTGGCATTATCAACACCGGAACAGGCAAAAGCCGACAAATGGCCCAGAAATTGCTGTTGCTTCCAATGACAAACAACCAGCAGCAGGGAGCAGGCAGCAGGCACCAAGCGCCCTAAAACAACGACAGCAACAACAACAGCTAAAAAATCGATACATCATGCAATGCTCGCATTACACAGGCTGCCAGTAGGATTCGAGTACTCGCACTCGCACTCGCACTCACACTCGTATTCATACTCTATTCGAGTTATTCTTTTGCTTGTTTTGCTATTGCTAACATTGTCAATGCTTCTGCTTGCAACAAATGCCACTACAAAAAGCGGAACTTATCAGGTGCCAGCAGTTGCAGCCGACAAACAAAGCCTAACCTTTTGCAGTTTACAATTGAAGCATACTCTTCCACAATCCATTAATAGTTTACAACAGGCTGCCAGGCAAATTATTAATTTTTTTTCAGATTAATCTTTGGAAGAGCTCATCTTTTGTTCATGCCCAATATGTTCAGTCTGGCTCTCAAAGATTAGAATAAATAGATTTTTCACACTTTGAGCTGTCGAGACGGAAAGTGTCCACAAACTTAAGCTTTAAAACGGTGGAAGATACAGATTCTCGCACGTCCCATGGTAAACATGGAATAAGTATTAAATAAAAAAAAAGAGTATTAAATAACGAGAAACAGAGAAAGAGCATTCATGTATCACAATCAAGCATGCCGCTCGACAATCTTGCGTCCTGCATAAATATTTGCCAACACTTTTCATTTCCTGCCATCTCAAGGATGTGCTCATAATCAATAACTCTGGACATATATACACGAAAAAAAGGAGATAACAGCAACATGCGCAACAACTAAATACACTATCGAAAGTAATTGTTGCCTCTGCCCAATGCGCTGTTAAACGTTAGTTGTACATAAACATAAAATTCTTAAACATTGGCTAATAATTTTAAAAAAAAGTTCTATCTGATTATTTCATTTATGACTACATAAATAAATAAAACGTGAATCTTAATTAAACAAACATCTTTAGCTGAGCCCTGTTTTGACTTTTGTTTCTTGCGTATGTGTTGTAATATGTACAGATGAGGTAAATATCTAGGCAAATATTAAAAAAACTTGCCTATAATAAATTTATTAATTCTTGATAATATATGCTCGCATATATTTATTCATTTTCTTTCTTTTCTTTTCTTCAACCATATTGCCCCCTTCTGCCGGAAACTATAATAAAAACCATTAAATTCGTAACATTTTTAAAATAACTCTCGCAGCTTTTTGGCATATGCATAATTCATATGGCTAACGAAAAAAAGCTGTTTGAAAAATCAATCAATAACTGTGCGTAGTACCTGACAATAGTAGCTCATGTAGATTTCGGGGAATCCAATAAGCCTCGTCAAAAGCCACAGCCGCAGGACATAAAAGCCACAAAACCCAATGCTTCAAATATGCAACAGCATATGTGTGTACATTTGTGTGTGTGTGTGTGTGTGTGTTTGTGTGTGTGTGTGTGTGTGTGTGTGTGTGTGTGTGTGTGTGTGTGTGTGTGTGTGTGTGTGTGTGTGTGTGTGTGTGTGTGTGTGTGTGTGTGTGTGTGTGTGTGTGTGTGTTTGTTGCATGTGTAAATATGCGTGTGCCTTTATTAGCCACTACACATTATTAATAAACTTCGCTCTCTCTCTCTCCCCCTCATATAATGTCAACAGAATGCGTTTTATTAAAAAATATCTTAGCCCCCCTGCGAAAAATTTGCCATAAATCGAATAAATATCGTTTGCGCTTCGAGTGGCCACTCACACAGGCCGCATGGAAAGTGGTTAATATGCCACATGAGTGGCGGCACGCTGTTTGCTTGGGCAACATTTTGAGGCCTGCGCGAATCGTCTTAAAAACTTTGCCAGCAATTCGAAGGGTATTAAAAGTAGTTAAATGGCTGATTATAAACGCTGTGAAGGGAGCTGGCAAAAACTTGCCTGCCAAAAACTTGGACGGCTACGTATCTATAAGATACTTTCAGCAGACATACTTAAAGCTACTTCACTGGGTTTGAACATGTGTGTGTGTGTGTGTGCAAATAACACTCGCTGGCTGCCAGGACTGTAAGTACATAGTGGCATGCCGCGTGTGTATGTGTGTGTGTGTTAAGCAAAGTTGTAATTGAATTGCAGCGAACGTGCGCAAATTGCTTGAAATGATTAAGAGCTTATGGCGCTGTATTAGTTCCAAGGACTAAAACGACTTAGAGCAGGCAATTAAAAGCAACGTTCCACGCGCCAATCGACCAGGCCAAAAGGCAGTTAGTTCTAGAGACACAAAGCCAAAGCTTTGATTATATTGATAGCCGCAGCTCCGATAAAGAAAATAAGACATCAGCTGCGGGCGCCGCACAAAAGTATGCTATAGTTTTTGAGTGGGTGGGTGTGTGTGTGTGTGTGTGTATGTTGTGTGTGTGTGTTAACTGCAGTTGCAGCAGCGCTCGCTGAATGTGCCCCCAAGCAGCCATAATGGCAACACTAACAACAACAACAAGGACAAGCGCTGAAACGCGTTTATTAAAGCGCTGCAGGTAAAAAAAACAGCTCGTAAAACGCGCAAAACATAAAAAGTAAATTTACAACCACACTGTGTGCTTGTGTGTGTGTTTTGAGTGTGGCAACAAACTCATTTTGAAGTTGTTGACACCGCATAGGTAGCCAAGCACTTGTCACTTTTGTACCCAGCACCACAGAAGCTGCACACAAAGCACCACCCGACAGACAAGTTGGGCCCGGCTGAAGTCTTTGCAAATTGCGGTCAAGTGCACTTTCAATGCCTTTGAAACTTGCGCCACATCGCGCTGGTGCAGGGCGACGCTGAAAGGCAGCCAAGCTGGCAGTTGCCTGGCAGCAAGCAGCAAGCAGCACGCAGGACGCAGGACTTCAGCCTGCCACTTAAATGCAAGCAAAAGATAGCAATCAAACATAGCAGCCGCACTAATTGCAGCGACAAAATATGCGTTAATTAAGAAGAATATTAACAGGTAGTCAGGCTATTAAAATCCGAATACCCTGGAAAGTGCCCAATTCCAGGGAATGCGAATGGGCTGCTACTGGACAGAGCTCAATTCCATGTTACGCAAATAAACTTGTACTGGGAAAGAGTCTAAAACCAAGGTATGCGAATAGACTGATAGTGGAAAGAGCCCAATTCCAGGGAAAGCGAATAGACTGTTACTGGGAAGGAGTCCAATTCTAGGAAATTCTGGTAACCTAACCAACAGACTTGAACAAAATAATTAACAATTTATAGCCTTGGCATTTTTGGTAAAAGTTCTCAACTATTTTTGTATAGTATTGTAAGCTGCCCGAATGTGTGTAAGCTGTTAGTGTTGTTAAAGCAAAAGTAAGCAAATTCTATGCGGTAGAAATAGTTGCTTTTAACAACTCTTAATTTATAGCATTTTGAAGTTTGTTTAAGGTACTAAAATAATATGATTTTGTATTCACTTGCATAATTTGTAATTTTTGGGTACGTTTGGCAACACTAGGTGCCGCTGCTAACACTTAAGAGTCATTTGTCATATTTATAGTAAATGCAAATGAATATTGCTCTGATATATGCAAGCAATTGCAATAGTATTTACATAGTAGAGTAGTTAGTTTAAAAACTTACCTGCTTTAGTTTTAATCAAGAAGCAAATTCTAATAAATTCTCCAGTGTATGTTATTTACAAGACATCTCAAGAGTTTGTAGCTATAGCTATAATAGTACTAATATGAACTAAATAGAGAATGTTTCGTATAACATGTCGTTACCTGCTTAGAGTCTAATCAAATACCAGAATGCGTCAAATCTTATCATCCTCCTTTCAGTTGGCACGTGCGTGTTTTTTAAGTCCGTGTGTCCATGTGCAGCGCTCCTTCTGCTTCGGTTGCTGCTCGTGGCACGCTGACAACTTGAGTAAAATGGCAAAAAGGACACGTACGTAATGAACACCAACACGTACGCAGCAGCGACAACGTTTGGGGCTTAAAGTTTCAGCTGCCCAACTTGCACATGCTCCAATCCCTTCGGCTAAGCAGCACCAACAAACAACCAGCAGGGAGAAAAAACTAAAACTTGCTGCAAACTTTGCAGCATCAATTGTTTCTTCCTTTCTTTTTTTCTTGCTTGGTACAGTGATCTCTCGTCGATTGGCCTTTGCCTGAAATTGAAATCTGTTAATAATTTTCTGTTAACATTTCTAGGTTCGGCTTACAATAACTAATATAAATAAAATATATAACTTTTTAAAAATTTAAGCTTCGGTTTGGGCTGTACGTTAATCACAAATCCGTCAGACGATCTATCAGTCAGCCAATCTGGACAGCTTTCCAGCACGCAATCATAAATGTTTACACTAAAATAATAAATCTAATACAAACAGAACTTTTAGCAATTCAACAAACCTCTTTGAAACGGAAATGTTGATTTTATCGAGCGACCACTGTAGCTGTTGCCAGTCAGGCAGCTTCTGCTGCTGTTCCTGCTGCTGCTTCTGCTGCTCGAAGGGCGTTGGGGCACGTTGGTGTTGGCGAAGTGGGCTGTGCAGCCGGCGTGACGCACAGCGGAAGTTGCTGTCGACTGTTGCATTTTTCGATCTGGGCAGCAAGTTTTTGCGACTTGCTGCTTTTGTTGTTATTGTTGATGTTTTTGTTGCTGCTACAAGTGCAGTTTGCTTAATTTTTATGCAACATGCATATGTATGTGTGTGTGTGTGTGTGTGTGTGTGCGCGCTTGTTGGTTTTACATATTTACTTGGCAAACACTTGCGTAAACGCGGCATTTGCTATCGCTCGCTAGCAGGCAGGCAACTACCCTGCCCACCCCTTACCAAGCTACCCCCGCTCCCCACCTCTCCCTCACCTTACGCACAAGTTTGGCGCACTTGGCCCAAAAGTTTTTCGCCTAGCTGCGGCCTTGGCTAAGTTCAGCTACTGACATTGTGACTTCCGTGCCCAGCACGAAACGCAGCAACGGCCCCTCTAGCCACGCCTCCGCCCCCTCGCCAACCGTACCATCGCACTCAGAGACCGTGCTCCTTCAAGTCGCGATAAATGAACATGAAATTGAAATTTAATGTAGCGCAGCCGCATTCTGCATTATGATTTGCACATGGTGTGCTGCGAGGAGGTGGCGGGGGTGCGGGCGGATTGGCTGCGGGCGGTAGAGCAAGCAATACAAATTGTGCCACAATGCACTTTGGTGCCGCGGGCCCGCGGCAACTGACAAAAGCCGCAGATTGCAAGGACCCAACGAGCAGCAATTTGCGCGTCCAACCTGGCCAGAGGCTTACACATTTTCCATTGGCCAACTCTGCTTGCATGGTTTCTGAATTCCCAATGTAATTGTTGCACAAATTAATTAAATTCAAGTTGCTTTTAAATGTTTTCAATGGTTTTTCACTTGCACATTGTTTTTATTCACCACTTGTATTATCACTAGTGTGACCAGTTAACGCGATCATTTAAATACCCCCATCAAATACTTTAAATACCAAAGAAGCTTCTGCTCGCTTTCCAGAGCTGTTAAGTTTAAAGAGCGAGTGCAGTTCTAGCAGAATGCATTGGCTGTAAGTGAACTTTTAGCATCTGGCTGTTAATAACATGTAGCGGCTAGACTTGATCTATTTGCACTGTTAACAGTAAAAGCTGCTATTAGACGACTGCTTTAGCGCTGTTATCAGATTGTGGCCAGTTAGCAGCTGATTAAATTAAAGCTCGCAAAATAAACAAACTGACGTTCATACTTAATTAAAATTATATATATTAATAAAATACCGCACAAAATATGAAATCACAGCCAAGCCCCAAACAGTTGTTTACTTGACATTTTTGTCAAATGTTTGTCCTTTTTTTTTGATGTTTTCCTTTTCCTAATTGCGTTCAGTTTCATTTTTCGAGCGTGTTTTATCTGTCGCTGACTTTTCAGATTTGTAGATACCATGTTGCATGTTCTGGCAACATTTGAGCCAACTCCACGCCCTTTTCGCGCGCCATGCCCACCAAAAAGTGCTCTTTGCCTTTTACTTTGGCGTTTTGCTTCGTTTGCCTTCGCCCTGTGTTTGCGTGTTTGTTACACTTTCTTCTTTTGTTCGCTTCGCCCTAAAAAATCTACACGCGCTGCCTATGCGTGTGTGTGTGAGTGTATATGTGTGTGTGTGTGTGTGGTGTTTACCTTTGAAAGTGAAAACACAGCCTCCCTCTGCTCGCGCCTAGCACATTCGCGGCTGGCTACGTCACGAAGCGCGCTCTTATACGCGCACGGCTCACTCTTATACGGCACATGACGTATACGCAACGTGTGCTGTAGAGTTGCCAATTACTATTGCACTTGCCGGTTCGGTTCTCATACGCACACACATACTTATGCACGCACATATATACACGTGCACGCGCTGTTTTTATTCATGAGACCTTCCTTTTTTTTAATTCTTTTTAATTTTTTCGCTAGTCTGTAACAAGTTGCCTTTATTAAAAACTCCTTTCCATTAGTCCTGGTCGCGCTCATTTATTCTTTTTGCTGCATCTGCCCGTTGCCCTCAGCTGTGCAGTGAAAGCAAATGAAATAAAATTCGAGCTTACCAACAAAAAACACAATTTGACACTAATGCCCGACTCGGAGATACCCTGTAACGCATCAAGCATTGGCATTGGCCAGACAAAAGTTTGTACCAAATCTCAGGCTGGGAATACCACGCAGTGAAATATTCTAGATTTTTGATGTTTCTAGTTCTTGTTAGCTCCAAACTGGACACGTTCCTGAGTCTCGACATACAGACAAATGGACCTGGCCACCATATATATACTTTATGGAGTCACAGATGCCATCCTCAGCCTGTTACATACACGTGCACAGTGTAATTATACCCTTTTTTGACCATATTCAAGGGGTTCACGCGTATAATAATGCGGCACAGCTCGCCTTAAAATGCGGCACACACAATCGTAGCCTTCCTAATGAACCGCGAATGTTCCCGCCCCCCTCCCTGAACACGCCCCCTGTGCCCCAGTTCTGCGCTCGCTTCCGTTCCGCCTGCCACTAGTCGGGGGGGGAGGGCGTTAATTAGCGGCTATCATATTTCTGGTCGACTGCAGCATGAACGAAAAAACCTGTTGAGGCCAACGGCTGCCATCTAGTGCGGCAATGGGCGTAGGGCGTGGCTGGCCAAGGCTGCACTCGTTTATTGGAATTTATTGCGCGTTGTATGCCGTTTTGGCCGCGAGCCGGGCTGCTGGCAACTGGCAACTGGCAGCGACATGCAATCGAAATGAGCGCACGCCAACTGCGCTGGCATTTCCGGACCCATTCCGGATCCATTCCGGACGTGGCAGGTCAGTCGCTGGGCCCGTTGGCCGTTGCGTGCCATTTGGCCAAAAGCTGTCATTTTATTGTTAGCCAAATACAAATCAGAGTGTGCTAATTACAGTCAACAGCAGCTCCTTTGCGGGCGGGCCACGCGGCATGCAAAAGGCACAAAGTTGACACCACAGCCGTTCCCCCTCGCCCCCCCCCCTTTCCACTCCTTCGCTCGACCAAACTTAAAATGGGGCGTGTCGCTTTGTTGACGCCTAATTCCTTTTGATTGCAGTGCAAAGTGTGAAATTAAAATTCAGCGCATGCTAAATGCTTTGACACTTGTCCGGGTTAGTTAACATCCAGATAAACCTCCGACCTGCCCCGCCCCGCACCGTCCACCCCCCCCCCCCCCCCTGGCCCAACTAGCTGTCTTTGACTCGCAGTGTATCTGTATCTTTGTATTCGCATCTGTGCGGCAGGCTGTTTGTCCGGCATTTTGGCCAGCGTTTTGTTAATTTTTGGCACGTTTCGAGTTGGCGTCGCTTTGTGCCTCCGCGTTGCATTTATCTCTTCATTTTTGGCAACACGTTTTAGCATGTGCCAAACGACAGCCAGACAAACAGTGCGACAGACGTGAAATACGAACTGACTAACGGTCACATGGTTTGCCAGAGCAAAGGCTTTAGCTGCACTCAAATAAGAAACAATAAAAGTGCTGCAGTTGGTACTTGTATTTGTGAGAATCGCAAAGAAAGGCAATTAACGTTTTAAGGCAAAACGGCCGTTTTGAAAGTCATTTTTTTTTTTTAAATTACATTTGAACATATACTCAAAACAAGAACCTGTATACCCTACTTAACATCCTGAAAATCACAGAGAGAGGCTTTAAATATCTATTAAACTTGTAGAACTTATATTTAATGAGATACGGAGAGACAGGGTGTATTTGAGAGAGAGAATAACAGCTTTCATTCAACAGCTTAAATTCAACTTTAATACTCGCTCACCACTGACAACATGAAAATCGCATAGAGAGGCCTCAATTATATATATGTAGTTCGTAGAAATTTATATTTATTTTACGCTCACGCCTTACTGTGCGTAAAAAGACCATTAAGAGGCATTTGGTATAATGAATCGCTAAATATTTTCCATTAAATTAAATGCAAAGTGTTTGCTTTAATTTTAATGCGGGTTCAGTAAACCGCAATTGCTGCAAACTGGCGAGTGCTTGTCATCAATTAAACAGCAGCAGGCAACACAATTTTTACAAGCCCACTTACAATGCTCTCAGCACAGCAATTACACATGCAAAGCAAGAGAGTGGGACGAGAGGTACAAAACGTGTTCGCATGCTGGAAAGCTGTCGAAAAGGACCAAAATGTCAACTGAAACTGTGGCAAACTGTGGCAGTGAGTGGAACTATGTCCTGTCCTGTATCCCGTTCTGGCCCAATATATCAAATGTCAGTTGAGCTTTGGCAGCATTTGAAATGTCCACGTGGCCCGTTTCTGTCCAGACGCTGCTCACGGATGCATGCGGCCCGCCAGGACACATAAATTTTATATGCAAGCGGCACGAGTCAGGGCCGTGTGATTGTGATGAATGCGAGCCCAGCAAAATGGACACAAACTGAATGTGAAAGGGAGAGCGAGTGAGAGAGAGAGAGAGAGAGAGGGAGAGGGAGATAGACACGCATGAGTGTGTTAGGCAAACAAATAGACGCAAAATCCCAAATTAATTTGCAGCGTCTGACCAATCGGCCAGGTCAGTTGAAGAGACCGAACCAGGCTGTAGCCAGGCAGAGGTAAGCGCAAGTGTTGGTAAATGTGTTGCCAAGTGTTGGATTTCTTGCACAATCAGCAGGCCCAACTAATGGCACGGCATATATCAGCAGACGGCGTCTGGGTTCGGGACCAGGCCAAAATACCTTCATTATTAAAGCGAGCGTGTTGCGAGCAATAGAAGGGGTAGGAAGTAGGGGGAGGAGGGAGGAGGGCTAAAATTGTAACGAAATCATTTGATGTTTTTTATGCCAAAGCATTTAATATCAATTTTCAGCTTAAACATGCAACAGACGCCGCCGTAACATGAACCGGAAAGGCCTCTGCGCTTTGGACGTTGCCTGGTTGTGGCTTGCCATGTTTCGTGCCACATGCTTGCGTGGCATATTTATACCCTATACCAACTAGAAATGTGTACAAATAATGGGTGGGTTTATTTTATGCAAATTTTTGTAACCTGGCAAAGGGCTGCAACTGCGAAACCTTATTTATTTGCCTGATCAAAACGAGTCGATCTATCCGATCTGTCTATTAGAGCTAGAGTCTGAAATTTGTCTTACCTTATCTTATCTTTACCCATTTCCATAATATCGATAAATATCGATTCTTAAAAAAGGTTTTCTAAGCGAAACTCGAAGTTTATATGAGCTGGAGACTCCAAATTTTGTATGTAGATATATAGATAGATAGATAGATAGATATCGCATTGTATACACAGATCTAGAATAATTCGCTGTTTGGATAACCCTCGCCCTCTTCAACAAAACTTAAAGAGATATTAGCCTTTTGCAAGCATTTGTATGATATATACTTATGCCCTGAACATTTCATGAAGATCAAATAAGAAGGAAAAAGGAAACAGACATATTCAAGGGTATTTAATAGTCGTGCACTACCGCCTGGAGCACTGCTACTTGTTAGAATTAGAGTCTTGCCTGCGGATTACATAAGCAGACAGGCGAGGGGGGAAGGGAGGGGGGGAGAGGACGAAGTGCGGCAGCTAAGCCTCAAGTGCTGGCGTGTCCGCGCTAATCGCTGGCTTTATAGCCGCACGTATTATACATATACTTATACATATTTATATACATATATATATTTATATATATATAGTTGCATTTAACAGTTACAGTTAATGTGGCCAAGCGCTGTGCTAAATATTCGCATTTCGTGTGGCTAATCGTAGCTGTTGCTGCCGCTGGAAACAATGTCTGCTCCAATTGTTGCCGGCGCCGATTTGCATTTTTGGCTTTTTGTATAAATTTAAGCATGCCGCCACGCCCCTGTGTATGGGGGAGGGGGGGGTAATGCATGCATGCCGCATGCCGCATGCCGCATGCCACATGCACCGATAATAGCTCACTTTGCATACAAATTGCAGATGGCCAAAAATGAAATGCAAAAACTGTGCCACGCCCCGTGTCAAAGTTGGCAATAAATTTGTTATAGACGCCAGCCGCGGCGACAACTATGAGCGTCCTTTCAATAAACTCGCACGTGTTCCTGGGCCCCAGCCGGAGAGGGCCCCTCCTCCCCCCTTCAATGGGTAGCACCTTTAGGTAAATTCATTTTACAAGGCAATAAATAACAGACGCCTGGCCCACGCCCAGACCATGATTAACATGCGGCCGTAGCCTGAAAGGATTGTCTACGGCTAAAGCGCTTTTAACTTAAGCACGGAGCGGTTGGTAGGAGGCTGAAGGCGGTTCCAGGGCGAAGTCTACGTATAAAGCCGCATTTATGCGAGCCTTCACATTGATTTTATTAAGCAAGGCGCCGCCGGCTGACTACGCACTCAAGAAGCGCGCGCTGCCACAAATGGGAATTTCCATTTAACACCCCACAATACAGAGAGAGCCAGGCCCAAGGGAAGGCACAGGATACCCTATGATAAATTGTGTGCGAAAGAGCCAGAGCCGGGGCGTCGATACAAAGAGTTATGAACACGACTTGACCTCAATGGGCATTTAAATATAAATCAAATGCTCGAAATAAAGCCCAGGACATTGTTGGCATGTTGTGTAAACGACGGCGACTCCTGGCCCAAGGTCAATGCGAGTTGAGATTTCTGTTGGGCCAATTCTGTTCCTGTTGCGCCACATACCACCCCCTGGCACACACAAGACACCCCCTGCCCAACCGCCTCCCAACAGTTCATATCGAACTGTCTGTCTGATTTTATTAACATAAGCGCTTGGGTAAGAGAAAGCTGCTCGGATTTGATGAATTGACGGGAGCAGCAGCAGCAGCAGCAAGCAAAACAAATACGTATCCAAAAATCTCCGCATACGAAAACAAATATTCGAATAAATAGCAAATGCGATTTCTTTGTTTTTGTGCAGCAGGACACAGGAGGCAGCCGTTGGTCTGATAAATGGGTTTCACGTGGCGCATGATAAATGTTAATTCGCCATCAAAGCCAACCGGCTGCCGGCTCAGCTAAACGTCTTCGACAGCCCTAACGCCGAATTCATGATATCAGCCGTACAGTGGGCTTGCCCACATATGTTGCCGCCCTGTCGATATATGTTAGCTTATTGCAGCCATTCCTTGCACAGCCGCCAAAAACAATCAATGAAATTGCTTAATGCAGACCCAGCGTAATTGCAATTCAGTCAACAAAGCTGCAACCAGCTGGCAAAAAAGTCAAGTAATCGCTGCTCTTAATAATCTAATAAATCGAAGTTTGAAGTAACGAGTAACAACAACTGTATTTACTATTGCATAACAGCTCGTCATAAGAATATATAATAGCGAGAAGATATGTTAATAGCGAGAACAGAAAAGTAACGAGTAACTGTATAACAACTGTATTTACTATTGCATAACAGCTCGTCATAAAAATATATTATAGCGAGAAGATATGTTAATAGCGAGAACAGAAAAGTAACGAGTAATGAGGAACGAGTGACAGCATGTTAACAGATATTCAGCTATACAAAAGATAGATGCACAAAATGGACGAGTAATTATTATCAGCCAAAAGACAAAACTAACGAGTAACGAGTGACAAAACTTCCATAGATGTTTATCCAATTGCTATTGAATGACATTTGCATGACATCTACCAAATGATTAGGTATTTGCAACAGTGAGAAGAAAAAGGTAACGAGAACCGAGTGACGAGTAACAAGTGACAATATCTAAACACATATTCATTAACTGTTGAAAAATTGCATTTATCAATTCCCTTTTACATAATAGCTAGGAACAAAATGAAGAAGTTAACAAACACAACGAGAAGATACAAGTCGAAACGTCTAAACAAATAATGACCAGCTATTTAAGAATTACATTGAACCCATTCGCTAGTGCTCAACACCTTTATACAAAACGCATAAGCAGCGAGAATATTCAATTAATAAGAACCGAGTAACAATACATTACCAGCTTTTGTCTAATTCGGGAAGATACAAAAAAGAGCAAGACGCCACAATCGCTCTGCAATCTGTTGTCCCAGAGCTCGCATTAAAACTAAAAACAAGTAGTTACTCTTAGCTGAAAACGGAAATAAGCAGCGTGTGCGCAACAACTACAACTGCAGCTAGAGAGAAAAATGATTAGCAAAAACCAAACAGTTTTAATGAGTTTTCTTTAACCCTTAATAAGAATTACCCCACAACTGTTTATCCTCATATCGCATTATGCATAAATCAGCAGACTTAATTGATTTCTCGATCACGTAGCGTTCGCATCGCTGGTTCGATAAGTGCACACTCGTACAAACAATATGTCAAAATCCATTTAATGCTCGAAACTGTAAGCAGCTTTTAGTTGGAAGTTTAATTTTCTCTTACTTTGATTTACGCAAACTAAAAGGCACTTCACAATGTGCCTGCCCTCCACCAACCACTCTCGACAGTGCCAGAATCTGCAGTAAGTTACGTGGGCGGAATGCACGCTTAGACAAACACACACACACACGCACACACAGACGTACAGAAGGCAACTGTTGGCTTTTTATCCATCGCACTCGTATTTACACAGGTTTCATTGAGTTACCGTTAAGTTAAGAGCTACTCGTTACTCGCCACTCGCCACTTGCTACTCGCTACTCGCTACTTTGTGCGTTGTTCGCTGACGAGCTGAGAAAACATTTCGAGCACGATCTGTGTGTGTTGCCTGTTGTGTCAGCTGCTCGAGAATTGGTTGTGGATTGCAACTTTTGGGTGCTTGGCCCGAATAAAAAAGCGTTGATTGTTAGCACAAGGAGTGGCGCACCCTACACCAGCTCAGCCCGTCGTCAATCCCTCTATTTTGAAGCAGCTTAAAATTCAATTGCAGCTAAACTTGATGCCGAAAATCAACTTGCATGTGTCTCTCTGCCCCAAAGTGCTGGAGCGTGCACATAGCCCACTTGATGCCATTGCAAAGGTCACTCAGTCAGTGAGTCAGTCAGTCAGTCAGTCAGTCAGTCAGTCAGTCAGTCAATCAGTCGGTTAGTCGGGCGAGCTGCTGGTGCTGCTGCTGCTGCTGGTTGACAGCCCCCTGAAGGATGGCTGGCAAATTGCACAGCTGTGGCCACGACTTGAGCTGACCATTTTATTTATTAAAATATTTATTTAAATGCATGCAGATGCTGTCGCAAATGTTTTCATGGCGCTGCCAGCAATGAAAACAAAAGCTGGCAAATGGAAATAATAAAAACTGAAAAGTTCTTCTTATTGTTGTTGTTGTTGGTTTTTTTTTTGTTGTTGCGCGGTCTGCATATAAAAATGTCAGACACGTTGCAGAAACTAAAACAAAACACAAACACAACAGCAGACAAATGGCCAGGCTAAGTCCAAATGAACACAAAAAACGGCAGCTGAAGTGACACGCCCACACACAGCAACAACACACAACCCACCCACCCACCCACACACACACACACACACACACACACACACTCACATATGTACGACCATAAAAAGTCACTCAAGTGGTATTAAACGTACCGCCAAGTGCACGGGTCGAGCGCCCCAGCAAGACGCAACAGAACGGAAACGCACACCGAATGGCGCTCTAGAGATGGCCAACACACACACACCCACACACACACACAAAAGGTTAAGACTGCCTACACTTGTGGCTGGCTGACCGGGCATTCATATGTGTATTGGGTCGCATTCCAACATTCTAACTAACTGACTCACTGGGCAGCGGCAACAATAATAGAAAATAACACAGGAATCGCAAAGAAATAAGAAAATCAAACGAAGGAGTTTTTCTAAAAGTAAACTGCAATCTAAATACCCTAACATATAGGCTGCAAACTAAATACCCTAACAGTCATATTGTAAGTATGTAAGTAAGTTTCCCTTTAAATTCAAAAGGTCTTAAATAAATTAAATTAAATTAAATTAAATGAGAATTCGATTTTGAAATTTTGCAATAAATAAATAATAAATAACAATAACTATCTGCAAAACAATTTAAACGCATTTCTATTAGATTTCATATCTTCAAAAGCAAATATTCTTCCATTAAAAATATTATATAATAAATATTTATTGTTATTTATTTAGCTGGCTTCGTTTAACTGGCTCTTGTTTATTTATTAGATATTTTTGTTTGCACTTAAATTAATATTTTATTGAAAATATATCTCTGGTATTTATACTTGCATCTTCAAGAGTGAAGAGAAAAAACGAACTAAAAAGAATTGTTAAATGTCAAATGTTGCATGTTGCGTCACAAAAGTTAGCTAACCCTTTGGGTAGAGTACAAAAGTGGAAAAAATCCGGGCCATTTCGAACGGTTCGGAATTGACTTTTTCTTTTTGCGCTGGCGCGTAATTTTTGATTGAAACTGAGTGGCTTTACCTTTTCTTTTTACTAGTGTGTGTGTGTGTGTGTGTGTGTGTGTGTGCCGCTGCTGACCCAAGCTTGTTTATTTGGAGTGTTCGTCTGTCAAAGGCATTAAGAATTTTTTACACTTAACTGCCAGAAAAAAAGAAAGAAGAAAAAGCCCAAAAAGGTGCCCAGCTGTTGCTTCTGGCCAGGCGCGCGGTCGGACATAATTTTATTGTGCAGCAAATGGAAAATGCAAAAAAATTAAGAAATATATATATATATATACATATATATATATATTTGCTGGCCGCCAAAAGTAATAAGCGAAAAGGGTTTATATATTTTGGGGCAACGCAGCTGGGGCAAGGACAGCGCTTAGAAGAATTAAGACCGTAGCGAAAGCGAAACCAAAACCAAAAGCTGTGCAACAGTTGACAGTCAACCAATTGGAAGGGGGGGGGGGGGGGGGGGCGGTGTAGGAGGAGGACAAAAATGTATTTAACAAAATTGTTGAAGCCAGTTCGCCTTTAATTGTGGCACTCGCAGTTCAGCTTTTGTTGAACAACAAACTAATCAGAAATGGCGGCGCGCACTTTAACAATTTCGCTTGGGGAAATTCAGTTTGTGGCAGCAACAGCGGCGGCAGCAGCAGCGGCAGGGGGCATGTAGCATAAACTTTTACCAGCTCATAAAACGCTCAGAAACAAGCGCACAAAAATCGAACGCACATCAAAATTGCACTTGTGTGAGTGGGGTAAGGGGTCTGGCCACTGCTTTGGGGCATGGATTAATTTCGTGAATTCTGTGTGTGTTTGTGTGTGTGTGTGTGTGTGTGTGTGTGTGTGTGTGTGTGTGCGTGTACTTGTGACCTTTGCAAGTGCAAGTGGCAAGCGTTTTGTGCAAACAAATGAAAATCGAAACGCAAAAGCGATGAAAATCCAAAGTTACGGCACTTTGACGGCGGCTGTAAAAAGATTAAACTTGCCAGTGCTTAGAAGGCAGCCGACAACAGCCCGGAGGGGCAACAGGGGCAACAGGGGCAGCCCTCCCCCTATCCAGCTACATCCCGCACTGACGCACTGACAGTTTAAGTTTTTGTAGCATACATTTGAGCGCGCGATGTTTTATAATTTTTTATCACTTTGTCATTTGGCAGGGCAAATTGCGCGGCCATAAAACAAAAGCAACTGTAGCCGCATTCGTTAATGTTGTTGTTGTTGTTGTTGTTGTTGTTGTTGTTGCTGCGGAACGTGTTCCAATTAAACGTAACGCACCACGCCCACCACCCACCCACTGTATACGCCCCTGTGACATGCAGTAGTTAATTTAAATGAAATTCGCAACATCGCACGTGATGCATGCAAATATGGCAAATAAAAATTACAAGATATAAAAAAATCGAATCGTGTGGAGTTGAGCGGAGTTGCTGCTGGAGTAGATGCCACAAAAAGAAAGCACTTGGGAATGTTGCAGTCGGGTATAAGCGACTGCATAATACCCTCTAACAGTCCAACAGAAGCTTAAAATGTGTTTTGAATTGAACTTAAGAGTAGCTTAACATTTGCATTTGAGGTGCCGAGGACAGATGTTGGTGTGGCCTGCATATATTGTAGGTAAAATATATCTTGAGAGGAGCTCATCATATGCAGTTAAAGGGGCGTGGCAAGAGATGACTGCAGCCAGCATATATTTGATGCGATCTTCAGATTAAGACTTAGATTAGATTTAGCCTTTAGCTCATCGAAACCAATATACTCCCTTCACTTTGCGGGCGAGTATTAAAAAAACCTGCTGTTATTTGGCAGCTGCCACGCCCATAGCACGCATGTGCAGCCAATAAAAAAAGAAGGCAGCAAACGCAGCGGCACTTTGGCAAATTGTTCGCTTTAATTTTGCACAACTTTTTTGCACTTTATCGTTGTCGTTATAATGTGCCAGGTTGAATTCAAATGTTGCATTTTATGTGAACCGATAAACGCCATGCCACCAACTACCCCGCAGCCCACGCCCACCCCCACCCCCAACCGCACCGTCAACCTCAACCTCAACCTCAACTCTGCAGCTCTTGCTGTGCTAATTGAAAGGCGTCGCTGCTGCGTGACATGCAAAATGCTCGCATTTGATTCAATTAGCTAAGCAAATGCATACCGCAATAAGGGGGAATATTGTGGGGGCGGTAGACGCTGGGCGTGGCAGTCATTTGTCCTGTAATTTGTAGGCATTCACTTTCACCAATCAAAGGTTAATTGCGACTGCTGCAAATCAACGAATTTTATTATGTAATCAGGCGTTGTGGGGATATACTCGTGAGAGCAAGTCATAAACTTCCACGGCAAGCGCAACACTCAAACAGCACACACATACACACACATACAGACTCAAACAACACAAACTCGCATTCACACACACACACTGCCATTCACACTCACTCACATGCATTTTAATCACATAAAACTCACTTACAGTCGCAACATTTTGTGTTCATTGTATTTGCGGGTGTGTGTGTGTGTGTGTGTGTATGTGGGTGTATGTGTGTGTGAAGAGGGGGGGGGGGGGGGTACCTTACCGTTATGTCTACGATGAGAGAGAGTATTCTATCTGGGCACCAAAGTTTCAAAGATTTTTATGGGGCTAAAAACTATTGAAAACTTTAACATTTTTGTTGCTCCAAAAGTAAGAGATTGAAATTGAAATATAATAATAATAATAATAATAAAATGATAATAGTAATAGTAATACGAATAATCATAATAATAGGAATACAAAAATTTATTAAATAATAATACTTACTTTTTGGTAGCCAACCTTTAAATATTGCCTGAAATATGTAGATTAGTAAGTGTTTAACAGTATAAAAGAATATATTTGTCATATTTAAAGTTAATTTTCCCTAAAGATTAAATATTTATTTAGCTGGCTCGAGGTCCGTGTTTTAATTAACAAAGTATATATATACATACATATGAACTTTTTTGTATATGAAATATATTTTTTTAAAAAATTAATATTTAATTCCGATCAATATTCTTTTTATCATAAGATCTTCGATGTTATAAAAACTGCTGTAAAATGTAAAAAACCAAATTCGTCTGGCTAAATTTTCTGCAAAGAGCGTCTAAGATTACTTGAAAGTGTATATAGGATTCGTTTTGCTTTATGAATTACAACATTGAGTCGTTTTTGTTAGTTGTTCTAGTGCTGAGTGGTGCTACATGGCGTATGCGCAACATTTGCTGGCAAACAAATTTATGCGATTACACATAAATCTGCAGCTGCTTTCAGTGCTTGTTGCTTGTTGACTATTCGCTCTTGTTGTGCACACACACACACACACACACAGACGCACACACACACGTGCTGTAAACCGTATAGTTTATGTAGATGGAACCAAAAAACTTTCATTTTGCAAACCGAAAACATCTTAATTTAATAAAGTGCCAGCAGGCAGCCAAAATGTAGCTCTGTGCGCAAATTTGTTGGCCGGCAGCGCAAATAAATCTCAATTAGGCCAGAGAGCTGAGCAGTTATGGAGGAGAGTGTTGCAGTCAGATGTCTAAATGATTGGGCCAAGTGCTTTTTCACTCCAACTCTGACGAGTTTTCGCTTTCGTTTTTTTATTATTATTCAATATATATTACTTCTTTTTTTTCTTTTTTTTGCATCAAGCTAACAAGTTTTTCGATTTTTTTGCTTTCTTTCATATTTCTCTGTTTGAGTTGATTTCTTAAATGATTGGCAATTTCTAGGCCTAGAAATGTGGACATTCAATTTGGGTACTCAATTTTGTACAGCAAAGTCTTAAGGCAAACAAAACTCAAAATGTTTAAATGAAAAATTAAAAAGAACGTATTAATTAATAATCTGAATCATCATAAAAAGTAATGCACTGGTTTGCGCTATGGCGGCCTGGGCGGAGGGCATTGGGCGTGGCTTAGAATACCTGAACACGATGATTCTCGCGATCGCATACCAAAATGTTGCCATTCGACATGATGGCCACGCCCTCGAGTCCTTTGAACTCCGAGTCACCGGAGCCCCAAGAGCCGAAGGTCTTCAGAAAACTGCCATCCGGATTGAAAATCTGTATGCGATTATTGCCCGAATCGGCAACAAATATATAGCCCTGATCATCGACTGCCACGCCCCTGTGAAATGTACGCAAACATTTTCGTGCCGTGAGCATAAAGTCAATTACGTAGAGTCAATATTAATACTCACCGTGGAAACTTGAACTGGCCATCGTCGGAGCCCTCGCCGCCCACAGTGGACAGCACCTTGCCGTTAACATCGAATATCTGGCGGAGGTAAAAGTGAAGGGTGTTGCATATTTTAATTAAAAGCGCTCAGCTGGCCAGACAGCCGTGAACCAGAAGCTGATGCTCACCTGAATTCTGTGGTTATTCGAATCGGAAACAATAACACGATTCGTATTCGATACGGCTATATAATGCGGATGCTCAAGTTGGCCCTCGCCGCGGCCGCAGGAACCGAATTTACCAACGAAGGAACCATCGGATTGGAAAACCTGACCAGAGGCGAAAACCGAAAACGAAACACGACACCAAACGAAACGTATTCATAAGTTTCTTGTGTTTTTCTCTTTTTTAATTGAGGTGGACAGGAAAAATATTTGGAAATAAAATAAAAATAAAATCAAGGCAAAGGCAGAAGCCGGCACAGACTGGCAGCTCAACGTCTGTCCAGGTCGGGCCGAGAGTCCCAGAGTCGGCGAGTCCATCAGTGTATACGAATATATTGCAGTCAAGCGCATGAAAATTGCTCTGCCTTGTTGTGGGCGTGGCAGCAGCTACAGCTGCAGCTACAGCTGCCTTCTGCCTGCCGTAGCTCAAGTGTGACAAATTGGGCAAGACTCTGAGCTCTCGGCTCCGACACTGGCACTGCGGATCTGGCTGGGGCTGGGACTGGAGCTTGGCCATGTGACCCTGGCCGCTGCTGCCGCCACTCTTTAGCAGCCGCCGCCTTTGCTCCTGCTGATGATTATAAATATTTGCATGCAAATGGCAGAAGCACAGACGTTACCTGCACTCTGTGGTTCTCCTTATCGCAAACGTAAATGAAGCCGAGTGCATCGGTTGTTACGCCCCAAGGATAATTGAATTTGCCATCTGCGATGCCCTGCGAGCCGAAGGCGCGCAGGAACCGTCCTTGTGGATCGAGCACTTGTATACGATGATTGTATCTGCAACATAGTAGACAGTTGAAAGGCAGCTCGTGTTAAACCAAACTGACAACATGATGGCGACAAAAATGCTTCCCAAATATATACGTTTACTTGCTTTAAACTTAAAGTCAGCTCTTAAGTATTTACTTAAAAACTATTTTATTATCAAGAGTGAGCCATAAATGCAGCTGCTCAATTCGCATAGAATTAGTTTGCGCCACGCGCAGTGCAAAAAGCTGAATACTTTAACATAATTAAAGTTGTATTTTTTGTGCCCTCTAAATATGATTAGCATGGAGTATATCAAGAAGATTTTTATATATGCAAACTCATTTTAAATGCTAAGAATTTAGATTAAGCTTTAAGCTAGCTCTTACTATCTATCCAGTCATTTATGGCAAACAAGTCTTGAAACTTCAGAGAGTTTATAAGATAGCCACAAGAAATAAGGTAAGTGGATTCTCATATACATACTTAAAGTTAATTCTAGATTGAAGACCAACTTAAATACTTTTTATCTACAGTTCTCGCATTCGTATTCCATTGTTTTGTGGCAACTAACTCAAGGAACTCAAAGACCATAAAAGCTAGCCGCAAGATATTTGGCTTTTGAGTTCGTAAACACATAAATCAAGTTTCTTATAAATTAAGAATCAACCTACTTCATTTTCAAGCATAGTTCTCACTGTCTATACATTCATTTTACTCAAGAAACTCACAGACTAGAAAAGCTAACCACAAGAAATGAGGAATATGGATTCTTATGTTCAAATTGCATAGACCAATATAATCCCATGCCAAAAAGTGAATTAGGTCTCGGAGAGAATTGCAAGAATATTGGCCAAGCCAAACCACAGCTAAGACTAATTGAAATGCTGCCAGCAGGGTAACTGCTAGTCGTATACTTCCGTTAAACATTTGACTATTTATTGGTTGCCTTAACTGAGTGCCTATGTTTGCTGTCCCGGCCATCAAAATGTGAAGCGCTTCGCACTGTCATTAATTACAAAATGGGCGTAGAGAACTCATTACCGCGCCGGAACTTTAACAGTGCACGTAGAACAGCTACTGGGCTGGTGAGCGTTGGGCGTTGGGCTTAGGCTAAGCCGCTTAACGTGCAAAATCAAAGTTGAGACACACAATGAGCCTGGCCGAGCACAACGATGCTGCTTAACGAGATTTCTCGTCAGACAATGACAGCCCGGATGGCAGCACCAGGAACATTCGGCACATGCACGCCATATGTACACCAGCAAAAAAAAGAAAGAAAAAGGTTAGTGTACATGCGGCTTAAACTGGGACTGCTGTGGAGCAGAGGTGGCAGAGGTGGCCGCAACGCACATGTTTCTCATTAACGCGACTATTATGCGCTTAGCCGTGCCAATTACCCGGCTCCGGAGCAGCTACTGAAGCACCAGCAGCAGCAGCAAAGCCCGGGAATTAATCATGGACTTTTGTTTCGACTTAATTAAAATGCAGCTGCCGAGCTGAGCAGCTCAAGAGCTGGACAATAAGGTTAAAGGTTACAGCCAAAAAAAAAAAAGTATTATAAATAAAAAGAAAGAAAGAACTCACCTATCGGCTATGATGTACTGGCCGATGCGATTGACTGCGACGCCCGCGAGGCAATCGAATTCACCCTCGCCGTTGCCGTATTCGCCAAACTCCTTGACAAAGATGCCATTGGAGTCGAAGACCTGGACGCGATGATTGCTGGAATCGGCGACGACGATGCTATTGTCGGGGCCGACGGCTAGGCCGCGCGGCCATGTAAAGGATCCGGGCTCGCTCCCCCGGCCCCCCAACTGGAACAGCTGCTGGCGCTTGCGCAGGTACACCTGTTTAGGGATAGTACCTGCCACTCCGGTTATACCGGCTGCTGCTGCTGCTACCGTAGGGGACGTAGGGGAGCCTAGCCCGTTTTTTGACCCGTCATCGTCGGACGAGGCCAGCTCATTGGCCTGACGCAGCGGCAAGCCCAGGCTCAGGCGCCTGGACACATCGCTGGCGGTGCTCCGGCTGCCAGCAGTGCCGTGCGCATGCGACCCCGCCCCCGTTGAGCTGGAGGCGTGGCTGTCGCGTGCGCTACCAACGCTGCTGCCACTAGGCGCATCCTTGGAGCTCTTATTGCCATATTTGTTCTTCAAATAGCGCGCCCACGAGCTGAGCGCCTCGCCATCCTTGTTGTCCGCCGAGCTGGCCAGCGCGCTGCGTGACGAGCCGGCGCTCCGATCCGTTATCGGCGAATTGTCGCGCGACTTCAGCGCATGCGAGGAGCGACTGCGCGCCAGATCGCTGCTGCCATAGCCGCTGTACCTGGAAGACATGATCGAAGCATTAGACATAAGGCTGCCCCGAACGAGCGCTGAGCTAGGCGTTGAGCGGGGAATGCACAGGGCTTGGCTAGTTGGCACTCTCAAACTGTCAACTGACTGTCAAACTGTGGACACAATAGCCAAACGCCTGCAGCACATATGCACAACGCCTCGCGCAGCCCTCGTTTTGGTAGTTGAAATGGTTTTTTCTCTTTGGAACTGGTTCAAATGAATGACTGCTTGGTTTTGTTTTTTATGCATGAGGCGCGCTACGGAACTGAAATGGAACACTGCATGATGAGTGTGCATGAGACTGCATGAGATTTGTACAGAGTGGGTAACTGCATTTGAGAAAGACAGTAAAAAAGAACTATACAAAATGGCTTAAATCCTGTTAATTTCGGTTAATTGAACGCGCAGTAAATATTGTATGTGTATTTTTTATATTTTTTTGGGTGTCACTCAAAAAGCGACAAAAAGTTTGTAAAACAAATGAAAAAGAAAATAAAAAATTGTAAACAAACGAAATCAAAAAATATAATTTTAAATAACTTCAATTAGTGAGTGTGTGTGTGTGTGTGTGTGTAGAGTGCAACATAAACGAGAACGAAACGTGAAAAGAACGTGGGACCAACACGCAGAGAAACTCGTGTGAGAAAAACGAAATGAAAATAAAACTCATAAAAAGAAAAATTACACAAAAATCATTTTCGATCATAAAAATAGAAAATTAAACAGGGCTGGACAGGGGCGACGCGGGGGGCATAGCACACGCACAATGAAAGCGCCCAGAAAAGTCTGTATATATAATAATCATAAAATATAGATATATATATAAAGTATTTTAATGCCATATATACAACCGATAGCGTCCTATGTACAACTGAGTTATATTTTGGGTGTCGGGACTGGTTCGTTCTTTTTTTTTGTTTTTTTGGTAATTTCTTTTTTTTTTTGTGGTTGGTTAGACTGCGCACCTTGAGGCCAAGTAAGCGGACGGCGAAACTGTTGTCGGCGACACGGGCTCATCCAGATCGTCGTCCTCGTTGCCAAGCTGATGCGAGGAGCGGCTGCGCGCCAGACGGGAGCGCCGCTCCTTCATGGCCAGATAGCGGGAACGGCCGGTGCCGTAGCGGCTGTCCGAATCGTCGCCGGTGCCGTTGGCGTCCTCATCGAAGGAGGCGGTGGGCGTGGATAGCGAGGGTTGCGTTACAATTGCGCTGCTCTTGCTCTTGTTTAGAAAGCGGCTTGTGTAGCTAGAAAAATGTTCATTTTGGTTGCGGTTTTTCTTTTCTTATGCTTACTTTTATTTCTATTTTTATTTTAATTTTATATTTTTTGTGTTTTGCGATTTGTTGTTGCTTTTGTTGTATTTGCATTGTCGTTGTTGTGCCTACACAGAGTGTTGTGCTGTGCTGTAGGTGTGTGTGTGCCTCGCACCTGGCTAAAAACTTTATAAGCCCCTTTCCCGACCGCCTAATGAACTAACTTTTAACTAGCTTAAATCTCTGTGTGTGTGTGTGTGTGTGTGTGTGTGTAACGAGCTCAGTTCAGTTCGGTTCGTCAATGGGTACACCCAAGCCCGGGTTGCCTTGGCTTCACTTATTTGGCAATCAAATTCAATTAAAATACAAAAAACAAAAACAAAACTCGCAAAAGTTTCTAATTAAATTCACGCATTTCACATTATCGCAAAGTTCAACAAAAGTGCGAGAGAGTTAAGTACATGAAATTATGGCGCCCATCGGCGCAGCTGGTTGGCGAAGTATCAGGGGATCAGGATGCGGATTGGTTTAAGGCCGGGCAAAGCAACACAAAACGAACGCAGCAACAACTACAGCAACAACTACATAGAAAGCAACAACAAAGCGCGGTATTTAAATACGTAATAAAAAAATACTGAAAGGAACACACACAAAAAGCTCATTAATCCACAATTGTATTGTATTGTATTTAGGGCAAAAGCTGCAGTCTGCGGTCCTTTGTGCTATGCATCAGCAGCTCACACACACACTCTCTCTCTCTCGCTCGCACAAAAGTAGGCAATGCTTTTTGTTATTCCTCTTTTGAATACAGGCATCGATTACATTCAATATGCCATTGCGGTGCGTGCAAACAATGCGGGGGAATGAATGAAATGAATGCACCACAGCCGCTGCATGCGGCATGTTTGAGTACGTTAATTGCTTTGCACTTGTTTACAAGTTGAAAATATAAAAAAAATTTACTGCTGCAACAGCAATCAAAGGCAAGCAGGAAAAGTAAAGCTGCCGAAAAAAAAGCATGCTTTATGCTCATAAATACATATTTTATTGTGCGTCAGCTGAATACATTTAAAAACAATGACTAAAAAACTGCCTGTACTATCTGTCGCTTTTTCAGCAGCTGTACAATTTGCTGTCAATCAAAAAAAAGAAGGAGAAAATACCGCCGTTGGCCTCAAGTTTTAATTACATTACGCAAGCTGTGTGTGCGCCCTCAAAGCTGACCAAAGGATTCAATATTCAATATTATTGTCAATAAAATAAATTAAAGAACGTTCGCACACACACACAATGACAACGAACCCTTTTTTGCTTGTATGTGTGTGTGTGGCCCCGAAAGGTCATTGAAAATTGCTGTGAATTGAATTGAAGCTGCTTTCGAGCCACTGAGTGGCTCTTTCACAACCACCAACCACTAGCAGCAGCAGCAGCAGCCAAGCGGCATCTGCGTCAACTTATTTCAAGTTCTAGTTGGCTCTGTCCCTATTTAACCCCTTGACGTCAACTCCTGTCGGAATGTGCACGTTTGACATTTGTAAAACATCTTCTGGCATGGAAATGGAAATCTGAGTGCTGTTCATTGAATGCTGACAAAGATTTATGGGACTGCTGCAAATCTAGTTATAGATAGAGGTGACAAAAAGACGCTGGTTCGAATCTCGGAAGTTACCTGAATTTAGAAATGTTGTCATATATTAAACTACTTCGGCAACTATGCACTTTGAAAATAACGAATGTTGCTCAAGAAAGTGCAAAGCCAACTTGGGTTAAGCCCTTTAACCTCTGATGCTATTAGAGCTTGTCATTGTTTGACTTTTGATGGCAAGACAAAGGAAAGAAAAAAAACTTAGTAAGAAGCCAACTTGTGCAAATTTGTCTGAGGCGTGTTTTTTAGTTTGTTAACTGCAAAATGCTTTTAATGAATGCCCAACTGAGCAATGATTTAATGGCTGACTGTGTGCGCAGTGAAATAAACAACAAAAAAAAAAAAACAACGACAATTTATGATTGCGAATGCAGTTGCACATTTAATTCTCTTGTACAACAGCACATCGAGGGGGGAGCGGGGCAGGTATTACAACTGCATCTAGGGTATTTATTTAATTTCACGCAAAACATCCGCAAGTCGCTTTCGGTAGCGCGCCCGGTAGGGTCTACTTATGTACGGTATGCTAAAGGGCAGTGCGCTGCAAAGACGAACACAGATACAGATACAAATACAGATACAGTCAGTGACATACATATAGAGAGGGGGTAGATAGGTGGGGGGGTAGGGATGGTTTTTTATTTTTTTATTTAGCTACGCGCATGTTTTACCTAGAGCTGGCTGTGGCTGTGGCTGAGGCTGTGGCAGTGGCAGCTGACGACATTTTATGTAAAGGTTATGAACTTGACTATTAAACGCCACACGAGGCGTATGAGCAACAAAATGGCCACTGCGATGCTAATGCCAATGTGACGCAGTTGTACAAAGCTGCAGCAGAGAGAAATCACATCTACAATGTACGCACGCTCAATACACAAAAACAACAATAACAATAACAAAAACAATTGAACTGCAATGGCATATTGAATATCTGCATGAATAGAAATCAATTAAATTTATGGTGCATATCAATTTAATGACAATTATTTTTGGCATTATACTATTGAATAGCGAGAGTGCGAGTGTGTGTGTGTATGCGTAGGGCCACTAATTAAAAATGTAAATTAATCGCACGCACTTTGTTATTATGTGTAAGCTGTAATTTGATTAATGCATTGGATAAACAAAAATCCAAAAAAACATATGTATATTTTTGTATTAAGTGAATAGAAATGTGATATTCGGCAGGCCGAATATTAAATACCCTTGCAGCCATGTTTAAATCTGAAATTTTGCAGGAGAATAGAACAGGTTTATGTCTTATTGGATTGTTGCTTTGTGAATATAGAACTATATAATTGTTACCTAAGGACTGAAATAGTTTGAGTAGAAGAAGCAAGCAGAAGAATATAAATAAATTATATAGCATAGCTAGCTATTTTTCCTTACTTTTTAATTAATATTTTCCCATTTTACTTTAAACTCTCAAATCAATTCTGTGACCTCCCCCCCCTCCCCCCACCACACGACTCTTCTATCTTTTGAGGGCAATTTGCCGCAATATGTTTCTAATGAATTCTCACAAGCATCTTTGTAAATTGAAGGGTTAACAAGAAATACAAGTTAATGATTTTTCCATGAATTTTCCACATTTGCGGGCGGAATTTTCGGAATCGCCGACCTAGCGAGCAGTCATCAATCAGTCAAGCAGACAGTAAGTGAACCAGTCAGTCAATCAATCTTTCAGTTAATTAGTCAGTCAGTCTTTCAGTTAATTAGTCAGTCAGTCACTCAGCCAGTCACTTGGTAAATCTAGCAGTAAGTCAGGCAATCATTTAAAAGTGATGGAACTATATTTTGTTAATATAAATTAATATAATATATTATATTGCCGGTAACTCTCTATAGTACTGAAAGATCAACATATTATATATCTGATCTATATCTGATCAGAAAAATAATATGCCCATTGTAAACTACGATAGTGCGAAATGCCTCACGAATTATGCATATCCTCTGCAAGGGTACATAAAAAGCAACTGACAGTTAATTTATTTTATCAAACTCGCATATATCATTATTAATTAAATGTTGCATGTGTGTGTGTGTGTGTGTGTGTATACGTATGTGTTGTGCATGTTTTATAATTAAAAGCCAAAATCAATAGCAAAAGTTTATCGTTAGCTACATTCCATGACCCATGCAAAGATTAGTCGTAAAAAGCATCTATTGAATCGTTTAGCTTGGAAATACGGATGGAAATACCTGCTGCTGCTGCCGCTGCCGCTGCCATAGCGATCCTCGGTCTCGGCCAGGTGATGGGCCGCCGGCACGGGACGTGTGCGCGGCGAGCTGCTGCTGCCGTAGCCGCTGCTGCTCGAGTTGGGCGTGGCATAGCTGCTGCGCGTCATGGCGGCGGTGTCGTCACGCGAGGCGCGTCTCGCCTCCAAGCGATCCCGATAGGAGCTGCCCGCCGATGGGGCCGCCGTTGTGGAGCTGGCCGCGCTGCTGGGCGTCGATTTGGCAGCGCTGCTGCTGCTGGTCGCGGTGCTCGTTTTGGGCTTGCTCTCTGCCTCCGACTCGGATTCCGATTCGGAGCTGGTCTCCTCCTCGCTGCTCGACTCCGACTCGGCCTTCTTCTTGTCCGCGGCACCGTTGGCATTGCTCGGATTGCTGTGCTGCGGCAGGAAGCGGCTCACAAAGGGCTTCTTCTCGGGCGTGGCCGTTACCGTGCTCTCACGCGTCGTGGAGTACCGCGCTGTGCTGGCCGCCTTGGGCTGGGCATTGCTGCTGCTGCTGCTGGGCGCTGCGTTGGCTGCAGCTGCTGCGGCTGCCGCAGAGCTGGCTGAGCTTTCAGTGGAGGCGCTGCTGTCGCTGCTGCCGGAGCGCTGCGTCTTCTTCACAGCGGCCACCTGGGCGGACACGGCCGGTTTGGACTGTTGGGTAGGAGTGGGAGTTGCATCAGAGTCTGTGGCGCTGTCAGCCTGTTAGTTGTTGTTGTTGTTGTTGTTTGGGTTGCAAGCGAGCAAACGAAACGAAATGCAAGTAGAGAGAAAGATATCGATATGCATATGGATGGATGGACATGTGCAAGTGACAACGATGCGTGGGCAGTAGCAGACGTTGCGGCAGGGGTTGGCATGGAGCCAGGAACTGGAGCCAGGGAATGGGACTGGAACTGGGACTGGCAGTGGGATTGGGATTGTCAGTGGGGCTAGGCAAATGTCAAAGTCAGGCACACACCGCGTTTGACGCACACCACAAGCGTTTGTCATAGTTAACTTTAGGTATCTTTTTGCGAGGTCAGTTCGAAACATTTGCAAAATATCAAAAATAACTAGCAAGCGGACACATTTTAAAGTTTACTAAAATATTATTGAACTAAGAAGCTTTTCGTCTAAGGAGATATCCTCTTTAAAGATGTATTTTTCTATTTATTTGTTTATTTATCTATTTGTTGTTAATGAAAAAGAAAATTCGGGAAAACCCGAGCAATGCCGGCTTATTTCTGCTCCTCCAGCTGAGTCGATTCTGACGAAATTGATTATGAGTCTTTGAATGTGTGCCTGAATGGCTAAGTTACCCAATTGGAACCGGTAGATGGCGCTGCATGAGTAAAATTTCTTTTATATTTTCTAAACTTTATTGCTTTTTTTGTTTATTGATATTTCCGAAATGTATCGAACGACCTTTTCAATTTCCATGTGCACAAAAATGCCAAAAATACTTGTTAACAAAACAAGACAAATATGCAGCGAGTGGTGCGCATATGTCACACACACACACACGGATACTCTCGCACGCACACACACACACACGCGGAAAATGGAAAATGAATACGTTGTTAAACTGACGGAAGCAGCCACGTTGACAGTCATGATGAAATGCTCCCATTGAACTTGCCACGAGCTGGGGTAACAATGTAATGTGCAGGCTGTAGGCGAAAGAGTGGAATACACACGCACACACGCACACTCATACACACGCACAACAGCAAATATATACAACGGACATCAGAAATTTGTGACAATGAAAATCGAAAAAATAAAAATAAAAAGTGTATAAAAAATAAAAGAAAACTGATAGCAAGAGAAATGTCATTTGTTTGGGGTTTTTTTTCTGCGGTTTTGGCGGGTTTTTTTTTTAGCTGTTTTTGTTGCCGCCCAAAAACGTATAGAGATATTTAGTTAGGTTTAAGCAAATTAACATCACTACCACATCGTTTGTCCACTTGCAAAAAACAGAAAGATAGAGAGAGAGAGAGAGAGATATACAGAGAGAGAGAAACGGATATGCAAAATAAACATAACAGAAATTACTCGAGAAATCGTTTGTTTTTTTTTCTTGTTTCACATAAAAAACTGTGTTTTATTTGTAACTCTTTTTTTGCAGTCTCTAACTAAGCATTAAACGACAAGGTAATAGATGTTAAATTACTATGAAATCAAAAGTATTTTTTTGTACAATTCATAATTTCTGATGTCCCTGCCTTGGGTCGAAACTTTCAGCAATGATTTGTAGCTTTTGCTCAAAAAGGAAAATTCCCGAATTTTCGGCAAGCATTTTTAGTAGTCGATTAGGTGCTGATTGTCGAAAAGGTTGGACCCAAAACAGCATTAAAATGAAAGGCGCTCCACAAGACAGAACCATGAATGAGGTAAACGCAAATAAATGAAACTTAGCTTAACACATAAAAAACAAAAACAATTCATTTTGGCATTTTGTTAGCGTTCAAAACATAAAAAAGGTAAAAAGGTCAAAGGTCAAAGGTAAACAGGTAACAGGTAAACAGGTAACAGGTAAATAGTTAACGGTTAACAGTAAGTAATTTTTGTTTTTGTTGTTGTTTTTTTGTTCATATACAAAATATAACAGACTTACGGAGCGGGGGAAAGTGTGAACACTGAACACAAATAAAGAAGAGTTTGGACAAACAAACACTCGGCAAACATGGCGTATACATATTTAATACAGAATACTGTGCAGCAGCCCAGCCCGACCCCCCGCCGGGGAGACAAAGTGACAAAGTGGCAGCTAGCGGCGTGAGAGGGCGACTCTCTATCTAGTTCTCTGCCTGATCACCATCCGTTTCATACTCCTCCTCCTCCTCTTCCTCATCTTCCCCATCATTCTCCTCAGCTGGCTCAGCAGCTGCTGCTGCTGTCTCTGCCTCTGCCTCGGACTCGCTTTCCTCCTCGGTTAACTCTTCTTCAGTCGCCTCCTCTTCGTCCTCTTCTGCATCTTGCTCCATATGCCTATCGCTAATTAGCTCAGCAATGCGCTTATGCTCTGGCGCCTTGTCCGCCAGCTCAGTCTCTGGCGGCACCACATTTATCACTGGCGCTGGCGCGCTCTCCCCCTCCCGCTCTCCCTCACTCTCACTGGCTGTCACCTCCTCGTATTCATACTCGGAGCTGGAATCGTTATCCACTAGATCCTCAGCGGGCGCCTGCGCCAACTGCTGCTGCTGCTGCTCTTCCTCCTCCGCCTCCGCCTCCGCCTCGCTCTCACTTCCTTCACTCTCCGTTTCGCTGCTGCCACTGTTGTCACCGGCCACGCCTTCTTCTTCATTTGTCTCATTCACACTTACCTCGGCTCGCGCTGTCGACGCTGTCGCTGTACGCACTGGAGATGACGCCGCTGCCGCCGTCTGATTGTTGCTGCTGCTGTCGCTCTCCTCGCTGGCGCCCTGGCCGCCACGCCTAAGTGCGGCCACACGCTCTGTGTTGGGCCGCTGCTCGCTGCTGGAGTCGCCGCTGGCTGCTGTTGAGGTGGCTGCACCTGATGCAACTGCTGCTGCACTCTTGCGCTTCTGGCGCGCCAGCTCATCCTCGTCGATGGCTGCGGCTGCTGTTTGCTGGTTCTTCTGCTGTTGGCGCTGCATGGCCGCCTTTTGCGTTTGGATGGCTGCCTGAACGGCCGCCTGAGCAGCGACCGCTGCATCCGATTTCTTCTCCTTCTTCTCCTTGCCAATGTCCGCCAAGCGCTGTACGACACGCTGACAGTCGCTGAGCCGTATGATGCCGCTCAGCTGGCCGCGCGACACATCCTCGCTGTCCAGGACGCGTTCCTTGCGCTTGTCGAGCTCCTGCTGGCGCTGTTGCTGCTGCTGCTCGCTGTCCGAGTCCTCGTTCTGGTGGGAGCGCACGAAGCGCGAACGGAAGCGCGACGATTTGGCGGCTCGACCCGCCGGCTCGTTCTCGTAATCGTTGTCGTAATCGTACTCGGAGCGTCCATAGCGATTGTCGCCGTACCTGTCGCTGTTGTTGCTGCTGTTGTTGTTGTTGGCGCTGCGCTGTGGTCGCTCGCCGAACTTGCGGCCGCCGAGCACGGGCTCATCGTTGTAGCCGCTGCGCTCCTCCTGCTGGCGGAACTGCGTGGCCAGACGATGGTCGCTCTTAGAGCGCATCAGGCCGGGCTGCAGTGCGCTGGGCGGCGCCAGATGCGAGCTGCTCACCGAGCCGCTTGGCGTCGAGTGCGGCGCAATGTTCAAATCTCCAAATGTGGCCAGATTCATTACCAGCTGATTGGGATCTATGGAGACGAGGAAGCGCACACGGCGACTGTAATCGTTGTTCTCGTACTCAAAGTGGCGCAGAAACTCGACGGTCTTCAGGAAGATCTCCTTGGTGTCCATCAGTTCGCAGTCATCCCATTCGACGGTCTCGTTCATGTACTTGTCGACAATGTCGCAGTTGCTGTTAATGTTCGTGATCTCCAAGTCCAGATTCTCCTTGAGCGTTGTCAGATTGCGCAGCTCCACGGCCAAATAGCGATCAATTTCGCCCTTCAAGCCATCCGATCTGTCCTTAATGGCCTTGGTTATGCGCCGATAGATCTCATCGATCTCTTCCGTCACGCTAACCGCGTTCGTCTGCAGGCTGGTCGTGTTCTTCTCGATGATGGCCAGCGAGTCCTGCAGTCTATGCAAGCTGCGACGAATCTGCAAAGGCGAGAAATTAGCTCAAAAAAGTTCTCAGATTGCCAAACCAAGTGGCGGCTCACCTGTGAGTTGAAGCGGGTTATCTCGCGTCGCAAAATGTCCATGTGTGCGCTCTTGCAGTCCTCGCAGATCTTCTTCTCGCAGTGGGCACAGTGGGATAGATAGGCTTTCTCGGAGCAAACGCCGCAGCGCTCCATTATTTGACCTAAGTAAAATGGAACAATGGAAATGAGACATCATCAAGGCGCTACTAAAACGATATATTTCAAATTTGCAGTACCAAAGCGTTTCATTTAGTTTCCAGTGTATTGGAACTGGAACAGTGCCAACAGCTTACTTTAATCGAGCTGCTATCAAATTTTCACTAATAAAACTGCTTGTAAGGTTTCCAGTGTTAACCTAAGTAATGTGGACTGCAACAGTCGGAATGGAACAAAGCTTCATTGTTTTAACTTAACTTCAGCTGAAACAATGGGAACGGAGCAGTAGCAAGGGGTTAAAGTAATAAAGCTTATTAGCTTCACTTCATAGCGTTAAATAAATTTACAACCGTGAACTTTAGCTGGAACAGTTGAATTGGAACAGTAGCCCGGCGTTTCAGCATTTGAGATCCTAAAAGAGCTCGCCACAAAAACATTTCATTTCATTGCAAGCACAACCTAACAGTGCCCAATGAGCAGAATGACACGAACATGATCAAATTCCGATTCCAAAACGTTTCATGTGGGCTACAAAAGTGTCAGCTGTGTCAGAGCAGTTGTTTAACAATTTAAATTCCACTTGTTCTCCAGCACGTTCAAACAAATCGCATTCCGTTTTCCAACTTGTTTAGCATTGTCGAATTTTTCAACAGCCCCCCCCTTAAAAATATATACAGAGTAATGTTAAGCATGCACCGACTTGTCGCTATTCCAGTTGTAAAACTCGACAATCAAATGCCAAGTGGCAGTAGCTGTTGCAGTAGCAGTAGGAGAAGCAGCAGTAGGAGCAGCGGCGGCGACAGGCCGCCAAGCCATCAATTTGCACTGTTGGCTGGCAACAAGGCAGCGACTGCGTCTTGTATCAGAGACTGCGATTGCACTTAAAAGCGCATAACATGCCAACTGCTTTGGGTTTGACTAGGGCTGCTGCTGCAGCTACTGTTGCTACTGTTGCTACTGCTGCTGCTGGTCGGGACTAATGCGATTTGAAGAGTGTCGCCAAATGCTGGAAATCAACTGCACCTAAATGCTCTGCTCTATGTGCTCTAGATGTTTATGTGTTGTCACTGCCAAGGCACATCCTGGCCGGAGCATGCCAATGTCTTGGCTATACAAAATGCAAATAACGAGCTGACGCCCCCCTCCTTACCTCCCTGTACAAGCCGCTCCTGCAGTCAACGAGCAACAATGCAAACATTTCACAGTTTCCCAGTCACAGTCACGAGTCGCAGTCGCAATCGCAATCGCAGTCACGGTGGCAGTGCGAGGAAAGTAAACTTTTCTGCATCAATTGCTGGCAGGATGCCCTCCACAACATTTCCCTCTAGCCGCTCGATTCCATCAACTATGCCGCAACGCCACCCGAATCACAGGCATAACCATTGGCATTGCCATTGCCTGATGAACTCGCCTCGGCTACCAATCTCTGCGGCCTCGCTCACTCCGCTGGGCATGACAATAAACTTACCAAACACACACACACACACACACAAACACACAGCGTAGGGTGCTTGGTTAGGGTGTCTCTCTGGGGTAAGAAGAAAGCAAAAAAGAAAAAGGGTATGCTTGCTCTGCGCCAATAGTTGGCTGTATTTTCTTGTGTAATCATATGGAAAAGTGAATTTGCAAATACTACATGAGAATGCGAGTCCTTGTATCATCGCATCCAGTTATCCATAACAGCGCGGCTTGAAAGGGATTTCGCCCCAAAAATTCAGCAGAAGCAACTTTTGCCCTTTGTCTCTGAGACAAGCACACATTTGCATAGCAATTGTCAAAAATTGTTGAGAATTGTCAAAAAATACTCGATGCTTTGTCTGCTTATTAACTGCCTGATGCTGATTGCAGCTATATGAATACACTCAAAGCACTCAAAGCACTCAAAAGCACTCATAATAAACGGAACACTCATCGCACATTCCTTCGACACTTATTTGCATTTGCTGATGAGTGTCGGTTGCCGGTTGTCAGTTGTCTCTTGTCTCTTGTCGATTGTCGGTTGTGTTTGTCCTTTGCAATTTGCTGCGACTATCAAGTTTCAAGTTATTTGCATAGTCATGGTTACAACCTGATACCGCAGTATGGTCCACAATGCAAATTATTTAAAAACAAGAAAGGAAGTCAATATACACGGCACGCCGACGATTAAATGCCCTTGTGGACATATAGCTTACGGCCTACGACTCGTAGTTGCTGAACTAGATGGAGATCTTTTGAAAAAGAGAAAAGTTTTCCATGCAATCTACTTTTCTCGATTCTACCTATAGACCTACATATATGATAAAGGTAAAGGTAAGATATAACAGAAGAAGATAGACGTACATGCCTCTATCGACTTGGCTGTCTATATGGATCAAGAATATATATATAACGCGTACGCAGACAGCTTGTTCTATGCACATTTCATGACCCATTTATACTACACTCTGTTAGGGTATTACGAGCGAAAATTCAACACACACAAAAAATGAACCGAAATCAATTTGATTTTGCTTAGTTTTAATTGCGGCCGTTGGGCGTGCGGTGGGCGGGCGGTGGGTGGATGGCTGCACGGATATCTGGAGTAGGTTGTGGCTGATTTGTAAAACACACAAAGCGCCAGATTTTTAATTGGAAACCAAATATTATGGCCATGGCATTTGCTTTTTATGCGCCATGTGTTTTAACACCCTTTTTGGTGATATATAAGGAATTTAATTAAAGTTTAGACATTGCAAAAATTTATTAACAACATTTTTCGACAATTCGAGTAGCCAAATTATCAAAGCGCTTTTTCCACAAGATATTGCAAAAATATTTTTGCCATTTTTGTTGTAAATATTTTATTTTTTTTTCTCTTTTTTTCTATTTTTTTTGAATGAAAATCAACGCAGCGTAAGCAATTTCGATGGCAAATTGCAAATTGCAATTTTCATTTGCGAATGCACAACAATTTTAATTTGTGATAGATGGACACACAGACACAAGGACGGGCCGGACAGACGAACGAGATACGCTTTGGAGTCAAAAAATGCGAATAATAAAATGCCAATGAAACGCTTTTGGCCTTTGAATTGATTTACTTGGAAGGGGGGCGTGGCTGGGGGTTGGACTTACCTGAGGTGGGATCGGGCAGTTCGCCTGTAATTTCGATGTGCAGCTCCAGAAAACGCTGCAGCGTGACATTCGTGGGAAATGCCTGGACGCCATTGTAGGGTATACGATGTTCGGCACGACACTCGGGACATTTGACCTGCAAGTGCAATCAGACGTGAGTAAAGGCAATTACTTCCCCCATCAAACGATGCAGTCAATGCGCGTTTTACACGTTCGACGGTTAATATAGCTATATATTTATATAAAGATATCCACACGGATTTATAGCGATTTTTTGATGTGTGATATATCAATTTTGTAACACGCTTTAAAAACCCGCACACAGTTTATGTTACTTTGCAGTGCGGGCATCTTGAGCGTGTGCCAGCTTGATTTCTGTCTCACTTTTATTTTTGACCCTGCCCCAAAGTGTTGGCAAATCTTTGGGGCCTGGCTGGTTAAAAGACAGTTATTGGTAAAGTTGCGGGTTTTTCCCTTTACTCTTTTTTTTGGCAGTACGCCTATTTGGCCAGCCAGTTTATGGCACACAATGGACAGGCTTACCAATTATTTGCGTGGCGCTGGCGCAAAGCCAAAATAAATTTTATAAATATACGCACACACACACACACGCACACGACAGGCGTCTATAAGTAGCGCAGTAGACACATATCCATTATATGTATATACAAACATATAGATAAGTATGCCTGCTTTATATGTAAATTTTATAATTTTTCAACAGCACACAACAAAAATCGACGCAAATGCGCCGCAAGCAAGCAAAGAAAATTTACTAACAAAAAAAAAAAATTCAAGAAACAAGGAAAAATTACGTAGAGGAAAAACAAAAAAAAAACAAAACTCAACTCATTTCCACAATGTTGAGTTTGCCTTTTGGACACAGAAAATGTTGTTTTCATTTGCCGCGATGCGATTTCTTGTTCGTCGGCGGCTTTCGCCGAGCGATTTATTAAGCAGCTTTTGGCATGTGACGTAGTCGCTGAATAAATACGCCGCATTTAACAAAATTGCCTTAGACACACACCCACACTCACACACACGCGCACACTTTTGGCTTATGCATTCGACTGTGATTATGATTTATGGGCTTTTGTGTACATGTGACAAATAATCTTACCTGACGGCGCACATAGTCGACCAGGCCCTCCATGCAGGGCTCCATGCAGAAAGAGTGCTGGCATGGCAGCAGCTTCGGTATGCGATACCTGTCCAGGCACACGCAGCACGTCAACAACTGTTCGAATTGCTCCATGGCTCACTGCAAGTAAACGAGAGATAGAGAGAGGGGCGTGGGTGAGTAAACGCAATCAGACATTATTAGACTTGATTTGATTAGATGGCAACAGAGACAAAGTCCTGCCAATTTGATATTCATATCATTATAAATTCGCGTATACCTCCTGCCGTTAAGCTCATCATAAGATGCCCCCAAATCGGATTGCTACATTACGAGCCCTCACATTTGAATAAGCAAAAAGGAAAATAAAATCAAAAAAAAAAAAAGAACCAAAGTCTCAGGCATCAACGTAAATTGACCATTTCTGCGCCATTGTCGTAAATCGCGGGGCGCCCGTCGGGCAGCCAGTCACTGCGGGCCTTGCCAAATATTCTAAGCCACAAATCTGCTTATGGCTGGCTTCATTAAAAGCGGTTTATTTCAAAGAACTCAATACGGCTCACACACAAAACAACAACAACAACCCACATGCCCGGCAGTAGCAGTCGCAGTTTGCAGGGTATGGGCGCAGTATATATACACATGCTGCAGCCTGATTGGCAATAACTCAGCCTTAATTGTGAGCACACTTGAGTGCTAAACACCCAAGTACACTCGACTTGCCACAAAAATTGCTTACCTGCCACTAGAGGCCAATCGAAACTGGCCGCAAATATTGGCCGGCATATGTTTATTTTATTTGATAGCTCAAGTAACTGGCCCAAAGACATTTTATAGCTAATCGAAGAAGCTTAAGTCGTAAATAAATATAGATAAAATGCAAATATAAACAAATGAGATGGGAAATATATTAATTACAACTCTTAGTCTTCACAGCCTTACGATTACTTAAAGACATATTTATAGTACTCAACTGAGATGCTTACCCTAGAAAATAGATTCACAAATATCTGCTTTAGTTATTTACATTCATCAAAGTCTTTAAATACATCATACCCTACGTACTGTTCGCTCACAGGGTATGCAATACAAGTAAGTGATATGATTTATTTACTTCCCGCACATCCTTTTGAATCTTTTCCAAACACAATATTTTACTTCAACTTAAATGCAAGTCCCAGTTGAGCTCTGCTTGAAATTGCGCTAGGATTTCGCATGGGTCTAAAGTAATTTCTGGCAGCTGCTGCCGGCCCGTTGAAATTCTCATTTCAAGCGAAAATAAGCTGCAAAATGCGCAACTTTTAATAATAAAAATGACACAGATTTTCCCATGATGCCCAAAAATATTTCGCTCTATGCCACATATACACTACTATATAAATAAATGCAATTTCTCGTGCAGTCGCCTATATATTACGTATACGCCACGTCAGCGCACTCGGGCAAAACAGGCAAACGGGCTGCTGCCACGCCCCGTGCAAACGCCTCTTCCTGCACACCAATAAATAAACATCGAGGTGCACCACAAATTGTCGTCGTGCGCGCCTGTTGGCAATTATTGTGTGAAAATATTTAAAGCGTTGCTTAAATGCGGCCAAAAGTTCACATTGTATGCAACACGCCCCCGACACGCCCACAGTTGCTGCTCAACAAAAAAAAAAAAAAATGAGAAGAGAAAACTGATGCGAGTGGCGTGCAATTAAGTGGAAAATACGCTTAAAATCAAATTGAATAGAAATTTTGTCGCCCGCTCAAATTGTGCGTGCTATAAAGTGAGATAAGGGTGAAGGGGATGCGGGGTGGCGGGGTGCAGGGGTACATTTTGCAAGTGGGCGTGGCTGCGACATGTGTGGCAAACGAAACTAATTCTGCAATTGCATCGCTGAATTGGCGACGAAAGGATTCAAATGAAAGGCATGCGCTCGCATAATAGAAACTGCCTTTAAAAACGAACCCCCCCCCCCCCCATCAAAAACCACTAAAAACCGCTCGCCACACACCCCTCACCCCTGACCATGCCCATCTCACTCAACGTTCTTAGTTGAATTTGGCCGGTTGCTAAAGAGCTGGGCGTATGCCGGGCCAACACTTCAGAGCACATTCAATGCACAATTTGAATGGCCATTGAAAGCGCCAACTCTTTGTGGGCAGCACTCAACGGGACGGGGGGCGTGGCATGGGCGAGTAATTTAAGCGTGTGTTTATGTCGCTGACTGCAATGGACAGTGCTTTAATTTTACAATTCCATAAATAAATACATTAAAAACATATATGCAGAAAACCGAACTCAATAAAAACTTAAACATTCGACGGGTTTTTATGGCTGACTATAGAATCTGTGCGGCACATGAAGACCAAAATATATATGTTTCTAAATTAAAAGAGACATTAAGTATTATGGCTGGAAAGGAGGCTATATTGACGGGCTTAAGGGGCGGGGCTACAATTGGAAATTCAGAGGCAGAAAAACAAAATAGAGGGTATATATTTGGTGGTCTAGCAGATATATGAGGAGCATAATAAAGCTCGTTATTCCTGAGTTTTCCATACAAAGACTTATTTTACGAACAATTCTTCCGATGGAGCTTATGATAGAGTACTCAGGTGTTGATAGGACCCTTACAGAGGACCTATAGGACCTATACAGAGCATGATAAAACTCGTTATTGCCAATTTCGGTTAAGATATCTTGAAAAGAAAGAACTATTTCATGCAAGAACATAATTCCTATATGATCCAGCCGATATTACACATGGAACAATCAAATGTGAGACTAAAGACGAACTTTACCATATCGAATCGGTTGTTGATTAAGAATTAATGTAATTAAGATTAAGAATATTGTTTAAAAATTGTTTGTTATTCAAGAATATTAAATCCCTATGGTATCTAAGAATCGGTTGTTCTTCAAGAATATACATATATGCTTTATGGGTTTGAAGAATTCTTCTTCTCTGCATTACACATTACACATTTAACTAAATTATAATACCATTTTACAAGGGCATAGAAAGGGCAATGAAAATCTACTGCATGCTCCTAGTCTATAGAAACTATAGAATCTGTACGCCAGATCGATACAAATTTGCAGAGAGACAGAGATAAAAAGAACAGCTGGAAATATACCCTGTTTTATTACAAAAACAGCGCTCATTATGATTCCATCACACATTTCTGAAGGTTTCGAGTAGTCTTGAAATATTAAACTAAAAAATACAAATCATTTGTGGGCTCTATTCACTTAAAAGTAATATTTATTATTTATTTCGTCAGCGTTCTTAGCGCAATGTTATTTTTTGTATTCTTTGTTTATTCGCACGCCAAGATTGATGGGGACAGTTGCTCAATGTTTTGTTTTTCTTTAGCCACAGATACACATAGACTATATGCACAGATATAGAAAAGGCATTAGCCTTGGTGCATATAATTAGCCAATTATGTGACAAGCGGCTGGCTGATGGCTAGCATGGCTAGCGGAAACGGAAATGCGTACATTTTGAGTTCATTACAAATGAGTTCAAAGACTTGCCACAGCCAAAGCCAGAGAGCTGTTGACCCTGGACGCTTGCCAGCTTCAGCTCTGGCTGCTTCAATGCGTTTCCAATTTGGCCATTCATCAATGCTTAAATGGGTCAAAAACTTTTCGCCAGCTGTCCAAAGTGACAAAAATCGACGGCTAGTTGATAGATCTGCCGCGATTGCCTGTCAGAAAAGCGCAAAACGCAGCAACAACATGGAACTGAATTGCAGCTCGCAATTTGGGTCACATAGTTGGCAGGGCCAGCGAAACGCAAAACCGCAGATAGAAAAAAACATAAAAAGAAAAACTCACCAATAGATAAAGGAAAATGTGGCTGCTGCTGCTGTGTGAAAGCGGCACTCAGAGGCAATCATAAAATGCAATTGGTTTGAAACTCGACTAGACAAAGAAACTTTGCACGCACTTTACGGTAAATATAAACGATTTTCCGCACGTTGATTAATTTAATTGAAATTTACGGAAATTTTCAATTTTCCAATATCGAAAACTTAAGATACTTTGGCAATATCTTAAAGATATTCTTTCGTACACATTAACTAGTTGAACATATATTGCGTTTATATATGTAAATTTATTGCAATTAAATTTCTGCTATACTATATTTGTATTTTAGATTAAATTTAAATTAAAGCGCTGCTAGTTTTTGCAACGCGTCTCGTAGAATTCGATTGGAAATGTAAGAACCGACTGAAGGCAAGTGAAAATTGCCAAGCACATGAAGCAACGGCATAAAAGCGAAAAACAACAGACGAACAAAATAAAACAACAACACTGTATAATATTTTAAATATATACAAATCAACGCTGCGTGTGTGTATATGTGTGTGTGTGTGTGTGCGCTTGTGTGTCTATATATACATATATGCATATAGAGCGCAGCGATGTCGAGATACAAACAAACAAACGCGCGATCGAAATACGAACGCAAAAAGATATTCTTGGCAACGTCGCGCTGTGTGTGTGTGTGCATGTGTGTGTGTGTGTGCGCTTGTGTTGGTTTTGTATCTATGCATTGTATCTATGGCTATGCGCAGCAGCTCATTAATGAGTTACATTTGTTGCACGTGTGTGAATTGAAATGAAGTTTTCACATTGTTTGTTTTGACTTCAGGCCACAAGAAAGCGCTGCTAATTGCAGCCCACAGCAAAGTAATTTGCCTAACACACACACGCAAGCTGAGAGTGTATGTCTCTCTCTCTCTCGCTCGCTCTCTCGCTCTCTCTCAGAGCATCCGTTGACGTCACCAAATGACTGACTATTAATAAAGCTGCCGGCATTTTCCGTTCGCATCTAAAGTATCTAAATCTCTGTGTGAGTGTGTGTGTGTGTTTCTTTTTGGGCCGCTGTAAAGCCTAAAAATAAACTCCATTGAAAACTGGAACGCACATTGGGCTATTTGAATTACGCCCTAGTTGTAACAACTTATAGATACTTTGGCTAAAATTTCAGTTGTATTACCATGTCGGCCATGTCGGAAATGTCCCAATTGCATTGCCATGATGCTGCGAATTTTCCGTGAATTTCTCCCGAATTTTCCTTATTCACGCGGCTCGGGCAAACAAAGGCGCATAGCAAATAACACGCCATGGGGTCCATTAGCTGCTGCTTGCCATGTGGCGCTTGTCGAGCCCGAGGCGAACAAAGGCAAAAGGCGAAGACAGCAGGCAGCAGGCAGCAGCACAGCTCAAGGTCGTATCCATGTGTGTGAGTGGAGAGAGACCCTTGGAACGGGGCGACAGGCGCTAAAAATACGCAATGCGTTTGCCCAGAATTCAACATGCGACTGCAAAAGTGCCTAAAGATAGAACTGCGAATACTCCGGCTATAAATAAAAGCCAGACACAAGTTGAAACTTCGCAGACTGCAGGCGAACTCCGTGCGAATCTCAAGCAATGCCAAACTAAAGTGAACGCAAAAACTTTACAGAGAAATAAAAATCCTTAAAACAAACCCAACCAGTTGCAATTTAATGGCAGCAAACTAATTGTTCAGGTTTGGCTTTCATATATGCAAAAGAAAGCCGCAATGGGTTTTCGGTATATTTAAATAATTGATTGAGGTAAAGTTTTCAAAGTAAATGCATTGTTTACAATTTATTTAAAAAGAAGATGCAAAAATGTGTATTAAATGCAAACAAACAAGATATGTATGGGACAATTAAAATATTTTCTATTATATATATTGTTTTTTAATTATATATTTTTTCAATTAAATAAAGCTCCAAAATCTTCAAAAAAAAAAAAAATTGACAAAAGTTTCATTTAAAAAGAAAGACTTATTAAATTTATTATTTTTAAAGTAAACCTTTTTTTATTTGGTGAATTAATTTAATTTTTAAATTTTTGCTTTACTTTGGCTTTATTCTAAAAAAAATAATATATTGTTTTAGACGGAAACTAAACCCAAAGGAAACCGCCCGTTTAAGGGCTTATTTATGATGTATATATTTTCTCAATTAAATACGTGCCAAAACGCGAACGGAAATGTATTTTAAGATACTTTTGCCCGAATTTGAAAGCTTTAAATGAAATACTTATGTACTTACAGCTTCTTTTTTGGGGTTACTTTCGCTCGGCTTTGACTTCCTGTTCCTGTTGTGTATCCGAGGCGCCCCTAAGGGGGCCCTGCTGCGCTGCTGTTAACTGTGATGGCTGCAAGAGAGAGAGACAGAGAGAAAAAGAGAGTAAGAGAGGGAGAGATGAGAGTTGAGCATTGAAAGCAATGCTGCATGCCAAATTGCATGATTAATCACTTGAGTTTTGGCTGCCAATCAACTAGTTACGTATGCTGGCATTCGAACAAGGCAGCCCCGCAGCCCCCCCGCCACCAATCAACCCCGCCCGCACTCTGGCCACAATCAAGGTGCGCGGTGTAAACGATAGCCGATGCCAAGCTGATCAATTTCGCAGTTGCAATGAATATTACATTACAGGCGCCGCACGGAATATGCCACACAAAATGACATATGAGCCGAGGGCTATTGTTTACCTGCTCATTATCGTTATGGGCTGCGGCCACACGGTGGCCTTTAATTGCATTTCCACAAAAGAACCGCAGCAACGGGCATTTGCAGCATATTGACAATGCTTAAAGCAAGTTTGGTGCCAAATGCTGCAAGCCTGGCGATAAGCGATATGGGTATTTCTCCTATTATGATTGCACAATGTCGAGCTTAATTAACGAGCTGCAATATGACTGTCGCAGTTGCAGCCGTGCAATTGCAACTGCGACATTTTAATATCCTTCAAGGATTGTTTTTTAATAAAGCGCCGATGGGCTGCAGCCAGCTGGAAGCAGAACGCATTCCATTTTAATGAAGTGCCCGAGTTTTGTGTACAAGTTCTCAAGATATTATTGAAAGAACAACAATAACTGGGCCTTAATTGTTGCCTAAGAGATTACTCGGCAGGTGAGCGATATATAATGAATATGCATGCAGTCAAAGCTCAGGTGAGCAGCTATCGATTAAGGTTTTACATTCAAGCTGCTGGAGCTTTGTGGAGCATTGCATTTAAGTTTCGTGCTTACATATTTGTTATTCCGATTGTTTATTATTCAAGCATATATATACCATATTAAAGTATTATATTTATTTCAAGTCATGTTAAATAGCTTAATATGTCTTGTGAAACTTGAACTGAATTTTTATTTATTTTTTTTAAAATTTAATTCTTTGATCTTTGAGCTGAATTTAAGTTCCAACTGTCAATTATTCAAACAGATTTATTCCATATTAATTACAATTTCCCAAAATTCTCAAGTCTTTTTGAAAATCTTTCTATGTCTTCTAAAACTTAAGGTGAATTTAAGTTTCCCAATAAATTGCAAAGGCATTTCACTTGTGTTGTATGTGGCAAAGCCCACAATTAAGTACTTTATCTCACTTCAATCGAACCTCAAATCAATTTTAATTATGTATTTTATCTCTAAATTCAACAGAATAAGGCACAGCTCGCCCTCTATTATAGTTTTTCCATTTAATTATTTTTGCTTTAAATTAAATTCCCAATAATTTTGCATTTCAAATTGCAATTCACTTATTCAAGGAGGTAGCTCGCCAGCTCTCTCTCTCCCTCCCTCTCTCTCTCGCTCTCTCTCTCGCTTTTATCTAATCAAACATCAAATTCATTTAGGTTTCCTATTTATCGGCTAATTCAATTCCCAATCATTTTGCAAATGCAGTTCGCTTTTGTTTTCCAATTACGCTGTGCGCGAGCAACCTTGAACTTCAGAGCCCAATACGCATACGCCGCGTGGCACCACGGGCCATTGTGGGCTTATAGCAAATGTCAGTTCGTGGTATATGGAAATCTGTTGCATACTTTTGGGCGGGAGCGAGCCAAATGCAAAAGTGCTTTTCCCTAAAAACTGTATCTACGCGCCGCCCAAATGGCATTTAATCGCTTTAATTTATTTTACAGTTCGCGCAAACAATGAAAATGAAATTGCAGATAAAAATCAATTGTGCTAAAGGCAAACAAAATACGCAATATAAACAATCAGGTGTGAGTAAAAAAAAACCAAAAAAAAAAACAAAAGGTACGCAAAGATATTTATATAGAAAATAAAGTGCCATAAAAACTGGGCGCCAAAGTAAAACTAATAAACGAGCCCCAAAAAGCGCCGAGCGAAAGGCAAACATAAAATAGAATTATAAAAAAGCTTCGAATAAGCAAAGCAACAAAATGGGAAAAAAAAACTGAGTAAAAATGTCGCTGATTGAATAAAACTAAAAATAAAACGCGGCGTATGCGCAATCTAACTAAAGACCAACTCAAATTAGAAATAAAATGATAAAAATGCTACTTTTTGTATATACTTAAATGTGATTATGTTAAAATGTGTTAATAAAAGCAGCAACAGCAACAACAGCAACAACAACAACAACAACCAGAGCAGCAGCATTGAAAATGAAAATAATTTTGACAGCTCTTGACGTTGTTGGCTGCGGGGTGCGGGTTGCGGGTTGGGGCCGCTGTCAACGGCCAGGTGACATTTTCATTTTCAGCTTATTTGTCGGACTTGTTTTCAATATAAGTATGCATATATGTATATGTATTTGTTTTACATAATCAGCGCAGCTTTGCAGCTTATTCAATAATGCACTCACTTGTGGGCCGCGGCTCTGCAATTTGATAATTTGAATTTTGATAACTTTTGCACACTGATTCGCATGCCTCGGCGGCACGTTGTGTACGTCCAGCAATTTGGCCGATCCAACTAACTTGCAAAACTAACTTGTAAACGTTTCGGCTCGAGGTTAAAATTTAACACAAGAAATTCGTGTGGCACACCGCACGTCCTGCCTTCGGTTGCACGCACTACGCGTAGCGCGGGCAGGTGCAAGATCTACAGGCACTATATATACTATACTCTACTATGCTATATATATATATGGACTCTATATATATGTATATCTGTGCTATATATCGAGACTGGGCGAAACTGCGACACGTCCACTCGCGAGCGTGCTGCAAATGAAAATGAATGTTGGCTCTCACCGTTCGGCCAGCGGCAACATCTTTGATGATCAGCCGTTCTGAGGTGAATTTTATAAAAATAACGTGCAAAACAACAGCAACAACAACAACAGCAACAACACTAATAAGCACAACAAATTGATAGAAAGAATTTCGCTGTCCACTTTCACACACTTACACACACACAGCAGCTTTTCCCCGCCTGTTGTGGAAATCGCTTAAATCTTCTTTATAATTATTTTACAATGGACATTCTTAAACAATTTTCATTGTCGTGAGTGCAGCCAAGGCAAACATGGCTGATTTTAATTATTGCTATATAACAGCTATAATTATTATTTGATTTTTTTCACCCTCTTTGTATGTCCGAAATCCTTGAATATTGGTAAGAAAGGGTCGAATGGTTTGCTGCAAATGTTTGTAACAGGCAGCAGGAAGCATCTTCGTAAGGTATATCTATTTTTCATCAGGACGATGAGCTGAGTCGATCTGGCCATCTCATGTCTGTCTGTCTCCCTGTCTGTGTAAACTCAGCAACCACAAAAGCTCAAGACTTGAAAACTTAATTATATATTTGTTATGGTATCTCCTTTCACTTTCCCAATATCGATTTTGGGACATGGCTTTGAAGCTTCTTTTAAGAGGAGTAAAATATACAAGAGGATACCTAACATATACTTAACTTTAATTTTAGAATATTTCACTCCTTCAATACCTTAAACCATTTCCCCCAGAATGGAAAGAAAACTCAGCCTCAAAGTTGGAGCCCTGCGTCTTGCTGACATATTTTGACCCTGAGTATCCAGTAATCGGTATCTGTTAGTCGGGCACACCCGGCTCGAGCACTCTTACTTGTTTTAGATTATTTATTTCGCAGTTGCTTTTTGGCTGCCCACACTTATTCGCTGTGTCCAGCCACCCACACATTTTGACCAAAATTGAATCATGAATCATTTTCCCTCTTTTTGCGTGTATATTTATAAATGGGTAGCTCTTCCATATTTATTGATATAACAGCATCGACAAGTTTATACATGTGGCTCGAATTTATATGCACAAATAAACGGAATTGTCTGCACAAGGAATTCGCTTTTCCAGCAATCACAAATTCATTAAACATGAAAAATCCCCTCCAGCAATTAGAGGGCACACAGAGTATGAAGCTGGTGAAGTAAGTATGTGATTGCAGCTGAAATACCCTATAAATTGTGCCAATGAATGCGGCGAAAATGCTATAAAAAATGGTGTCCTGCAAATGGACAACAGTGTCAGCAACTGAAGAGAGTGCAGAGGCAAAGCAAAGCGTATGACTGTAGCTCCTATACCCTGTAAATTGTTGCAGAAAATGCAGACCTAGTCTATGGTATGTGTATGATATAATACTCTGCAAATGAACTAGAAACAGCAGACGTAAGTAAAGTAGCTAAAAGAACGAAGTATAAAGAAAGTTGGTATCAATTGCGTTCAAAAATGCTGGTTTAATGCAATGAATATGCAAAACAGCAACAATAATAGCACGTAATTTGAAAAACTCATTGATGAACTCAAAGAAAGTTTGTGATAGTTGCTGTAATACCCTGTAAATTAGAAAACTGGCTAAATCATACCAAAGACTGCTTCAGGCTAAGTTGTACTCATGTTTTGGCAGAACTTTACAAAACTTAAATTTCTAGTCACATTCTATTACCTGATTTCGGCTAGGTCTTATTAAAACCAACTGAGCCAAAACTTTTTCTTTAGCTGCTTCCTTTAGCATAATTTAAGCACACATACAGACAGATTTAAGTACTGCTCGAGGCAACCCATGCTGCATATAGTGGAAACTACTTGTGCCGTTGTCATGCTCTATACTATACGGACACATCATAACGTATCCATAATCCCAGAGAAGACTTTAGACCCCCGAGCGTTATTCATTCAGCAATGCAAGTGTAAAACGGAACGTGCAATGCCAATGCAAACAGCTGTGTGTGTGCGGGTGTATGTGTGTGCGGGTGTGTGTGCATGTGTATGAGTGTGTGTACTTGTGTGTGGCAATGGCCTCTGTGCGGTCGGACTTCATTTGCGTTGCTATTAGACTGCTTGTCTTTTGTTTAACGCTGCCAGCAACAGCTCCGGCTGCGTTTCCTGCCCCCAGCTAACCCCTTTGCCGCAACCGCAGCCCCTTCGCCTCTGTCTGACCAGCTGACAGGCTATTGTCAATCTGTGTTGATGAATTTATGTTGTGATTTTTCCGTAAATGCACTACGCCTCCCAGTTGCTGCTGCACTTGTTGTTGTAGATGTCCAAGATATTGCTGCTGTTGTTGCTGTTGCGTTTGACGTTGCTGTTGTTGTTGCTGCTGTTGATGCTTTTGTTGTTGTTGCTGCAGTTGTAATTGCTCCTGTTGATGCTGCTGTTGCTGCACTTGATGTTGTTGTTGACGTTGCTTTTGATTCTGTTGTTGTTGCTGTTGCTGCTGTCTTTGCTGATATTACTGTTGTTGTTGGTGTTCCTGATGATGCTGCTTTTGCTATTGTTTCTATTGTTGCTGCTTTTGCTGCTGTTGCTGATGTTGTTGTTGTTGCCCTTGTTGATGCTGCTGTTACTGCACTTGAAGTTGTTGTTGTTGCTGCAGTTGTTGCTGACGTTGCTTGTGATGCTGTTGTTGTTGCTGCTGTCTTTGCTGATGTTGCCGTTGTTCTTGATGTTACTGTTGTTGTTGCTATTGCTGCTGCTGTTCTTGTTGCTGCACTTGACGTTGCTGTTATTGTTGCTGTTCCTGATGCTGCTGCTGTCATTACTGCTGTTGCTATTGTTGTTGCTACTGCTGTTGCTGCTGTTATTGTTGTCGCTGCTTTTGTGTTTTTTGCTGCTGCTCTTGTATACCTGCTGCTGTTGTTGTTACTGTTTCAGCTTGTTGTTACTGTTGCTACTCTTGCTGCTGATGTTGTTGTTGCTTCTGCTCTTGCCATTAACGCTTTTGCTGCTGCAATTTATGACAGCCATGCCATATTATACTCATCAGCAAGATGTCAACGCGCCGCAAATGATGTCCGCCTTACGCCAAGGCGCACTCGTCTCTCATCATGGACTAGGTCATCTTTGTACGCAGTACCCCTCCAACCGCCTACCCCTCCTCCACTCACCACCACCCCTCCTTCCCCTACCATATTTATAAGTCATTTGTTTGGCTGTTAAATGCGCATTTAAAAGCAATTCGCATTCGCATTCGCATTGGCTGCTTTGTCTTTGGCCTCAAGTGTGACGCGTGTTGCATTGTCGCCACACACACACACACACAAACACACACACACGAGTGCTTGCAACATGTGCGACTTTCTCACATTGTTTAGCTGGTATTTTATAGCCGTGGATAATTGCGGCATCAATTTGGGTTGCATATTTCGAGTGGAATCGTTAGGCTGAAGCATGATTAATTACATCTGATGGATGGCCAATTGGCAGACGCGGATGGCATAACGAGCGCCACAAACAAGCATTATTAATGGACATCTATACACACACACTCACAAATGCGAAGAGTTTGGCTAATTGCTGAAGAAGCTACAGCTACGGGTGATCCTGGCAGGGACAATAGCACAGTTAACTGTTAGACTCGAGTGCCAATAATAATGAATTAGCAAACAATTTCAAGCATTCGGCGCTTGGCAACAGCAATTAGCGAGGGTTGCCTCACAACTTTTATAATGAGAAATAACAGAGAGTATTTTTACAATCTATACAATTTAGAATTTATCTGGCGTATAGATTCTATAGCTTCTACAGAATATATACACCCCTGTGGAGAGACGCATAGAAGAAGACATCTCCTAGTCAAGCCCGTCTGTCCGTCTCCATAAGCCTTAAAGCTATTGTCATGAAACTTTCGATTACCAGCCAAGCGAAAGTTTAGCTATTTATTGGGCAACCCGCGCGCTTAGCTCGTGGCTAAGACTCTGCCAAATACAAACTATTTCAGTCAGACAAATGGCGTTAGGCACATAATAACCAATTTCTCTAAATACGGCCATAATTATGAACGCCTAAGCCTAAATACACGCCTGTGCGTGTGCGTGTGTGTGTGTGTGTGTGTGTGTTGCTGCCTGCTTCATTTGCGCGTGCTTGTTCTCGCGCTGGCTGCTGGTCTCTGAGCTGTGTTTCGGGTTGGGGCAAGGATTTGTCGTAATTAGGCATGCATAAGCATATGCTGTCGTCTGCGCTCAAGGCAGCTGGCTGAGCCGGAGCCGGAGCCACAGCCACAGCCGGAGCCGTAGCCGTAGCCGTAGCCGTAGCCGTAGCCGTAGCCGTAGCCGTAGCCGTAGCCGTAGCCGTAGCCGTATCTTGTGCTGGCCTGGGCAAACACAGACGCAAAACACAAACACAAATACACAAGCGCACAGCGGAGCAGCATGAAAGCCGCTACAAAGGACCCGGCCCTGTGCATAATTAATTGTGCTTGTTGCTTAGACGCCTTCTTCCTCTTGTTGTTGTTGTCGCTCGATAGGCTCGCGTCAAGTAGACAACCAAAAACCGAACTCAACTCGAACTAAATGCTTTAGCTGGGGCGTCTGCTCCTTGACTGCCATAATTGATTGCTTAGCACGTCACAAGCCACATGAGCAGCAGCACAGGCATCCTTTTGGTCAAAAAGAGAGCGAGAGAGAGGAGGAGAGAGAGCCCACAGGATATTTTTAAGCGAATATTTCTTTAATTAGTTGTACGCTGGTAGCGGCTCAAGCAATTAATTGGCTGCTGCCGCAAAACTAAAAGGATCAGAGGACTCTCAACCATATGGACCGCAAATAATATTGCACAAATGTTGCCAGCCACAACAAGCACACGCACTGACACACACACACACACACACACACATGCATTGGCATTTGGAAAATGTATTTTCTTAAATTAACATTAGCAGCATTTGCAGTTGCCATTAAGACAAAAGCCCATTGGCTTGGCGACTGCCTTTTTTGTTTAATGGCCAACAACATGCGTAAACATGGTGCGCAGTTGTGTGTTCGTGTGTGTGCGTGCGTGTGTGTTAGTGTGTTTGCTTTTGCGGCATTTCATTTGCGGCCACAGCTCGAGGCAAGGACATTTTGGCCGGCTGCCTCCTCTGTCAACAGTTGCTGCTGCAGCTTCTTTAAATTATGAGCAACTTCTGTGGCCATTTTCTAGGCCTAAGCAAACTATAAAACATGACGGCCAGCCATTGGAGGGCAGCAAATTAGTCGGGCACCAAAAATTGCGTATACGCACCATTAGACCCTGACGTCGTGTGGCACCTGCTCATAACCCGTTCGCCCTGGCCGCAGCTCTTTGGTTATAAAACAAACGTCAAATGTGCTGTAATGGTGGACATTAACATTTAACCTTCAGGCACAAATTACCAACATTTTTGTCGCCCCCAAGTGACAAACACGCACACACACACACAGAGAGAGGGAGACACACGCATAGCCGGAAAACTTTGTTTGCCTCGCAGCATAAAGTTCATCTTCGCATTGGGCTATAAAATGCCAGCGTGAAGCAGCAGCAGCAGCAGCTGCGTAACATGTGTATGCGGCAGGATTTTGGATGTGGTAGGAGTTTTTGCTCCTGCTCCTGCTCCGGCTCCAGCTCCCGCTGCTCTCCGATGACGATGATGATGATGATGTTGATGACGCTGCCGTTAAGAGTTTGGCGGCAACTCATGACGTTTTCTTTTTTGCTGGCGGCTGACGACGCCTACTGATAAATATGTAGCATGATTTTTAATAGCAATCGGCGAAAAAATGTTCATGTGTGTAGATTTATGACACACACATTTATAATGCCACCGAAAAGTCGGCAGCTGAAAGCCAAAATCCGCCACGCCTGAAGCACCAAATGAAAAGAAAGCAAGCGTATGGCGCAGGGGGGGGAAGGAGGAGGCAGCGGCTTGGGCAGAGCTGCTCGAATGGAAATTGATTTTGAATATGGATGGTTTATACAGTTTATGATTGAATTTCAAAGATTTTAATGACAGTTCAATATAATGAATCAGTTTTCAATTTCATATCCAAATCCAATTTACTAAAATTATTTCTTTATTATTATTGTGGAAGTTAAAGAATGTGTAAATACTTTTCTTTAAATTGTGGAATTGTTTTATAATCTTAAGTGCTTCCTTTTCTTAAAGGAATTCAAAACTTGATTATATATAAAACCGAGTAGATTGAGTATAAATTTGGCAGATATGTAGCGAGCATAGTGACATTTATAAATGCCAGGCTTGGGTAATATATCTTGATAAAAAAAGTTGTTCATACATTTGGACTGATTGTTCCTAGCAGCTATATGATATAGTGGTCCGATCCAGCCGGTGTCGACATAAGAACTGAATGCAACAGAAAGACGGACCTATGCAAAGTTTCAAGACGTTAGCTTTAAAACTGAGAGACTAGTTCGCATAGAAACAGGCAGACGGACAGACAGGCGGACGGACGGACAGACGGACATGGCTTTACTAACTTGGCTGTTGATGCTGATCTAGAATATATATACTTTATGTGGTCGAAAATATCTCTACTCCTTACACATTTCATGACAAAATTATAATACCCTCTACAGGGGTATAAAAAGATATAATGTCAAGTTTAAACTATCTACCTAAATGTCTCATGTGGTTTCTACCAATATAGTTGAGTTTGTAAGTTTATAATACATTAAATCTATCTAATAATTATTTGTATCTATATACGGTCTCTGAAAACTGATTTCTAAAAAGGAAAAGAGGATAACTAAAATGCTGCCTTTTTTCTTAAATATCTGCTGCTTCCTTCCCTCTTCCTTCCTTCTTCCTTCCTTCTTCCTTGCTACCCACCTCTTAGGGTATATTTAATTTCCTTTAATTAATGGAAACTTTAACTTCATTATTAATTAAAGTTTGAACTTATAGATCCTGCTTCGCATGCGTTTGTTATAGACTTTTTTATTTTATTTAATCTTTTTTTATAATTTAATCCCATTTTGACAGCAGTTGTTTTACAAAAATCTAAAATTTTATTTTAGATAATTAAATCAAAATTGAAAACCATTTTGATTTAGACTTTTTAATTAAAAATTGAATAATTCATTTAAAAGGCAAATTAAATTTGGTTTAAGTACCATTTTTATTGGAATTTCGCTTGTGTTTAATTTTATGGCCAAAATTGAATTGGAAAAGTCGTGCAATAAACATTTTTTCGCCACGCTTTTCACCTTTCACTTTTATAGTGCGTGGCGTTGCACTATAAATTCTCAGTGCTTAAGTTTTATTTATTTTCCTGCTTGTCGAATTCGATTTGCGATAACATTGAACACGAAGATTGACCGTCTTAGAACCGCCCCCCCCCCCCTATCCCCCTCACAGTTTTCCGGCCCGGAACAACATCATTTCACTTGGCACTTGTAAGGACCGCAACTTTTTAAGTGCTAGCTGCTGCTGCTGCTTGTTGTTGCAACTGCAACGCCCCGTTTTGCGGAGGAGGGGGACGCTGAGACGGGCTCACGCATTTTTATGACCATGGCAAATACTTTTGCGAATTCAGCTGAATTTCCCAGTCGAGCAGAGTCCCCCCCCTCGCAGTTTCCCCTCGCCACGGCTGACATCTGAATGTTTTTTAGCATTTGGCATTTGAAAGTTTTCGTTCAGCTGGCTTTGGATTGGGTCTCTGGTAATTCGGATTTGTATTTTGGCGCCGTTGTGTGCAGTGCGTAAATTGAGTCATTTCTGCTGCTCCAGTTAAGTTTTGATTGAGCATTTAAAGGCTGACGCGATTGGGTTTCGCACGCTGTGCCGCAATTGAGGACGTGGCTGCCACAATGCGTATCCATGGCAATTTCCTCGATGTTGCCAGGGCGTTGGCCAAACGTCTTCACTTGCCGCTTGTAAGCGGCTTATGCTTGTGACGATAAAGTAAGCGGGAGGGATGCGCTGAAGAAGCTCAACAATTTCAACATCCTGCTTCCGTTGCAATGTAATGGAAACCGCGCTGTGTGAGAACGTGCCACGCTGTGCGGCAGCATTACAGTTGGCAAATGGCAGCACGACGCAATCGCACGACGAACTGCAGGCAAAAGTGTCGCAAACGGAAATCTAAGCAGAAATGAAAGTGACACACACTCGGCCAGGGAGTGCTCAGAGTGGTGCTCGGAGCTGGTTCGAATGCTAGCAGCTATATCACAGCAGGATATCGACTGCTGCCTTGGCTGGCAACGCGCTCTTAGAATTCAGGTGGAAAAATGCCAGGGCATAAATCAAATCAAACGACAACGTTGCCATAGGCATCCAGCATCAGCCTTCATTAGTGTTAAACGGCTAACAGAATGTGGTTGCACGGTGGTCCCAAAAACAGGCGCCGGCTTCAACCACTCGCATGCTACATAATTGCCGAGCCGCGCGCCGTGCCGCATATCATTGTGGCATTTGATTAATTGCCCGCTGCGGCAAATGTGGCAATTATTTTAATTTTTATATACATATATTTTTTCTCGCTCGTGCACAATTTAAGATAAGCCAAAAAATGCGGCCGCATTTAACATTTATGAGCCATAATTCTGGCACGCCCCCGCCTCCAGAGCCTGTCCAGTGCATGTCCCTCAGATATCGCTCTTGGCACGCATATATATCAAATACCATATATTATGGAGTGCTACGCATTTTCATAAAAGCCTCATAAAAGGCGCTGATTATTGCATTAGTTTCGGCGCCGACTGATTAATGCGAGCTGCCGTTGAGAGGCCGACAAGTGAAACGGTGCGTATGCTTAATATCTGGCTCGTTTAATTCTGCCGCCATCGTAATTTGCAACTCAAACTTGAATCACAAATCTCTGGCCAAGTTTTCTGACTTGGCAATCAAATTGCCAAACCGACAAACACCCTGCACGCACCCGCGCAACCACGCCCATAATCTAACGCGCGCCTGCAGCTGCAGCTGCAAATGCAACCGAAAACTTCTTAAACAGCGAAAAAATATATACTCATCTAGTGCCAGACTACAGAAATACCCTGTAAAGATTACAAGCTATCAATAGACGTCGTAGACCAACTGCCAAACATTTTAAATACTTACGAAAATCTTTTAAACTCGCAAAAAATTTGTATAAAACAAAGAAAACAATATATTATAATATATCCTAAGAAAATTTAGCAGATCCTCAAACAATTTAGTCAATCATCATATTATAATTTTCACAGTTTTGAGCTTTAGTTGGATTTTTTCTAGTTCTTAGTCCAAATATGGTTTGAAAACTTGATAAAAACATTATAAAAGTTAGAAAAAGTAGATGCTAGATTTGAAAATGTGCGATTCTCATCCGCAAGGACTCAATCAAAGCCAGCCTCAAGCATTCCACGGGTGTATCAAACTCTATATGGACAACATTTTCGCTGCTTATCGGGAATTTGCATGTTTTATAGAAACGGAAAACTAGCTGGCTGTCTTAACCACGCGCCGTCTTCTCACTTTTGCTTAACTTTTCTGAAAACCCTCTATCTAGCAAGTTTTTTGCTCTCTTACTTGTTGTTTTTGTTGCCAGTGGGGGGTACAGGGTATTGAAAAAGTTTGAAGCGTTTCGTTTTTATTTCTTGGCTAGCAAAAGTTGGGCGCGGGCGTGTGTCTGTCAATTGGACAACTGGGCGAGTCGGCAAGTCAAATAGAAAGTTTCTCGTCAACATTACGCAAATTAGTTTGCCAGCCGAGCATCAAATGCAGGCGTAGCCCTAATGACATTTATACCACAGCCAAGTTTTGCTTGGCCACTATGAAACGACTTTGGAGTTCCCGATAAGCTGAGCGATGAGTGAGCTCTTTGATAGCCACGTGGGAAGCAGGGCTCATCAAGGCAAAACAGCTGAATTTGAGCCGGCGACTTGCCGCTTGCTGGTCCAACGCTTAAGCAACTTGGAGTTTGCGATAAGCTGAGCGATGAGTGAGCTCTTTGATAAGTACTTGGGAAGCAGGGCTGATCAAGGAAAGTCAGCTGAATTTGAGCCGGCGACTTGCCGCTTGCTGGTCCGACGCTCAAGTAACTTGGAGTTTGCGATAAGCTAAGCGATGAGTGAGCTCTTTGATAACTACTTGGGAAGCAGGGCTGATCAAGGAAAGTCAGCTGAATTTGAGCCGGCGACTTGCCGCTTGCTGGTCCGACGCTCAAACAACTTGATGTGACGTTCACAAAGCACACTTATATAGTTTTTTTAGCTTTGTTTTTCGCCCATTTAGGGCTCGTATCTTCCAAAGAGCTCACTCTCGAACCAAAATGAAGCTTCAGTAAAAGTATCAGCTTGGGCTGTGATTTGGTCAACTTTAAGTCGGGACAAACTATTTTGTTGTATATATAGATTATATATATAGATTTTAGACAATTTCTTGGCTGAATTTAGGCATGTGGTTAACCAGCTTCAAGGCCAAGGGCTGAGAGTTGAGTCGAACCTTGAATACATAGTATATATATATTTCTTTTTCCTTTTCTTTGCAGCCCCGATAGACTTAATACTAAATCGAACCTAACTAGTTAGAGTTGGGGTATTTTATATTTTTACTTACCCGAGTCCAGTTTGTGGCCGCATTTCCAGCGCCTTTTTAGTCTGTTCGCATTGATATGCATTAATGCCTGGGTACACCTGAAAAATCATAAAATCAAATATGCATTGAATTACATTGTCTACCCGGGGACAATTATATTATCCCTTTTTTTTATGTTGTTGCTGTAGAAACTTAACTCAATTTGCTGCCCATAAATTTGCTACCACAAGCTCCAAGGCCCCACCCCCTCCCCTCCTCTCCTCCTGCAGCTCTTCACACTCTTAGAAACCAAAGCGGGCGCATTTTTCAGTCGACATTTTGTTGCTGTTTGTTGTGCAATTTTACTTGGGCTCTCGTTTATGCGCAAAAGTGCGTGTAATTCAATTTTTCATGCGCCGCCACGCGGCCAGGACTTACCCTTGTGTGTCCTGGGGTTGGAGGTTGGTGGGTGGGCAGGGGGAGGGGGAGGGGTGGCATTAAGACAAAGGACTCGTACAGAGCAAATATGCGTCAAAGGCATATTTTGGCACGCAATTTCGATGGCATGTCCTTATTGATGAGCGATCCCTTTTTCAGTTATACGTTAACCGTTAACGGTTATCAATATTTGATGGCGGGCCAAGCTTTTAAAACTTTTCCCACTTTTCGTTATTTAACATGAAATTCGTTAAGCGCCTTTTATTTATTATAGATGTGCACAATAATACACAAGAGACGCAGACAAAAATAACGCGCCACGTGCCCCAAATTGCATTTGTAGATGTGCGCGCGTGTTTGTGTGAGAGAGAGGGAGAGGGGGGGGAGTGAAGAATCTCGTCTAGTTGAAGGCTTAACGCTCGAGATCGCGATTGGTGGTACGTCGCCGCTTGGGCGCCACACTGCTGCTCCGCGGCCTTGGCGCCGACCTGAGGGCAGCTCGGAGACCCGGATTGACGCCCGTGTTCTGTGCCACACGCGTTGCATTGGCAACGGCAGCAGCTGCCGCAGCCGCCGCAGCAGCATTGCCGGCATCTGTGCTCCGGTTGCCAACGGCGCCGACTGTGGCCAAGTTTCGCGCGTATCTGGCACTGGCACTGGACACCATTTGCTGGGAGCGCTGTGGCATAAAGTAATCGGAGCCCAGACGATCCAGCATGCTGCGCTCGATGGCCACCTCGAGACCGATGTCCTGGGCCAGCACGCCGTTGGGCATCAGGTTGGACGTTGTGGCTGCTGCTGCTGCTGCCGTCGTCGACGACGACGACGCGGACGACGAGGAGGATGCCTGCACGGGCAGTTCGCTCACAGCCTGACTCTGTGTCTGGCTTGTTGGACGCTGCGGCTGCGGAGCAAGTGTTGTGGCGGCGGACGAGCTGTTGCGCTCGGCGAGCAGGCGTCGCAGTTCGAGGAGTAACGGTGCATTCAGATCGGTAAGATCCGCCAGCTCGTCAATCTCATCGGGGTCCTCATCCTCCACATCCAGATCGGCCGTGAAGCTCACGCACTCATCTTCATCCACGCACATCGAGAAGTCCACAAAGTTCAGCATAATGGGCAGCACGGCGCCAGCATCGCCCGACGCCTCGCTACCATCCAAGGGGCGTGCGCTATACTGGACATTGCACTCGTAGCTGATCAGATCGTCGTAGGGCGAGCGGGCAAAGTTGATCAGCTCGTGCACAAAGTGATTCGTCTTGGGTCCCAGATAGCCGGCCAGCGTGGCATTGAACTCCAAGCTCTTCATATTGATCTCCAGGATCAGCTCCAGCAGCACATCAAAAACGGTCAGCAGCTCCGTTTGGGTGTTGCACAGCAGCACGGACAGCTCCCGATTCGCAAAGCTCAGCAGCCGGTGCACCTCATCCGAATTGCGTCTGCGGAATAGTTAACAGTTATATCCATCTATTTAGAGATATGTATATATGGCGGTCTACACCTGTACATCAGCGGCGTGCAGTCCCGAAAGCTGCGCGATTCGCGTTCCGGCAGCGAGTACAAGTTGTTGGAATAAACGTAGACGCGCCAATAGACCATATAGCGGGATCCCATTATGGAAATCGTCGGGAATTCTCACAGAAATTCGAAAGTTGCCTGTGAAACAAATGAAAGCAAGCAAAATATAATCACAACAAATGACAACTAATGCATTCTCAAGTTTCAATGCTAGTGTTTCATTCCGTTTCGTTCCAAGCGAGCGCAACATAAACACTTGTCTCCATGTGTGTGTGTGCGAGATTGTGTGTGTGTGTGTGGGTAAAGCGAAAAGTTCGCTCTGTTTTTGCAAAAATTAACGTTTCCTCTTCTTACATTGAATGCAAATGCAATGTCTTAATATTATATTTTGTTTACCCGCTCATAAAAGACTCACCAAATGTCAAACAGCTTTGTTTTTCTAAGCCGGCGCATCCAGGTTTACGCCTTCGAGAGACATGTCAATCGCTTTGGAGGGCCTCTAGGTACGTCCGAATTTAAATAGGAGGCGCTTGCACGACGTCATATCGATAACGATAACATTTGCAAATATCGAAATATCGAAGCTTTTGAAATAATCTTAATTAGAATAAAAAGCTCAAATCAAATACGTTTACTGTACCTTGAACTCTTTCAAATAAGTAAATAAAATAGTTGGGACCTATTTCATATTTTTATAGGAGCCGGACAACCCGATCTTAATGTGATCGCTAGCACTTAGAGCTCTTTTCCCAAGAACTCTCATCTGATCTCTTTAGATGACATTCTAAACATTTAAATAATTAGTTGATAGCTTAAGGTAACTCTTTCTAGCTGTCATAGGAATAATTGGCCAGATTTTGATTAAGCACAGATTGCAGATATATCGTACAGTTGTCAGTGCAGAAATTTAATAAGTACGTCTATAAAGGAAGCTCGAAGATAACTGCCAGAACTCTCGATTTTTGGGCATTCAGAGATTTGCTTATATAGTAATACGATGAGTCGAGTTAAATGTTTACTTGATAAAGAAAGTTTGTGTTAAAGCCAAAACAATTTGCTGACAAAGGCAGCCGAAAATACTTGAAATACAAAATAAATATCTTATATGCTTGGGTATCAGAGAATCAGATCCACAGTAGTATTATTTTTTTATTAACTACGTGCACATTTTATACACAAAATAAAATTCATGATATCCATTGGCAATAAATAGCTGAGAAATTGGTACAGAATAATGACATACTTTATGCACATACATATATATGAATATATATATATATATATATAAATATATATATTTATAGACTGCTGGATCAAAAGAGCCTTTATCTCACTTAATGTTTTTACATTTATTGCATTTAATTAACCAGCTACGTTTAGGCAAAAAAAATTAAATAAAACCTTTGGATATGCTTCAGCATTTAGCATATACACATATGAAGTTTGCTTTAACGTGGTTTTTTATGCAGTTATATAGTTTATAAACTAGGGCTTAAATCGAATACGATACACATATATATATACATACATATATATAGTTATATATATATGTATGTGTATTTATATGTATATGTTTATTATATAATAACTTAACTAAGTACAAACATTTACAAATGAATTTCAATTTGGAGATGATATTGCGCATGCGAGCAGATCAGCTTTTGTTGTTATTTCTACTTAGGGTGGGTTCGGGTGGGGAAGGAGGGGGGGGGGGGGGAGCCTAGCAGGGGTTCAATTCGATAAATGAATTTATATATTATACAATCAATGTGTATACTATTATAGAGTTATTATAGAGTTCTATTATATGTGTATATACAACTTAAGAGCTTAAGATTAACCGCAGGTCCGAAAATACCATCCGCATTGGACCTGACGGTTGCGCTTAGCATAGCAATTTGAGTGGTTAACATTAAAGACTAAATTTAAATGTGGTATTTGCTTCTTTTTTTTGTTTTTTTTTGTTATAGTATAGTATAGTCAACAAGTTTATGGGGCCACTCATAATGGAAGGGGTGAGGTGAGCGTTTGGCCAATGGGGTTTAAAACGACGTGACACGAGTTGTAAAAAACAGCTAATAAAAAACTATTAAAAACAAAAAAATATAAACAGTTCGTGCTTAAGCAAGCGGCAAGGCGTCTTAGTAGGCATCCATTGCATCCTGATCCGAGTCGCTGGCCTCAGTGTCAGGTGCTGGTGAGTCTTCGGCATCATCGGTCGCTTCATTGTCATCATTTTCCTCCTCCTCATCCTCGTCTTCGTTTTCGTCCTCGTCCTCCTCCTCGTCGTGCTCGACTGCCTCATCTGCCTCTTCCTCCTCCTGCTCCTGCCCATCATGCACATTATCCTCAATGGCATCGACATATTCGCCTTGGATGCTGCTATTTGCATCTCTGACCACATCAATTACATAGTCATCATTGCTGGCATCGGAGTAGATGCCCAGCTGTGCATCCTCATCATCATCGGCTTGGTGCGCGCTCCCGCTGGGCAACACATTGTGCAGGTGGTAGCTTATCGCATCCTCCACATCCTGCGACTGCTCATTGAACAACCCGCTGCCAGCACCGCCCACACTCACAGTGGAGAGCTCAATCAGCGAATTAGCTATATCATGCATGACGGACAGCGGCTGTGTCAGCGGCACATGGCCATCCGTATTGGTAAGCGCTAGGCTCAGGGCTGAGCAGCTGGACATAGTGTTGCCGTGGCTGGCCAAGGTGCTAGTCACGCTGTTGCTGTGGCTGCGGCTGGACAGATTGCTGTTGCTGTTGTGACTGTAGCTGTGACGGCGCTTTCTATCGCTGCTCTTCAGCTGCCCTGGAAGCTGCTGTGACTCGTCTGAATCCGCTCTCAGTTCACGCTTGGGCGGCTTTACCTCCGCCTTGAGCGTGGCACGCAATTGGCTCAACAATAAGTTTTCCGTGCTGTCCTCGTCGCTGCTGTTGTTGTTGCTGCTGCTGCTCATCTTAATGTGGCTGCGCTTCTTTTTGATTTTATTGCCTGCTAAAGAAATGGTTTTGGATTAGATTTATATCTACATATTATATATTTGATTTATCACTCACCAGCAGCAGTCTCGCTGTTATTCCCACTGCTCTCATCACTGCTGCTGCTGCTGCTCTTGGCGCTGCTCTCCAGGCGCAAATCCTGCGGCTGCTCGATCACCTGCTTCTTGCGGCGTTTGCTCTTCAACCTGAGTGTCGGCTTGTTTTTGGCAGTACGCTTGCGAGCTTTGGTTTTGCGTACCGCGCGCCTCTTGCGGAGCGTTACCTTTACGTGGGAGTCATCACTGCTGCTGCTACTACTGCTACTGCTACTGCTGCTGCTGTTGGTCCAGTTGGTGCCACTGCTGCTGCTGCTGCTGCTTCTGACAGCCGGTGGCAGGCTGCGGTGTTGAGCGCGTGTCATGTGTCGTTTGGACAGACCGATGCGTGGATCCTGACGACGCGCCTCCTCCAGCACTGTCTTCCAGTGCTTGCCCGAGGTGGAGCACACCCCTGTGCTGGTGCTGGGGCCCATAAAGAGCTCACTGGATAAACCGCCAGCGGCAACAGCAGCAGCCATAGCGGCAGCATCAGCGGCAGCTTGTTCCACGCTGTCGCCGGCTGTCGGTTTGGGCGGCGTGCTGGGCTTCTGCTCATCGACAAAGACCACATCAGAGTCGCTATTCGAGTCCAGGCTGACCAGCTCCGGTGTACGCAAATGCGGCGGTTTGCGCTCCAGCACAAAAACGCATTCGTCATCATCGCTGCTGTTGCTACAGTCGCTGCTCTGGAGCTCAATGTGGGCGCTTATGGGCAGACTGGCGCCCGCTTGGCGGCGACCGGTCTGGCTGCTGCCATCATTAATGGCAGCCACTTCGGCATTGGCAGCGGCATCACCGTCATCAATTTCGATTACCTCGTTGGCGGGGCGACGCATACTCAGGTTGATGGCCACCGTTTGGGAACCCACATTTGAAGTGGTGGTGCGGCGTATGGAGATGCCCGGCAGTTCGCTGCCATCGGTGGCCATGGTGACGCTGAAGGAATGTGTTGCACTGGGATTGGTCACAATCACGCTAGTTGATGGCCGTGGCAAGCGGCTCCAATCACTGGACGACTCCGCCGCACTGCCATTTGGCTCGCTGCCATTGCCGCTGCCACTGGCATCCGCTGGAACCGAGACGCTACCCTCGTTGGTGGACACCAAGTCAAGCAGATCCACCTCCACCTCTTCGGCAACACGCGCCGAGTATTGCACGACACGATCATAGCCAATCATATCGTAGGGCGAGCGGGCAAAGTTGAACAGCTCGTGTATGAAGTGATTGGTGCGCTCGCCCAGAAACGGCGAAAGGCGGCGCCGGAATGTGCGGGTCGGTATATTGATCATGGGCAGAATATCGTGCATCAGCTGCATTACCTCGCTCACATTCTGCGGCGAATTCCGCAGCAGACACACTATATCCCGATTGATCCACGGCATTAGGCGATGCATTTGTGCGGGATTATCTCTGAAAAAGATGAGCAAGTCATGGATTTAAGTGGCTTCTATGTGTGTGTTAGATTCGCTCACTCACCTGTAGAAGCGTGCGCTCCACTCGCGAAAATGTCCGGTGAGGCTATCGCTGACCGGCAATGCGTACAGCTTGCGGTCGTAGACATAGCGACGCCAGAGCTGACTCAGCGAGCCGGAACCACCGGCATCCTGATCGTGGCGATAGAAATTCAATAGCTCCATGCGATACGGCTCGAAGCGATTGAAGGGCGCATGCATGCGCGAAGGCTGCGCCAAGCCATCCTGTGACTCATCGGTGGCAGCTGCGTCGATGTCGTTGGTCATGACGCCCTGATGCTGGGGCAAGAAGCGTTGGCGTCGTATGTTCACAATATGAAAGCTGAGCGACGGGTGCTCCGGCGAGCTGGACTGCACCGGATACCGATCATAGTCGTCCAGGGTGCGCACATTGTGTATGATGGTTTTGAAGGGCTGCTTGCACAGTGGACATTCCGGCTTAATCTGCAGAATAAGGATTGATTAACTATGCTAGATGAATGAGAAGCTATCGTTGTTTTAACTCACCTTGCTCCACTCGCACAGACACTTGAAGCAGAACTGATGCATGCACGAGTCGGTGAAGCATTTGCGCCTGCAGCGGGACAGACAAATGGCACAATTCGGTGGCGGCGAGGAGCGTGCAGCGGGCGTGTTGTGTCCGGTAACGGGGGAGCCATTCTCCTGCTGTCTATGTTGCTGGTGCTGCTGCTGCTGCTGCTGGTCGATGCTGACCTCGTCCTCGCCGCTCTCACTGCCGCTCTCTGTGAGATCTGCAAACTGTATGGCAGCAGCTGGCAGTGTGCCGGCAGCAACGGCGCCGCCAGCTTCGACTGGATCAACAATAACAGAGGCGGCGACATCCTCTATATAGGGATGCGGCTCCTCCATCAGCAGCGAATCGGCCATTCTTGTGTGTGACAATTTGGTGCTTGTTTATTAATTATATATGCAAGTTCTCCTGGAACTGGAAATGGACTGAGGCCTCAGTTTCGCGACTCGCTTCGGGTTTTGATGTCTCTACTCGCGTCGCCCCGTCTCACTCACACGCTCTCTCGTTTAGTTATCATCTGGTTTTGTTCGCAGTTGACTTACCAAAGACTGAACATGCGTCTTTTTTTGCATGGTTTTTATTATATCAATTCGCGTATTATCGATGTGCTGCAGTAGCGTGGTTGATGGCCAGTTTTATGGGCTGCAAAATGCCGCTTGCAGTATGTTTATATTTGACAATTCTATTAATTTTTTTACAATTGAAGTCGTCAGAAAATAATTTGCTGTATTCACTTAATAATGATTTCGTATGATTATGGGTAGCACTGCCAAGCGGCTGGGCAGCATTGTCGACTATCGATAATTCCAGTAGCTTCAGCACAAAAAACCGTAAAATTATAACATTTCCATATTTATTGTACAAGTGTACGAAATTATGATTAATTTATGAAAGATCACACACATATCTATGGAATTCAATTGATTTTCCCAACAAGCAACTAGCGCTGCTAGCATATACACATAAACAATGTGTTTTTATTAATAGTGACCAGCGTATTGTGCTCAACGTAAGCGCACAGCAAGAGCAACATTGCGCGACTATACAGCAACGGTTATCGATAGTCTGCAAAAGGCAGCCTGTCCACCGCTTACGAAAATGTACTAAAAAATACATAGCGCGTAAAAATTGTTTGCATTTGGTGGCGTCGATTTTAATTTTTCGTATTTCCAGTGCACTTTTCGGTGGGTAAAACAATTTTTATTGACAATTTGTGCAATCGCTAGTTGCCAAAAATGGACCGACGCAAAAAGCGCACATCTTCGGAGCAGTATCAAATGTACATCGAGCTCATGGAGAGCGACCCAATTTTTGCCAGTGGACGCGTGCCGCGCGATTATGATCTAAACTATTTGACCAGAAAATGGAAAGAGTTATCCGACAGGCTCAACAAATGCGGCTCCGGGCCCACGCTAACAGCGGAGGAGTGGCGCAAGGTGAGTTTTTCCAGCATTCACAGAGAAACCCTGTGGGGCTGTGTTTGTGTGTACGTTGAAGGGTGTGGGGTGGTGAGGGAGGTTATGCGATTATTGGCGGCAAATGACGCGCACATTTGTTGCAGCGCCTAAACGACTGGAAGAACACGACGCGTTGCAAGTACAGACGCAGCCTGATGTCCAGCGAGAAGGATATATCCATGTCGTCACTGGAGACGCGAGCCCTCAATTTGTTTGGCAAGGTTCCGGGCTCCGGGGAGACGCTAATGAACTTGAAATCGGAAAAGGATGATCAGGAGGACGACATGGAGGAATTGGGTCAACGCACATCCGCATCGTTCCAAAAAGATCTGCAAGCGGCCGTTGAAGAGGCCATCAATGATGAGGACGAGGACGAGATGGTCGAGGAACATGTGGATCAGGAGGATCTCACCGATGAGAACATGCACGAGGCAAGCGGCGGCATCGATGGCCCCAATGTGGGTGGCACAACGGCAGTGAACACAGGTGGCGGCGGCTATCGCACCATTGTGGTGGACAACTCGACATATGTGGAAGAGGAACAGGACCACCCCGAGCCGCCAGTAGAGCCCGTCAAGTTTGTGTGCACGACCAATATACACTCGGCCGGCTCCAGCGGCGGCACCAAGCTGATCAACGGCGAGCTGCCAGTCAAGCGATTACGACGAGATCAGGTCATCTACGAGGGTGAGTATTCGCGCTTGCCAGGAGCTGCTGCTCTTGCTAATTTCTGCTTCATTCTGCACTTACAGTTAAGAATGCGCCGCGCTCCTATACGACCATACAGGCGGGCGGCTCACTGCCGACGCTGCACAACACAAAGATGCACCACGAACCACAAGGCACGACGCTGAGCGCCGCATTGAGCGGCCTGGATGCGCAGGAGATAGCGCATCAGTTGAAGCGATTGGCGGACATTAACTACGAGACGCTGCAGTTTGAGATCGCGCGCTTCAAGTTCAACAATCCTGGCTTCCACTACGAGCCGCCGCCATTATAGTCATCGCCCCAGGCAGAAACGCAAAGGAGCAGCCGCCCACAACAACAACAGCAGCAACAGCCACGAGAGCGGGAGCAGCAGCATCAGCAGCGGCAGCGGGAGCAACAGCTGCCACAAGAGCGGGCAGTCGAGCCGAAGAAGAAGTAATAGTTATAGTTTTTATTGACACACAAACACACACACACACATGTATGCTCTGTCAGTCAGTCAGAATTTGTACATTTACGCGAGCTGCAGACAGACGACAATTGAGCACTTCTGGATGGGGCATGATCGATGCCAGCCTATCATAACCTAAAGTAGCCAGTTTTTTAGTTTAAAATTTACGTAGTTCATATATTAATGCAAATCATTTTCTATATACAGTTTCAATTACGAGTACCATATACACACAAACACGCGCATATATATTTGTATTGTAATGCTTAAAGGTACATAATATGTGGACATAATCGAATCCTCGCCTGGGATTCGCTTTGTTCGCTTTGCTACCTTTACTCTCAAGTGGAATCCATGTCGAATTGGACACATAATTTTAAACAAGTTGTATGTAAATGTAAAGAATAAAGTTTACCAATGATAAATACGCACCCACGTCTCCTCTCTGGCGCCAATTGGCCGTCGTCGTCGTCGTCGCCGTTTGCTCCACCTTTCGCTTGTTGTATTATTTTTGTTTGCCATTTGCAGCGCGCATTCCTGTTTATTTATGAGCGCCATGGACTTTTTTACTATGCCCAACACTGGAAAATCCATTAATCATCGACGGCGGCGACGTTGGCAGTGCATTTGGTGTTGGTGTTGGGTCACCTCGCCTGACCGCCAACTGGTGGGCGCACTTTATAACTGTTGAGCCCTTGGGGGGGGATGGGTCGAGCAGCTCATCCGGACCAGCCCCACATGCGATGCGATGCGATGGGATGCGAAAATCATTTTAACTGTTATGTGGCTGATGCAACAAGTGCCGATGACGCGGCCGATAGCTGCGCGGCACAAAACGAGCCTGGCACGCCGCCGCTTAAGAAAATGACTTGGATGGCGACTGCGCCAATAGATCATTTGGACGCCGTGCGCTGCGAATCATAAATTACAATTGCCGCCAGTCCCAGTGCCAATGCCAGTCTCAGTCTCAGTCTCGGTCTAAGCCCGTCTTAAAGCCTCGCAGTCAACGTCAACGCATGCCAAACCGTTAGTTGACCATTTGGTTGCATGGGGCTTGGACTTGGGACTGCAGTTCCGACTGCGGCAGTGCCTCGACGTTAACTGCTAACTGCACAACACGTCGTATGCTTAATCTGTTTTGGTTTTGTTTTCGGTATTGTGGCCCACTGCGCGTTGTGGGTGCCGCTTGCGCTTTGATGAAAGGCCTCCAAGCAAAGCTGATTAACGGGCGCACACATACGCACACACTCACACACACAGACACATACACACACGCTGATAGATGATTGGAGATGGCAGTGTCTGGTGCAGCCAGATGTCTTCTTTTCACATGGCCCCGGCTGGGCCGTGGCAGGTCCATTAAATAGTTCGTGTTGCACTCGTTCCGCCGTTCCATCGACTGCGATTGGGTCTCTGGGACCGGCCTGTTGCATGGATCAGGGCACACACATGACAGCGTGCAAAATCTGACCCTCAGGCGGGTGTTATAACAACAACAAAAAGTTAAAGAACTCTGGCAAGAAATAAAGAAGAATAGTTTCTACAATATGTGAAGCACTCAAAATAAGCTATCGATGCGCTACTTGAAGTTGTTCAGGGCATATGGGTGCGAGTATTGTTGAGAAGCAATTTAAGAAAAGTTATAAGAAAAATTATATTTATCTTCAACTTTATTATTTAAATAGCTTATCTTCAAGGTATAGTAGTTTTTTTCTTCAGTCTACCAACCGGTTCGAGCCACTGTGTTAACAGTTTGTGTACAGACGGTAGGGTAACCGACAGTCGATTAGAAAGCACCGTCATTAATTGACGACCAAACGAAACAGTGACAAAATGCAAGCAAAAGTAACTGTACTGTTAAAAAGCAACCACAAAAGGGAAGAACTCAAAACAAAGAAGCACAAAGTTAAGGATTCCGTTTACCTGCGTAAATGCAATTGTCTTTCATTTGGCGTAATGGATGTGTTTATTATAAATTTAATTATAAATAATTTATTTTAGTTCTTTATTTCTCCTAGAATTTAACTGCATATAAATTATTCAAAAAATATTATTTCAACACTTAATAGCATTAAAAAAATAACATCATTCTAATGTTATGCTGTCAAGAAAGTGTTTTATGTGTTTTTATTGTATGTGCATGTTGACGACAAAAACTGCCAAAACGGCGAATTTGCTAAAGCTAAACAAAAGTCAATCAATTCGATATCCCGAAAGGGTCTTAGTACCTAAATGTATATAAATTATACATGATAATGATACACTAAATATATTTTAATAAAACAATATGTTCGGAATCCTAAAATATTTAGCTGAGAACACTACAGTTGCCAATATTTTGTCCGGGACTGTAGTTGTTTCAATCGAATATCACTGTGTGCAGCATGTACTTATGTATGTAACCGTACTCTGTTCATTGAGCGAAAAATATAACTCGAAGGAAGAATTCAAAACAAAAACGAAACGACAAAGATCCCGTTGTTCTGTTCTCATTGCGGCTGTACCTGCGTAGTTAAATTGTGCGAACTGAGCTGAACAGAACGGGACGTATTGTGCATGCCTGTTAATATTTAACTTCGCTAATATTGGATTAATTACATTTGGAATCAGCTTACAAGGTTAGTTTTTATTAATTTGGCAAAAATAAATATAACTTGGCATTAGAAAAGAGCTACGAGAAAAGTTTGAAGGCCAATGAAAGGCATCTCGACAATTAGAGTGCTCAGCTAAGGGACAGTGCGGCTCGCATTCTCGCAGACAGCTTGTAGGGCTTGAATGTGTAGATATGTATATATGTATGTACATATGTATGTATGTATGTATGTATCACTATCGCTGTGAGATGGCACTATATATTGCAGTTGTCAGCAAGAAGCATCGCTGGCGGCCCAATTGAAATCTCCACATGCATGTATACATATACATATACATAAACATATATATATATATATGTGTGTATGCATATAAGATATACATACATACATATGCTTAAATGAATGTTTTATTAAACGCGTTGAGACTTTGGCGATTCATCTTCATTCGCTGCCATTGCCATTGGCTATTGGCTAGTCAGAGCCAGATCCAGAGACAGACAGAGACAGAGCCACATATGCTGGGCAATACGTTGGCTCGAATCTCAGCGCTTGGCTCTCAGTTACAGACCAAGTTAAGAGCATGTTTGGGTCCCTTGGCCTGGGCCAATGTTCTTTTCCGTTCTGGGCGCAAGAGTGCAAAGCGTTTTTATGCTAGCGATTATTACGCTTGATCCTAAAGCACCAAAGGGTCAATTGATGTTTGTGATGTTGCTGAATGTTGTTGCCGGCAACAACAACAACAACCACCACAAATAGGCAACAACATTTGCTGGCGTTGTTGCCCGCAATTTGCTTTGGAATTTTAAGCAGCGCGACGGTCGCATCGCCATTTACCATTTTACATTTTTACAATTCTACCAGCGTCGCCGTCGTCGCCGCCGTCAACGTCGTCATCATCCTCATAGACGAATATCATTTTGCAGATTTTGCTTTCGCCATGTATTCTACTTATTCGCAGTTGCCTCTTTTCTTATTTTTTGCCCGAAAATTGCATTTCTTTTGGTCGCTTGCAGCGTTGAAGCGTCAGCAGCACTCAACGCTTTGGCTGATATTTTGTTTTGTTTTCTGTTTTTCGTTTTCGGTTTTATACTTCGTTTACCCTTGCTAAGGGTATTATTAGTTTTGTCACGCAGTGTGTAATCACTGGGAGTCATCTTCGAATCCATGTAGTCAATATGTTAGAACTAACTGTACAATAAGTTGTACTGTTATATAGGTTTTATTAAAGTAACAGTAATATTTAAAATAACGCAAACAAAAAAACTAAGCAAAAATGTAGTAGATTATTAAAGCTGCCACATAGATCCATGTTTTTATTGCAGTATTGGCTAAATATGTCTGAATCGGCCGGATCAGACCGCTATATCCTATAGTTGTAATAGACATGATGCGTTTATGAACAATTAAATTGTTTTTAAAGATATCTTGAGCATTCTCTGCAATTATTAGTTTTTAGTATGCACCTTGTATGTGAGCAAAATCTTAACCAAATCCGTTCACTATATCATCTATATATTATGGAAATAATCGTCTATTAATGTTCATTCTCTTAAGTGAACAACTATACAATAAACACACACAATTGGTCGAATTGTAGAATATTTATTTCAAAGCCACTTCACGTAAGGGTATTTAGTTGACGGCGTGCCGGAAATAGATTTTCTTTCTTACTTTTTTTATGTCTAGTGCTTAGACATTTGATATATCACTGCTGATATTCTTTCAACTACATTGCTTATCAACGATTTGGGCTCTTTATTTTTGTTGCTTTGGGGCGCTGTTGGACAGAAAATTGCTGTCAAAAATGTGCAAGTTGTTCTCATGCTCGTTTAATATAGAAATTATTTAAAGTTTTTTTTTTTTTTTGGTTTTTTTTTCGGGCCAATTGATGCTGGGAAAATGGCAAAGTCGTGAACGCTTTGTGCCCGAACTGCGTCAAGCATTTCATCTCGACGACTCTTACGACCATTTAATGACCTACATTCGGCGGCATGCAAATTAAAAAAAAACTAAAGACTATCGCTTACTTTCCTGCCCGCAAATATCATCTTTCATCTCGTAAGCTGATGCCTCTCTCTGCTCAATTGCATAATTCTATAATTCTGTAATGCGGGTCTAGATTATTTGTTCTCTTTTATATTTGATGATATGATATGAGAGCAGCTTTTGTTGTCGGCTACTATATAATTATATTAGCATGATCTATGTCATTAAGGTTCTATATACATGTGTGTGTCTGTGTGTGTGTGAGTGTGTGTGTGTGTGTGTAGTACATGGATATCGCAATTAGTGCAACAGCAACAGCAGCGGCTGCGGCTGCGGCAGTAAAAACAACTATCGACTGATGCGGCTAACAATATGGCCGGCGGGCGTTTATGGCCATGAGAGCGGAGGCAAACGACAGGCCATTATTGACGCCACTGGACATTGGACACGGGATGCTGGATGCGGGATGCTGGACATGGGACGCACGGGAGACCAGCTGCCATCATCATTGTTGTTGCTGTTGACGTTGCATGCAAATTGTGCGGTACGCTAAACATGCAAAAATCGCCTAACAGACAGCGGAAAGTACAAAATATTGAGCGCTGAAATGGTTCGAGCTATTTTGCCATGACAGGGCGCCTGCTGCAGCCCTCACTTGTCCCCCTCCCTTGCCATCGACTGCAGGCCGCTGGCAAGCAGTCATAAACACGCACTAATTGCAGCCATGATTTGTTACACACTGCATTAATGGCGTTCGCAGGACCGCAGCAGCATCAACAGCAGCAGCAACCATTCAAACAGCAACTAAAATCAAAGCCTAATTGCCTATAAATGGCAGTTTTGCAACAAAAACAGAAACAACAACAATAACAGAGACAAGGACAACAGCAACAACAAACTGCACAAAATGTGGCGACATCAAACGTAAAGCTTTCAGCAAAGCGCCAACATCAAGAGCAGTAACAGCAACAGCAACAGCTAGCAACATGTTGGCGACACAGCAACAACAGAAACATTAAAAGCAAAAACAACAACAACATGCAACGACTTGCCAAGCGTTATGCCTTTTGATTTATAAACAAAACTTAGCAATAATGCATTAAAATCGCTGCTGTTGCTGTTGCTGCTGCTCCTGTTGCTGCTGTTGCTGCTGCTGCTGGCTATGCAATTAGGCGCGAGATGAATGTCTGGCAGTTGCAGGTGGGGTGGTCTTGTGTGTCGCCAGCATGTCCGACATATAATCGATCGATCGCCCGATATACAAATCATTTGCTTGATCTCTCACTTGCAGCAGAAGCAGCAGCTCAGCAGTTCAGCAGCAACAGCATAGATGTTGCTCGCGTGGTCAGCGCCAATTACTTAGAGCATATCAATTATTTTGACTGCAAAATAAAAACGCAGCAAATGAGCGAACTGGCCAAATGATACGCAGCAGGCTGATGCACAGCCCAAGGAGTCGTAGCTGCTGCTGCTGCTGTAATTGAACTGCGCGTATTGCAAATTATTATTTTGTGCATTTGCAATCGCATTGCAACTGCCTACTGGAAATGTGCAAGCCATGCCCCCTCGGTGCGTGCAGGGCCATACCGATCAACTTTAGACGCCCTATGCCGCCCGCTTTCCTTTCCCCCGCTCTTCGTGCTTCGCTTCATCTGACCAGCTTGCGCTGCGTGTCTGTTCATATGTTTTCATTACTTTTGCCCATTATGCGTGTACGTGACGCACAATTTGAAATTGGCAGCTTATAAGCCGGATACCAGGCGACGACCAATGTGCACAATTGCAACATCGCCAGCGCCGTTCGTCGTTCGTTGTTCGTCGTTGCAGTTGCAGTTGCTCCGCCCTTCCGCCCGCCCACTACCACTGCAGCTCGTTCCTATGCTTTTGGGCCGTGTGGCTTGCGGCCATGTGCAGGCCAATCGAGCAGACCAGACCAGGCCGGGCCCGACCCGAACCCGACCGACCGACCGACCGACCCGGGCGAGTGGCCCATCCAGGCGTCGCGTCCGACGTCTGTTTGTGGCTTTTGTTTGTTGTTCAAGTTTACAATTTTAATGCACTGCCACTTGACTGTTGACAGTGCAACACGCCGAGTCTCTCTCTGTGTGTGTGTGTGTGTCTGTGTGTGTGTGTTTGTGCTGGGCTATTGATTTTATGCGCATTGCCCTGCAGTTGCTGCTTTTAACTCATTTCGCACATGCACTAAATGAATTTTCAACAGTTAAATCATTCGAAGAAACACTGTAAAATAAAACTGGGAAAAGTAAACCGCTGATTCATGCTGCCTTTTAAGGTGAAGAATCCATTAAGGAACTGCATATCATATTTCATACAAGTATTTATATTAAGAGCCAAGGTTTAATTATGAAATAACCGGAATTATTGTAATAAGCATGTCCTGCTTGGCAATGCAAACAGAATTGTTAATTAAGAATTAACAGCGTATTTGCACAGAATGCTCGACTTAGAGATGCCCTGCATGACGATCTAAACCGAGGAGGACTCTCTATATGAAAGCAAAGCAATCTAACTATAAGCTTTGAAATCTGTTTCGATACACTCAACCCTAAATAACATTTAAGAGTGCTCTAGTTAAGCATGGCCAAGAGGCCATGTATCTTAGCGTATGTTTATGAAAATCGCATAGAAGGGCGACAGTTCAAACAGAGCTGTTAAGGAGCTAATGCGGGAAAAAGAGAGATGAGGTAGACAAAGAGAGAGACAGAGGTAGAGAGAGATTAAAAGAGGGCAAAAATGGGAGACAAATGAGAAAGGGAATGAATAAGAGCGAGAGAGAGAGGGGGAGGCAAGGTTAATAATCAAAACACATTGCCTTAAATAAAATGAAGATTTACTTGACCCTACTTATATATATAAGTAAACTTTATCGTCCATCGACTTATAATACTTTGTGCCTCCAAACAGACGGAGGCTGCTGTACATTTATCCCTTAAGAGTTTGGTGTTTAAAGGTATTTGGGCTTGGGTTTTTATAGTTTGTATTTTGAACAATAACGTGAGAAGAGAAGAAGCAGAACTATTAACTTAAGCAGAGCAAAGAAATGTGAGCAGCATCTGAAGAGTTTATGGACTCGCTGCGCCGCTGGGCCTCACTAAAATTCAGCTGCAACATAAATGAACAGTTAAATAAAGCTTAAGCGCTCCGACTAACGGGTAATTTATGCCTCAAACGTAAAACTCATTACAGTTTTAAATGTAATCCTTAGTTGAAATCCAAATAGCCCGCTCTCAAAACCGCCTCGATACGTTTTAATGGGAGGAAAATGGCAATTGTCAGCGGCCCAAATCTCATTGTCAGGGCCTGGGTTGTCGCTGCTGAATATGATTGAAGTACTAGTTGTTGGAGTCGTAACGAGCTGGCATCTATCATGGCCATATCAAACTGGCATCAAACAATTTCAAATGGATCGAATGAAAAATCAACTGGCGTTGAAAATGGCCAGGCCAATTGCGAAACAGGCAGCAGCAGCAGCAGCCGCCTCTCAGCCTTCTCCTCAGCCTTCTCCTCAGCAGCCTTGTTGACTGTTTTGTATGCATGCAGCGAACGTGATCGGTTGCCTAACAGCAATTTTAGCTGCTAGATATCGCTCCAGAACAAAGTGGCCAACGCGCAGCGACAATCTAGCTGCAGCGAGCGACGCACAGAAGCAACGGCAGCGGCAGCAGCAGCTTCAACTGCTGCTTGCAACAGCAAACAAAACAGCAGCAACTGTTGCTGCTGTGGCTGCTGCTGCAGCTGGCGGGGCGAATCATCGGCGCATTTCACTTTGGCCAAAGTCAATGATTGAAATTCTAAGTTGCAACTAGTTGTTGTTGTTGTTGTTGTTGTTGCTGTTGACCTTTTCGCATGAGAATCGCATGCTGATGATGGATACACTGCCGCTGCGACTGTTGCTGCTGCTGCTGCTGTGGACTGAATCTGTATATAGACTTGGGCACACTGTCAGCTAGACAGTTGCTCAACTGCTGCCACAGCTGTCAGTGCGCACAGCTCGTCATGGGCAATTTAAGTGGAAGTGGAAGAAAGGTTTGGGCAGCAGCAGCAACAACAACAACAACACACACACACACACACACACAGACACATGCACATGCACATTCGACATGTACATCGATGGCAGAATGCCAAAGTCAAAGCCAAAGCAAATACGCGACGGATAATTGCGCGCAGAGCCCAAAAAAAAAAAAATTAAGAAAATAGGAAGTCAGAATGTTGTAAGCGACTGCGTAATACACGTTCACAGTACAACAACAGCTGCCAGCCAAAACATCTTAAGAGAAATCGATTATTCGACTTATCGACATATGTTTTATCGATCTTTCGAAGTGCATATCAGCCCCTCTTGCTCTAAAGCGGCCAGCCTCTAATTTCAGTAGCTCCCCTTTCTAATAGACTCGAAAAATCTAAATTTAGAAAATTGTTGTCGAAAGAAATATTTTTTTTATATTTAAAAATTTGTATAAAAAATGTTCCTACTATTTAGAAAGAAAAAGCAATTCGTTTTCAAAAATCAAGAAAAGTCTCTAAAATTAGTTGAGAAAATTCCAAAACATTTTTATTTTATCGAAAGAAAGTCTTTTAAAATGAGAAACAGTTTAAGTTTTAAAAAGCAATATTTAAAATGTAAGGAAATTATTAAATTTTCTGTTTTCGAATGTTAGGAAATCAATACGCCCGTTTCAGCTTGTGAGCGGGCATAATAAAACAAGCATAGAACAAGCCTTGGCAACAAACAAGCAGCAAGCAACAACAAACTGAAACAACTTCGTTCGCGACGTCGTCTTCGCAACGCGGAATTTCACAGCAGCATGGAAATTTGTTCGATGCCTTGTCGCTGCGTTGTTGTTGTTGTTGTTGTTGTTGTAGCTGTTGTTGTTGTGGCTTTCCTGCTCCGCTGTGTCTCCTTTGCCAGCAGTTTGTTTTGTTTGATTTGGATTTGATTTGATTTCAGCAGCAGCAGCAGCAACAGCAGCATCAACTCAGCTTATTCAAATGCCGCGCACAGTTTGTTGACCCCGCCGCGTGTGACGCAGTCGCAGTCGCAGTCGGAGTTGCACTCGTAACTGCACATGCGCGCCCAGCCGCCCCCGCTCGCTCCGCTCGGTTCGCTTCAGCCGGATCAGCCGCATCCTCCATGTTGCCAATTGCTGCTTGGCAAAAGGTTGGCTGAGCAAACGTCGCCGGCTCGACGTTTGCGGGAAATGCGATTGACGGTAATTGGTTGACGTTTGTCTTATTTAAATTTGTTTTTCTTTGGGATTTTTCCTTGGCCTTCCGCTCGCTCGCCCGCCCCCTCGCCGTTGACTGCGCATGCGCTAACCTGCAGTAGAATGCAGTTGGGAGATTTTTCTGTAAAGGTTTGGATGCCAGGCCAAAGAAATCAGTTGCTAATGACAATTTGCGCATGCGTGGAGAGCCATAGAACTATGCCTGCACTGCCTTATAGAGTATACAAACGTCGCTGTGCATTGCGCCAGATCCTCCCAATCGCAGTCGCAGTTGCAGTCGGCGTGCAACTTTAATTGAAATGAAATGAGTTTCGTCGATTTGTGTTCTAGGAATTTGTTTTTGATTGTTTTCTTGTAAATTTGAATGATTATCGAGGCAGTTGCAACTTGCAACAGTTGCGCAACAACAACAGCAACAACAACAACAACTGCCAGCAAGAGTCGTCGACCCGCGCGTAATTGCAGAACTCTGACTGAGAACCCAGCAGAACCCTAGCAACTGCTTCGACCAGTGTTCAATTGGGGGGAAGTCTCTACTTTGTCTGGGGCTCTGGGTAATTGAACTGTGCGCACTTTTAATTGTGTGTGCATGTGACGCGGAAGCGTCTAAGAACTGGGCCAGGATTTGCAACCAGAGAGAGAGAGAGAGAGGGGGGGGGGGAGATGGAGGAGAGCTGGTAGGAAGCCACTGGCAGAGGGCAATTTGTTACCGCTACATCGCAAATATCGCGTATATATCGCAGATCAAGTTGCGAGCCACGCTAAGCGAAAAGCACTTCCTCAATGTTTAAATAAACATATTGAGCGAGCAACGGCAACGGCTACGGCGGGCGGGCGGGCGGTAAAGAGACGGGTGGCAGTCAAGCTCAAGATTGAAACCGAAACTGATGCGTAGTTTAGGGCGATTTACACAGTTTAAACAGACGGCGATACAAATCGCCGGCACATGAGCCGCGGAGCCAACTTGGAGGCTGCGCCATAGCAGGCAGCTGTTCGAGCCGCCGCCGCCGCCAGCTCCACAGTTGTGCCTCTGTCTCTTCCTGTGTGCCATAACTGTAGCAAATGGCCAGGCAACATGCAGCCAGGCCGTTGGGCAGAACGAGAACGACAGCAACTGAGGCCTGAGATTTTCTGTTGTTGTTGTACCTTGAAAGCCCATTTGAAATGGGTAAAAAGGGTATCAGGGTTTTGTGCAAGTGTATGTAACAGGCAGAAGATGGCATATCCGACTCCAGCAGATATATGTATATCCCCCGATCAGCAACAATAGTCGAGTCGATCTACACATGGCTGTCCAGAGTATTGAAATATAGCTGCTTCTATTGAGATCGAGTTTATTTCAAGAAAACGATAGAAAACTGGGCTTCCGCGAAATCGATAAGTATCGATTCTCAGATTAGGTTTTCTGACCAAACCCTGGAGCTTATAAGAGGTCGATACTCCATCCATCCAGAGTTTTGCACTTTTAGATACTCTTCCCCTTCAGCTTAACACTGAATTTCATTTTCATTCAGAATCGGACAATAAGCACCAAAGTTACTCGAGAATGCTTTTGCCGCAGTGCGTGACAAAAGGAAGAAGAAATTTAAGTAACGGCAGCTCGTCGCTGGGCTCAGGGTATGCCCTAGTCGGTCACTTCGCTCTAGGGAACTTTAGTTTCTTCCTTTTTGGCGTAGGCGTCTGCAGTTGGCTTTGGTACCGCGGCAGCCGGCTAGGAAAATGTTATAAATTGCACATTTGATGAACAGAGAAACGTTTATGGTTCTTAAGAGTAAAATGCGAGGCCAGCTGTGCGTCGCTCTGCCGCATGCCGCATGCCGCTTGTCGTCTTTGTATCCGACTCCGAGTCTGAGTTGGAGTCTGCCTTTTAGCGCTTGCATGTCGGCTGATTAATTGCGCCAGCGTCATAAACGTGATGATATCGCAATGTAAGCGCATTTTTCATGTTATTCAATTCGTTGCCGCCAGCCTGAGCTTCAGCTCCAGCTCCGGCTCCGGCTCCAGCCGCAGCCAATCTATTTGCATAGCATTTTTGCCATACGCTCGCGCCGCAATACAAAAGACTTAGGCAACAAACTCGATCGGCTCGCACCGTTTTGGGGCCGGCGCGCAAATTAAATCTTTCGATATTGCCAACTAATTACCAACATTAACGCAATTGAGCCTCCTCTATCTATCGCTATATAGTATTTCTTTTTTTTTCCGCCAGTCTGTTCCGCATTCGCTCTATGGAAATGTAATGCAATTGGGATTTAATTCTTTGCCCAAATGGGCGCAATCAAATTCGTGTTTTGGCCAGGTGTCGATGCCTTGGCAGGTGTTTCGCTTCATTGTCTCGCCTCTACGCTTAGCAGGAAGTATTTGGCATGTGTCCATAAATTATTAAGTGTTGCTCTATTGAAATTTTCGCTGCGTTATTTGAACTGGGAAAACGAAAAACAACGCCAACAATTGCGCAGTTTTCACCTGGCACTGCTCCCCATTTGGTAAAAGCCAGTTAACTATTGTGTGCTTGAAACGCTTAACAGAATAGTTGTTGTTGTTGTTGTGGTTGTTGTTGATGTTAACCTCAGTGCGAACCAATGTTTATTTATAAGGCGCAGGAACAGGTCATAAAACTAATGCTGTCGTGTTTGTAGAGAAGGCAAAGCCAATCGAAGGCAATTTTTTATATATTTTAATTGTTTATATTTAAAGCCTCTTGGAGAATGCGTTTCTATAAATTCAACTATGTGCGTATGTAAGAAGAGAAATAGGAAATAGAAGCTAATTATTCTCCAGTCGTCTTATTCTCAGCCTTATGAACATGACAGTGAGATTTCAATTAATTTTTTTTTCAATTAGTATAAGGACACTGCGGACGTAGATCAGAAAAATCAAATTGTGTTTACAAAAAAGCCCCTTGGCTGTTCCTTAAGATCAAGCACTTTAATATCCATCATCCTAAATCGAATTAATAACCGATTTTCCAATGTATTTATAGGTACTTGCGCTTTTTCAAGATATCATTTTATTACTTTTGAATATCTAGAATGAAAAAGATCAGATTTTTGACTAATAAACGAATACGAATCATGACTATCGCTTGCCAATAAACAAAATCATTCCACGAGCGGTCTTAAATTATTCGAGATATGGCCATTTAAAGTGTTGTTTATTGTTGTCATATATAGTTTTATTAATTGGTTGTATTTTAATATATTATTATCATTTCAGATTGAGGACCTCACGGAACTGCCATCTGATCTATAGACCACGGCGTGCGCAGAAAGGCATATCTTTCCAGTTCCGAGCTCATAAATGATCAATGCTGATGGTTCGTAGATGACCCATATATCTTTGATCATGCCATATCAGAGATATAGTCCTGGCGAACCTAAATACCCGAATATTTGTAAATTGAGCAAGAATTTGGACGTGAAATATGTATGAATTTTCTTTCAGCCGGCCTCGACGGCATTCACTGGTTCCTAGTTGACCTGAATATCCTTGATTATACCATATCATAGATATTGTCCTAGTGAACCTAAAGAAATAAATCCACGCAAAACACGCATGGAAATGGTCCAGAAATATATGTGTATTCTTTTTCTTAAAATACTTCTTTAACACGCGCGTGAAGTGACAATCTTGCAGGTAATTGAAGCCCGAACTGGGGCAGATCAGGTGCGTTGAGCTCGTGGAGGTCCATAGAATAGAATGGCATTAAAGTTTTTTTTATTTCAGAAAGTCATTTATAGCAAAAAACGAGATGCATCATTCATTTGACACAGGATTAAATGGACCAGGGCTATCATCTGGCTAAGGGACATCAAAATTGTCCAGGATTCTTAGATGACCCCATAATTTTTTGATGCAGATCGACGCAGCTTGTCCTTACGATCCTAACGCACCAAGTTCTGCGAAATTGTGCAAGGATATGGCCGAGCTATGGCCATTTTTCTAAAAAGGACATTCTTTTTTTGGCCATAACTTGGCCAAATCCTGAAGGATATCAGAAGGATACATCTGTTTGAGCTCGTAGGAAGCAGGACTATCGATTGGCATTCAAGGATTTTCAGGATTCGACCAAAAATTTGCATCAAAATTTTCCTGGTGCTTTACTCGGAAAATTGGCAAAAATCGATAAAATCCGGGCTAACTTGGCCATTTTGAGGACTATCATGATGTCCCTTGGACAGTAAATAGTCCTCGTCCCCCAGATTACGAATTAGCAATAAAAAGGACGAAAGTCCTTCAAATGGCGGAGCAAAAATGCCAAATTTTCAAACACAAAATAGCCTATAACTCCGTTATATCCTTGTATATCCTGACGAGTCCTGTGTCAAATAAATTGTATGGACCAGGGCTATCATCTGGCCAAAGGACATCAAAATCGTCCTTGTAGTTTCTGAAATATGAAGGATTTTGTGTTTTCGGCCTGTTTCCCTTGCAAATCGGGGCAGAAAATTTTTACAAGTACAGGATTCTTAGATGACCCCATAATTTTTTGATGCAGATCGACGCAGCTTGTCCTTACGATCCTAACGCACCAAGTCCTGCGAAATTGTGCAAGGATATAGCCGAGCTATGGCCATTTTTCTAAAAAGGACATTCGTTTTTTGGCCATAGCTGGGCCAAATACTAAAGGATATCAGAAGGATACATCTGTTTGAACTCGTAGCGAGCAGGACTATCGATTGGCATTCAAGGATTTTCAGGATTCGACCAAAAATTTGCATTAAAATTTTCCTAGGGGTTTACTCGGAAAATTGGCAAAAATCGATAAAATCCGGGCTAACTTGGCCATTTTAAGGACTATCATGATGTCCTTTGGACAGTAAATAGTCCTCGTCCCCCAGATTACGAATTAGCAATAAAAAGGACGAAAGTCCTTCAAATGGCGGAGCAAAAATGCCAAATTTTCAAACACAAAATAGCCTATAACTCCGTTATATCCTTGTATATCCTGACGAGTCCTGTGTCAAATAAATTGTATGGACCAGGGCTATCATCTGGCCAAAGGACATCAAAATCGTCCTTGTAGTTTCTGAAATATGAAGGATTTTGTGTTTTCGGCCTGTTTCCCTTGCAAATCGGGGCAGAACATTTTTACAAGTACAGGATTCTTAGATGACCCCATAATTTTTTGATGCAGATCGACGCAGCTTGTCCTTACGATCCTAACGCACCAAGTCCTGCGAAATTGTGCAAGGATATGGCCGAGCTATGGCCATTTTTCTAAAAAGGACATTCGTTTTTTGGCCATATCTTGGCCAAATCCTAAAGGATATCAGAAGGATATACTTTTTTGCCCTCGTAGGGAGCAGGACTATGGATTGGCATTCCATCGCCTAAAAAAGGAAAACAGACCGAAAACCCAGATAATTTAATTCTAATATAATGCCTTACCGTATTTGTTGTTTTTCCAGCATATCATATGATAAAAACTATAATTATTTAATACCTGCGCAATTCCCACATTGTTGCTTCATTTATGGCTTGAGCAACTTTCAAGACGCAATTCGGTTAATTAGAATTAGTTATTACATTTTCTCATAGTAAATGCAGCTGCAGTTGTTGACGTAAAACAATCGATGGAAATTATTCTCATTTCTATAGCTGTTCCAATTGCTTTCATTTTATATAACGCCCACGGGCGGTCGAAAGAATTGCGGGTTATTTTGCATATACAATTTATATATTTCTGAGACATTTATTAGACACAAATAGAATGTAGTTATAGTATAATATACTCTATATGCTCGTATGCTATATAAGCGATATAATTGTAATAACTAAAATGTACACGCTAAACGACTAAGACAATGCATTGCGAGAGCCGGAGCGAAAGTGAGAGGGAACTAGTTAGTTATCTCCGTCTCCTGCTCTCTCTTTCGCTCCGCTTAGCTCTGTGCAACTAAAGACTAACAAGAGAATAGGTAATTTTAATTGTAATTAAATTGCATTAATTATAAACAATTACGAATACAGTTTCACGAAATACAATGCACAACATACGAAACAACATTTAAATTATGAGGAGAAATTAATAAATTCATTTCAACTATTTGAATATAACATTAAATATGCATAGTGTATGTTGTTGTTATTGTTGTTGTGGTTGTTGTAGCTGCAGCTGCTGCATAACTTCTTCTAGTTAAATAATGTACGATATATATATATATATATAATAATATGTAATATTGCTTATCTATATAATATACTTATATGCATATTGTATATGTATATGTATCTGTTTATATATGTGTGTATTTTGATATTGCTGCGGGCGCCTTCGTCTGCTCCCTTTCGCCGCTGTCTTTGCTGCTGCTTCTTCTTCTGCCTCTCTTGTTGCAGCTTTTGCAAGACGAGCTTTAAGCTGTTTTTTTTTTGTTAATTTTTTGTTTAAGCTTAGTTACAACATTCGTTAATTTTGTAAAATTTAAATGTGACTCAAACTGAAAGCGACAGCAAAATGATAAATGGCTTTTTTAATTGTTTATGTTTTGTTTTTTTCCTTCTTTGCCTCATCGCCTCGTTTAAAAATATTAACTAAAAGTGTCGCATAATATTAAATTAAACATTAAATTAAAATCACAATTTTATAGACTTGATGTGTGTGTGTGTGTTTCTGTAGGTGTGTGTGTGTGTGTGTGTGTGTGTGTGTGTGTGTGTGTGTGTATGTGTCTGTCTGTCTGTGTGTGTGTGTGTGTTGTCAGCGCTTCATGTGATAGGTTTTGTTTGGTTCTTCCGTTATTTTTTCTTCACTGTATCTCCGTCTCTCTCATTATTCGTTCTCTTTCGTCCATCCAGGCAAAATATTCTTCTAAAATATTTCAGTGGAATTTTTGTTTAAAGCATAGTTCTGGGCGCAGGGGAAGGCACAATTCAATTGTTAATTAAAATTGCTGCTGCAAGCTAAAATGGTGAAAGCTGCAAGAGAAAGAGAGAGAGAAACAGAGAGGGAGACTGGGAGTCAGTAAGTGCGAGAGACGGAGAGCAACTCAGATTGGAGACAGCTTGAGAGAGGAAATTAGTTTAGGTTAGCTGCACGAATTTAATAAGCAAAACAATCATAGGGCTGCACGATTTGCATTGCCACGCCCCCTCCCCCTTCGACCAACCACCAACCCCTCGAAGCACAGCGTCTGCTCACCTGCAGGAACACACACAGCGCTAAATGTTGGTGATGCTTGTTGTTGTTGTTGTAGTTGTTGTTGTAGTTGTTGTTGTTGTTGTTGTTGTCTGTGGGTTTGTCGTTGATGGCAGCGAAACGATTTGGCAACGAATCTCCTCCACTTCATTCCAGTCCACTCTGGTCCACTCTACTCCACTCCACTCCACTGCACTGCACTACACTGCACTCCACTCCACCTCGACTTCGTATAGCTCGGCAACCCTTTTGACATCCTAGAGATAGAGCGTCGCCTGCTGACGCTGATCAAAATGATGCACATAGAGTTTCTTCTTGGACTTCTCCTTGGATGGCCGCAGATCCCACACCAGATTAGAGAGGCTGCGCGGCCGCGACAAGCGTCGCGTCTTCTTCTCCGGCAGCTTCTGTGAATCGCCCGATGTGCGTCCCCCGCTGCGCGACGAGTCCAGCGTTCCCTCGCGCGGATTATGGTTGTTGTGATTGTTGTTGTTGCTGCTCGAGCTGCGGCTGTGCGCCAGATAGCCGTGCGAGTTAAGTATGCTGCCGCACTTGAGCACCACATCGGGCGGCGTCTGTGAGCCGCCCCCGCCCCCACAAACTCCGGCTCCTGCTACCTTGGCTGAGATCGTCGGCGGCGTCATGGCCGCTGTATTGCTGTCCGGCGTCAGCTGCAGGCTGCTGAGGCTCTTGTATCTGTGGCGGGAATATAGGCAAAAGTCAATTAAAGGATTTCCCAATTAGAAATGCTGTTTAAATCTAACTGGAGTATTCCAGATGGTTGCCCATACACTCAAAAAAAAAAAGAAAACTATCTTGCTTTAAAATAAATTATTTTAGGAATTAATAGAAAAATAAAATAAAATAAAATAAAAAATGTTTTGAAGTTAAGTTAAATTTTCTTTTACGAAGATTTTCTTAAATGTAGTCAAATATTTTTGAAAGTGTAGCAACTGCTTGCTGCTGCTTACCTGATATGAAACAGCGGCGACTGCGGCTCCAGCGTTTCTTTAACGGGCAAATGATTGTTGGGCGTCAGCACCTTGCCGTGGTGTGGGTGTGCGTGTGGGTGTGTGTGTGCGTGGTGTGCATGGGCGTGCGAGTGGGCGTGGTGAGCGTTTACCGCTGCTGCAGCGGCGCTGGCCACAATGGCGGCCGTATTGTTGTTGTTGTTGTTGCTGCTGCTACCCGGCGTTGGCGGCAGCTGCTGCTGCGAATGGCTCTGACTGAGACTGTGACTGTGACTGTGACTATGGCTGTGACTGTGACTGTGACTGGTGCCGCCGGTGGAGTTGCCATTGCTGCTGCTGCCGGCGCTGTGCGCATTCGCATTCTTGATGTAAAGCTTTGGTAGTGTGGGACGCTGCCGCTTCTCGGCCGGCTTCTTGCCGGGTATCGTCTCAATGGGCGGCGGCACCGGCTTGATATCCTCCTGTATATGGCTGTGATGATAGTGATTGACCAGCAGCGCCGACGGATGATGATGATGCTGATGCAGATTGTGCTGCTGCTGCGCCGGCTGGTGCGGGTATTGATGATGGTGTCCCCCGCCGCCGCCGCCGCCGCCGTTGCTGCTGCTGTGCTTGTTCGACTCCAGGCTGCTGTAGTTATTGTTGTTGTTGTTGTTGTTGTTGCTGCCGGGCTGCTGTGACTGTTGCTGGGCAGCGGCAGCAGGAGCTGCCGGCGCGCGTATCAAGCTGCAGTAGTTGCCATTACCGCTGCTGTCCGTGTGATGCGACTTGAGTGTGGGCGACTCGCAGATGGGCTCGAAGCGCGACAAGCCCTTCGAGAGCGGCGTCAGGCCGCGCACATAGTCATAGATGTGATCGATCTCGTTGTACTCCTCGGCGATTTCGGCGCTGTTGAGCGCCTGCTGCTGCTGCTTGGACCAGGAGTCGCAGCTGGCGCTCTTGCGCAGCACATAGCCACTCTCGACCCAGCCGCTGGCCAGGCCCGCTGCTGAGGGCAGCATCACCACCGGCAGCCTGTTGCCGCTGTTGCGGCTGCTGAACTTGGAGTCCTTCTTCTCCTTTTCGCTCAGCTTGAGATCGACAATCTGCAGGCGATCGCGTGCATCCGCCAGCAGTCGCTGCGCCTTGTCCAGAAAGCGCGTATACTCTATGAAATGCTCCAGCTGTTCCATATTCTTGACACGCTGCAGCTTTATCTTTGCATTCAACGGCACCGGCACCAGATCCGTGTCCTTCTGCAGCGGCAGCGCAAATATCCGATCGATCTCCACGCAGCCCAGCAGCCGCAGCTCCGGCACAAACGGCTGCTTCAGGCCCTTGGGCGCGCTGCCATGTACGAGTCTGCCGGAAGGGGGAGGAAATAATATATACGTATATGAGATTAAGGTTTAAAGAATTGCTGCTAAAGAGGCTATCTTTCTTCAAGAACAACAAAGAACATAGTTGCTATGGCAGCTATAGGATATAGTGGATCGATCTGGCCAATTCCGGCGTATGTGCTGCCTGTAACAGAAAGACGAATCTATGCAAGGATTCACGACGAATCCCTTACGATATCGAACTTCACATTTATTGACAAAATGAAAATACCCTATAAAATAGAATACCCCTTAGTTGCGACTGGCACTCACCTCACAATGACGGGCATCCGCTTGAGCAGCAGATTCTTGACGGTGTGCACTCCGCTGATGCTGTCCTCGCGCGCAATCGGCGAGAACTTGGCTTTGGTATCGAGTGGCAGATTGATGATCTCGTCCTTGATATTCCGGCACTGCAGATATTTGCCGTTGTCGTTCATGGTGGTCAACAGCTCGCCGGCATGGATGGTGCGATTCATCTGCTGGCAGCGGAACGTTTCGCGCACCAGGACGCGGGCATTGCGCCGCCTGGCCAGCTCCAGGACGGAGTCGATGCAGCGCGTCGAGCGACCATCCTCGCTGAGCAGCTCAAAGTAGCCGCCGTATGTCTCCGGTATGAGCACCTTGGCGCCCACATTGGTGGGCTTGCGGCCCTCCTTGATCTTGATGGGCTGCGCCAATATTTGATATTTTTTGCCAGCGCTCAAAAAGAGCGCCGTGCTCTGGAGCGAGGGCGCCGATAAAGTGGGCACGCCCAGCGCCTGATGTTGGCCCTTAAGTATTTTGGCCACCGCCGGCAGCGGCTGCTTGGAGAAGTCGCGCAAATAAACGGGCGTCGCATCCCCAAAACGGGATGCGGCCAATATGATCTGGCCATCGGTGGCGGCCATGTCGCGGTTAAAGAACGAGAGCAGCTTGCTGCGCGCCAGTTGAACATTAAATGAGAGTAAATTTCATTGGACTGGCTGACACGACTCGTTGGAGTTCTCCTCCTCCTGATCCTGATTCTGCTCGTGTTCCTGCTTCTCCTGCTTCTGCTGGTCACCGCCCACGGCGCCTTCCTCGGGCTCGCTGCTGCACGGATCGCTATCCCAGCTGGCGTCGTTGGCGTTCAGCTGATCCTCAAGCTCGAGGGCGCGTCTCTTAATCAGCTCCTGTTGGCGCAGTCGCAGCAATTGGGCACCGCGACTGCAGCAGGCGTGCGCTATTTGCTCCTCAATGGGCGTGCTAGCCGCCGCCGCTGCCTCAATGGCCGCTGTCTGACTATGGCGCTGACGCTGGCGCAGCTGCTGCTGATTGTGGCTCGTCTGGCTTTGGCTCTGGCTATGGCTCTGGCTGGTCAGCAGTCGCGTGGATGTCTGCAGTGCGTAGTTGAGATACTGCATTCGGTTTGCTGCTCGTCTCCCGCTGGCCACAGTGTGCGAAATCTTCTTCTTCTTGTTGTTGTTGTTGTGGTTGTTGTTGCTGCAGCTCAGTCAAGTCCTGTGTCCTTGTTAGCTGCAAGTCCTGCAAGTTTGTTGTGTTCAATTAGCGAAAAGGTTTTATGTTTACGACTTTTTTTATACATAGCCCTAATCAAAGCGAGCTCTTGACTCGCTTGTAGAAACTTCAAAGTTCGAGGGTTACTCAAATACTTAGGTGCAATAAAAAAAAGGTTGTCATATGCGCTAACTTTAATTATTAAAGAGTTTCCCCCATCAAACATCAAACACAGCCATAAAAATGTCGTCAAGCCTGCGTGGCTAAGTGTCAAAGCGAGAGGTCGCTGGTTCAACTCCGGCAACAATTGTAAATGTCTGAAGTTTGCAAATCGGGAACTGCACAAACAATTTCCGTAAAACTTGCATTGGCAACATTGATTTGCCTCAGTATGTATATACAAAAAAAATCAGTCAAGTTCTCACACGACCTACGGCCAGGCACACACACATACACACACTCACACATGCACACACATACATATAGGTGTTATTTATGAGCTCATAAAGTTGAAAAGAAATTGCAATGCGAAAAAGGCAGCCACAAGATGCATGTAAATATCCCAAGTTGACTGCGACAATGCCAAACATGCCATTAAGACCATTAGGCAGTGAGTAGGGAGTAGGGAGTAGGAGTTGGCCATAAGCCGAGTCGGGCCAACAAATGGCCAGACATTAAAAGTACTTAAAGGATATTTGCATATTTATGAGCCCACATAAATGTGGCTGATTACCAAGGCGAGACATGCGCGCCTGCACTCCATTGAACTGGTCAACAATGTGGCGACTAGTCTGTCTGTCTGACTAAATTAGTTGGCAATTAGATAGTAAAAATAAAATGAAGAGTGAAAAAGGGTAAATGCTACGACAGCCCACAATTGAGGCGTGGCCGGGCAACAGAGCGTGGAATATGCATTGGCAAAGTAACTCAACTGAGCGAGGCTCATAAACAATTTACGAGCTACGGCTAAAAGGTATTTGCCTCAACGAGAGCAAGAACAAGAAATGTGTGGAAAAAGTGCAGTCACAAAATGTTATAAAACATTTCGTGCTGTACATTAAGCGGGCATTAATTGAAATTTTTATGTGCTGCCAGTGTTGGAAAAGCCATTGTGAGTGCTGGCAAAAAAAACAGCTCAATTTCAGCGTGTTTTTTTTTCCTGTGTTACTTTAAGTTTAGTTTTATTTTCTTCGTTTTTTTTTTTTTTTTATATTTGCACTGCTTTCCAATTAATTTGGCCGACTGTGTGTCTTAGACGGAGATAACACGGCCAGCAATTAATTTTCACCATGGAAAGTACCTTTTCCGCGGCGCGGCAGGAAAACGAACACAGCAATTCTCACGGTTTTTCGTAACTTATGTGGCGAAACGTGACATTTTCTCGGCTACTGGACAAAAATTGATGCCACCGTCTGGAGGATTGGCCAAGACTGACTCCAATTGGCACTGGATGCGGCTTCCTGGCGCGTACGTGTCTGGAGTTTAAGTCGTTGTTGTTGTTGTTTTTTTTTCTTTCTCGTCTTTTTTGTTGGATTTTATAGCATGACACAGTTTCACAGTTGCGCCTCACATTTTACTCGATTTCATTGAGAATGGCTTAATTAATATAGTGGCGCCCCTGGACTCGCTTGCCTGTGGCAAGTAAGTGGCACAGGCTTAGGCTCAGGGCACTCAGACAGCTGCTGCTGATGCCTCTGCTCCTGCTGCCTCTGCTCCTGCTGGCACACTTAACAACTTCCTGTGCAGCAAGAATAATAAGAGCAGAAGAAAAAAAGGAGAAACTCATTTAACTTGCGGCTGACACGTTGCAACATCGAAGCAGAAGCCACACAAAAAGTTTTATTTTATTTAGTTTTTTGCTGCTGTCGTTTTTAATAAGCAGGCATGCAAAAGCAAAATACACAACTTGCAATAAACATGAAATCCTTTTCAGGCTCCTGGCCACAGGTTTTCGTTGCTCAATGACGACGACGATGACGATGACGTTGAGCTCTGCTGAATTCAACCTCTTGAGCCTGTTGCTGCTCTTGCGGCTGTTTCCTGCCCAGAAGGGCGAAAACAAAAGCCGCAGGCAAAACACTTGAGCAAACGAAGCAGCCAAGTTCCAATGGGGCTGAGTTGAATCAGCTACAGGAAAAGTGACAACATCTCGTCCTACTGCCTACCCTCCCCTCCACCTGCATGCCGTTCTTCTTCTACTTCTGACTATGAAATATGAAATATGTAACCCAACACGCAGACAGCAACAGCAAATAGTAGAGGAAGAAGCCGCACGCATAATGAGATACACACCAGCAACAACAACAACAACAACACACCAGGTACACACATAGAAAACGAAACGGAAAGCAACAAAAAACCAAAAAAAAAAGCAAGAGTTTTAAATGATGCAGCGACTCTTAAATACTCTTTCTGTTACTTGGGTCGAAATTGTAGAAGATTGTGATAAAAGATTCCAATTCTGGGAGCTGGGATATGATGATATATATGTATATATTTATATAGATATATAAATATGATATTATATTTTAAGATATATCATATAAGTACGTTTGGAATATATTATTATACATGTGAAAATTTTGCGTATAGATTACGTAATCTGATTGGATAAGCAAAAGAACGGTAGAAGACTATAACGATAACTTTATCGACCATATATCGGTAATCGACCTGTTGCATTGTGAAGACACTTCTAATTCATAGCATTGGACTATTTCGATAACTTTTTCGAGGAAACGCACCATTTGAATACCTTTAGAGCACTAAACTAAAGTTCTTTCTCTGTCTTAACTATATACTTTACTTTAACAACACTCAAAAATTCACTTTGGATGCCTTTGCAGCACTAAACTCAAGTCTTGCTCGGTCTTAGCTATCTGTATATATGCTTATATATGGCAACTATAAGAACCCTTACCCTTCCTTTCTTATCAGCATAAAAGACAACATTAACTCACTTGCAGCATGTGTGAAGTTTTGTTATTAATGAACAAGTTATTACGACCTGGGAAAGTGTATATAAGTAGAAGTAAGCGCGATAAAAGCAGCGTTCAAAAGGATTAGGGCAGCACAAACGTGACAGTGTATACAGATGTGTGTGTGTGAGTATCTGTGTGTGTGTGTGCATGTGTGTAAGTAAACAGAATCTGTGCATAGGTGTGCACCAGGGTGTGGATACATGTGGGTGGCTTTTGTTTTGCTAACAAAAGCAACAGACGCGCAAAGCCAGCCGAAATAAGAAGAAAAAAAAACTAGAAGAAGGAAAAAGGAAAAGTGTAAGGAGCACGTCCCGGTCGCAGGTCAGGCAGCCGCAGCTCATAAAAGGAAGCAAACACATGTGTTAGTGTGTTTGCATAGTTGGAAAGTATGTGTGTGTGTGTGTGTGTGTGTGTGTGTGTGTGTCTGGGCACATTAATCACACTAAAGAGTTTTACAAAATGCAACTCAACTCGACTGCTAGAGCCAGAACCACAGTCAAGCCAAGTAGTTGTTGCTGTTGTTGTTGTTGCTTTAGTTGTAGTTGTTGTTGTTGTTGTCGCCACTTTAAGCTGCAGCTTAAAAATTGCGCGCCCCATCCCTGCGTCAAGCTGCTTACGCGACTAAGCAGCCCGCGCTGTTGCCGCTTCAACGCCAACGCAGCACTTGACGCTCGCGACGCTGACGTCGACTGCAACTGCGACGTCGAGGCTGATGCATATAATGGAATATAATGCGCGTATTCGCTGGAACTGAAACTGCTTTACGCTTTTCTCTATTTAATTTCATATCCGTTTTGTCAAGCAGCCGCGAAGAATACCTTCAGCTGCAGTTACATCTTGGCCAGCTTCAGGTTCAGCTTCTCGAGCTTTGGCTAGTCCTGGGCTCGGTTGCCTTATTATGTCGTTCTTAACGCTTTTGATTACTTTTTATCCGCTTTGCACGTGGATCTGCTCTTGCTCTTACTCTTGTTCTTGTTGTTGTTGTTGTCGTCTTTTATATCAATCCCTTGGTGTGACTAATGACGCGCCGGCCAAACGGACAACGCTGCCTCGCCGCTTGCCCCGCCGCTTGCCCCGCCTGCTGCTGCCCCACCTGCCGGTCTCGTTTGTTTAGTCGCCCTGATGTAAATAATGAAATAATATGGTTTTTCTCTTGTCTACCATGAAAAATTAACGTGCTGCCCATTCTTGACTTTTTTCCCCCATTTGTGTTCTTTTTTTGCACGCTCTTGGTTTTCATATCGCTGGACAGTTGGTTTTTGCTTTCATTTGTCAAGTTGAGAGTTCTGAGTTTTTGCCCCCTTTCTGTGCGTGTGAAAGGCGTTGAGTCTGTTTGGGGTTTCATTTTGAGCTTTTGGAGAGGTGGGAGGCGTGCGACCAGAAGGTTGTTTATGGGCATTATGTGTACATAAGGTTATTGCACGGAAACCAAAAGTTGTGGTCAGCTTTGATAGGCTGAGTGGGTTAGAGAGTTCTGGGGTATTGTTTTGAGTAATGAGTGAGTATAAAATTTGGCCAGGTTTTTAATACCCCAAACACATTGAGAATGGAAACGGAAATTAAGCTTGTGTGCAAATCTGTGTAGGGGTAAGAAGGAAGCATCTATATTTCATAGAGAATATATATATTTCTTTGAATAGGACGGAAAATATAAAGCTAAAGACTCAAAAGATTATATATTCAATTTTCTAAGTCACACTCAATCGGGTTTATCATTATTTGCTCTGATTTTTCTCATTTCCAAAGTATCGAACTTGATACAATGTTCATCTAAGCAAAACTCGAGAAATATAAGAGTTACCTAGACCAGACTTGGTATGCAGCTTCTCATATACGATACATATCTTGGCAATATTTCACTTTTTGGATACCTGCCCGCGTTCCTTAGTTAAGCTGTACGACCGACTGCAACATTTTCCACTTTTTAATTCCTCGTTCAAGGCATGAAAACTGTATTCATATTAAACTGTTAACCTATTGTTGCTCAACTGAAACCAAACATAATAATAAAAAAATCATATCAATACCGTAGCATCAATATAATCCAGCTGACAAATGTTGTTCAAGGGCCTTGGGCCTTGACGCTGGCCATGCCATAAATATAAGTATATGAAATGCGTGTGTCTGTGTTTATTCACATACATCTGGTTTGTAAATAGATGATGAGCCATATTATATATATATATTTGTATATATAGGCTCAATCTAAATGCGCAGTCAGAATGTAACGTATTTTTTCAGTTTTATTCATATGCTAAATTTAACAGTCAGAACGCGCCCAATTCCAATTCCAATTCCGATTCATAAATGGCGGGGGCAGCAAATCAAAAGCAATTAAAATGCAAAGCCGCAGAACGGCAAAAAGGGTAATATTGTTGTTATTGTTGTCGCTGCTGTTGTCGCTGATGTTGTTGCTGTGACGTTGATGAGGTTGCCCGCGCCAATGATTTGTGTTTTTTCCATCATATTCTTTTTTATTGAAATGTTGACGTGCTTACTAATCAACAAAGCGCGGCCCGGTCAGAGTTGGAAACACACATTTCTGACTCTTTATTAATCATGCGCTGCATGCACACAGAGGGAGACCCGGTTAAATGGTGCTCGGCTCTCTACCAAGAACCAGTAGAACCACAGGAAATCGAAACCGAAAAGTGCAGCGACATTTGGTAACATTTGGAGTGAAGCATCGCATATAGTATGTGGCATCTTCTACCGGTGGCACATAGAAAGAACCGTTGACTGTGCCTTTTCAAGTCACTCAGCGACGCGTTCGAGGGGGGGCTGAGGAGGCAGAGGGAGGGGGGTGGGCTATAGTTCATTGAGCAGGGCCAGGCCCAAGTTTAATTTATGCCCGACGAGTCGCTTTTTGTTGCCACAATATGTGTTCTACCTTGGGCTGACACTTTGTAACCGTAAGAGTTCTGTTTACAGACGAAACGAAAGTTTTCACTTTGATTGAGCTGACAGTGTGTATGTGTGTGTGTGTGTTGTATGAAAAAGGGAAATCCCTTTTTGGGCAACCACGTTGCCATTTATAAACAAATGCTGCAGCTTAGAGACAAATAGACAAGGGGCTGGGCCCTGGCACTGGCACAGGCTAAGGCTGGGGCTGGGGCTGGCCCTGGGCTTGGCAATCGCCGAGGATGGGCTTTGTGTTGCTTTGCTTTTGACCCAGAAAAAATGAAAATACAATAAGAAAATGTTGCGCCCGCCTTTTTGTAAGTGAAATTTTCAGCTATCTGCTGCTGCATGGCTTTGATGTCAAAAAACAAAACAAAAAAAAAAATGGGGAAAAAAAACACCCAATACAATTCGAATGGCGAGTGTTGGAAAGCATCCGAAGATGAGAAGCCGGTGCGTTGGTGTCAACGCCGCGACAGTCCATTAACTTGTCAGCTGAGCGAGTGGGCACGGGCCATGGGCATATAATCATCGAGCTGATAATGAACCCGACAAACATATTTTTTTGTTGTAATTCCTTTTCTTATGGATGGTCGAGACAGTGAAAGGCGCATATTGAAAAATGTTTAGAACTCTCTTTTGGTAAAAACAACTTTCGAGCTGAAATTTTGGCTAGCTTAAATGTTTTATTGCCATGCGTAAGCAATTTAGATAGCACAGCAATTAGTTCTAATTTAAATAATTTCTATTAGTCAAGATAATTTAAATTAGCATCAGATTTCTATATACTGCAGTGATTAGAACTCTGATGAATATTTAATAAAAACTTATCTGACAAAATATAGAATATGTTAAAAATGTCATGGGCAATTATTAATTTAAATTTCATATGAATATAATTTATTTATATAAATAATTTTAATTCATTATTATATAATTGGAGAGACTTTACATTATATTTTTTATAAAGGCTATATTTTATAAATATTTAGCTAGCAGGCTCGAGGTTTGATTTAATAATATCGAAAATGAAAACTATTTTGTTTAAATATATTTCTTCTTTGATATATTTCGATATATATATATGATATATTTTTTTAATGTTTTTTTTTTTAGATTTATATTTATTTATATTTTTCCAATCGGATTTTCAGAAACAAATATTTTTTTTGTTTTAATTTATTTAATATTTAATGCTGATTATATCGATCTTTCCATTTTTTAACTCTTTATTTAGCTAGATCCGGGCTTCGTTTATTAAAATTAAATAATAAATAAAAATTAAATGCAATTTTGCTTCAATCTATATTTTTTCGATATATTTTTGCTGCACATCGACAACAGTCTTCAGGGCAAGTATTTGATTAATTATTCATATTTTTAATATTTATTTAGCTTAAATGTTTCCTAATGAATTCATTTGCTTTTCTGATTTGGTGTGTTTTACATTTTTTATTAATAATTACCCATAAATTTACTTTTATTATATATTAATTATTATTTGTTATTATTTAAATATATTTTTATTTATTTTCAGAATTGAAGTGGCCTAAATTTATTAACCATTCTTGACACTTTATATGGCAAGCGCTATTAGCTGTTGTCTGAAAATTTCACACAAGCCACACACACACACACAAATATATACACAATAATAATAATTTTCACATTTAACCCAATTTCTAGAGCATGACGCTAATTACTTTTAAATTATATATAAATATATATATATGTATATTTTTGTTTGTGATATATTTATTTTGTCTTTCGGATATTTACATATTTATGGCTGAATTGCTCACCTCTAATGCAGACAATCACTTTGCTGGTTGCTCCAAAAAGGAAAATGCCGTTAAATATGTACAATAAAGATTTACACCTTTTGCCAATCAATTAGCACACACGCACACACACATAAATACACACATGTACACTGAGAGAAAGACAAAAATAAACTCTCATTACTCATTTGGCGGCAATTGCTCGAATTGAATTTTGTTTTCTATTTGTCTTGTTTAACAGGTCGTCGTTGTTGTTGTTTTTGTTTGTTTGTTTGTTGTTGTTGTTTTTGTTTGTTGGTTACGCGATTTTTATGAGCATTTCGTAATAGACGTAATGCTCTTGTATTCACAGCTAAATTTCTTTTGTTCAACGAAACTAACTGTTAATTTCACAATGCCAAATCAGGCACAAAGAATTTTTACTTTCATGCACCGAACTGACAAAATGTGACTTAAGATTGTTGTTGATTTTTTTCTTGTGGTTTTGTTTCTTTTTAAAGTCAATCGATTTGCATAAAAAACGAAACGCGCAGAATTTGTATCTCAATCTTTGAAACACTTCTTATGTATTCTCGTTGTCGAAGTTCGCCTTAAAGTTGCGAGCGTCTCGCGTGGGTTGAAGCCGCGCACGCACACAGATCTCGCTGGGAGCGACGTCGATAGTGGAATGAACCGGTCGCTGGCTGCGGAGCTAATGAAATGCGGCGAGCTACGGTTCTGAGAGCTGTCCGAGTTGAGTGCCCAGAACAATGCAGTCGGCGTCGCGGCTAGCGTCGCAGCTCTGGCAGCTGACAGAGCTGGTTAACAGCGAGTTAACAGCGCACTGTTAAACCGGTCTGAAGATCTGCGGGTTCGGCCTTTTCTTTGCAGCACACACAACTTTCGGGGCATTTGTTTTGGGCTCTAATTTCTAAGCAAACGCTGTACGAGCGATTCTCTGAGATAAGCGTCGGACAGTTGTTTAATAGTTTTCTTTCGAATTTTGAGACTTTTTTTTATGTTTTCAGTTTTTTTCTTCTATCTTTTTTTTTTACTTTTTGTATTTTTGTCAGATTTGTTTGCTGAGAAAAATGAGACTCCCAGATCCCAGCTCCCTGGTCTGGCTGTTGATTTGTTTTGTTAGCGTCTCTTTAGTTTTCATTAGCATTTTCATTGGCACAGTAAAACCGTCCTGTGTATGCGTGCCTGTGTGTCAACCTTCTAGAAACGTAATATTTTGTTGCTGGCCCATCATCATCATTGTGCGTGTGAATTTTTATGGTTCATTAAAATTAAAAGCAAGCGCTGCTTTTGGTTTTTTATTTATAGCAACCGATTGGCATTTAGAATGTGAGTTTTTTTTTGGTTGGGTTGACTGAACCAAACGGCATCCAGACTGTGGGACTCTTTGGGCCAAATAGCTGTGCCATTTGGTTGACAATGAAGACCGGAGTATTGAGAGCTGATGTAATATGTGGCGTCTCGCCATTGTCCGGCACATATGCATATCATCCATGCAGTATTGCGGCTGGCCAAAAAATATACTTATGCTATAGAAAAAAAAGGGTTCAAGAGAAGCCCGAACAAGAACTGGCCAGCTGTCTGTGCCAATGATTTACGACAAGTTACTTTAGAATATTCAATCAGAAAACCTTTCAAAATTGCCGCAAGGCCAAAGTTCTACTCATAAAAGCTGGACCACAAAATAAAAAAAAAGAAGGCAAAGGCCGCATGCATAGCACATGAAATATGAGCGCAAATTATGAACAGACGTCACGTCAAAGGATTAACAAGCCCAAACCCTGCTTTACCCACCCAGCCCCAGCCCCAGCCCCAGCCGCAGCCGCAGCCTCAAGCTCAGTTCTGAGCCGCAGTCCGAAAAAGAAAAAAAAAACCAAATGAATCAAACGTTGAGCCGAGTCGACTTTGATTTCAAGGAAGTCGTCGTCAGCGTCGTCATCGTCCGATCCGCTGATTTGATTTTTATGGCTTTGCGCCAAGCGGCGAAACTGAACCTTTTTTTTTGTTCGAGCGAAAACGCAGCAAAAAGCGATTAAAATCTAACAAATTCTTTCGCAGGGCAAGGGCACGGCGTGTGCTCGGGGAGGGGGGAAGGGGGTGGTAAGGTAAGCGCGTTAAATGGTCAACACCCAACGCGCCTGGAAGCCTCAACTCAACTCAACTCAACGCAGAGCTCAATTTTAAAATGCAGATTATGTGCGCTGATTAAATATTGTTTTTTTAATTTCTATCTGCGTCGCAGTTCAAAATTAAAAATTCACAGCCAAATGCAGCCAAGGGAAATGCAACAAGTTTCTGTTTTATATGCCATGCACGTAGCGCTTAATAATATTAAAAAAAAAAAACATTTATTAAATTGAAAAAGAACAAACCAAGCGCAAGTTTGGGTCGGGCTGCCGCGGTCAAGGCGTAGCCAAAGCAGCGCCGCCTATCGAAAGGTTTATGACTGCGACGTTCGGCTTTTGACTTTGACCGGCACAAGACAGACAAGAGACAAGAACGCATCAGCCGAACGTCATATGGACAAGATATGGCTGGTCACGGGTTCAAAAAGGGTATATTGACTTGGAGAATATGGCAATCGGAACCTTCCACCATATATGCTTTTTGTTTTAGATAGAATATCAATTTCCTGATTGTGAAATAGGTAACTTTTAGATATTATATTTTCTATCTAAAGAATTATTATATATTATCATTTCCTGATTGTAACCAGATTTATCCTTTTTAATATTTAATTTTTTTTTTGTGTTCTGATTATAACTATTCTCCTTTTGCCTTGTTTTCTTTGTCCCTCCTCCTCTCCTCTAGCTTCTTGTCTTCTTACTTATTTTAATTACTGTTGTATTATTTATTTAATATCTTCCGCTTCGTGTTTTTTCTTCTCCGCTTTTAGTTCATCTGTTTCTTCTATTTAACTTATTTGTTTCTTTGATATTTTATTTTCCTTTTGATTTTTTCCTGATTAAAACTGTATTTATTGTTAGTTTATTTGTCTTTTGTCTTCTTCTTCGTTCTAATTTTGTAGCATTTTTCTTCTGCGTCTTCCAACTACTTAGCCTAGGGTATTGCGTTAGTGCATCATATTTGTTTTATTAGTCGCATGCCTTATCACACGCAAGTTTGTTGCCTAAGTCTTTTGTTTCGGCGGCGTTGCTTTATCAAATTTGTGGAAATCGGTCTTATAACGGTGTGCCGTATGTGTGCGGATGAGTGTGTGTGTACGAATGTGCATTTATCAGGAACTGTTTGTCGGCTTAAAGATTTGCATAAGACACACACACACACACACACACACACACACACACACACACACACACACACACACACACACACACGCACACACAAATATAAATCAGCGTCTTTTGTGCGTGTGCCAATTCTTGGCTGCAGCCCACACCAACATCTCATCCATAACTCAACGCTGTATGCAAATGAGCTGCAATTGGAGCTGGAGCTGGAGCTGGAGCTGGAGCTGGGCTGTAGCTGGAGCTGTTGCTCCAAAATTAGCTGCAACTTTTGTTTGGGGCCTGCGTAAGCTTGCACTTTTTGGCTGCCTTTCTTTGGAAAGCGCGCTTTGATTGATTGTCTTGGCCATGTTATGGAGGCAGCATGAAGTACAGCTATACGAGTGTGTGTGTGTGTGTGTGTGTACTATATGCGGGCTCCCTGGTGCGGGTCTAACCTTTTGCACTGCACTCGCTTATAAGTGTGTGTGTCGTGTTGTGCTTTGTGTTGTGTATTGTCTTGACTTTGACGCTTCGTTTCCTGCACAGCATTTTACGCTTAATTTGGCTTTGATTGATGTTTTAGGCTGGTTCGCGTTGACTCATACTCTGACGAAAATTAGTTAATTTTACAGCCCGGTTTGGTTCACTGAACTCCGCACTGAAAGCAGCAGCTGCAAACGGTCGCAACGGGGGGCGGGAGATGGAGGTTGCCAATGAAAATTGTTTGCGCAACTATTTGTGCAGCCCTCGTTTAACTAATAATTTTCATATCATTACACACAACCAGAGCCTGACAACTTTTTCTTGCAACTTGGCATTCTGATGGGTTTGTCTTAACAACTTTGACCCACTTTGCAGTGCGCGGGTTCTTGGGGCGTCGTCGTCGCTGCTGCTGCTGCTGCTGTTGCCTCATTGTGATTTGGACACTTTCCAGCACACAGGTTGGAAAGCAATTAATTACATTGCCAACTTGTGTACGTGGCCACAATGAGATTGTTAACAGCTGAAAGCGCGCGTCAATCAATCAGTCACTCACTAAACTATTCAAACAGTCAATGGCCTCAGTCAGACTCTGGCTGGTTAGTTCACAGTTCTACGGGGGGGAAATAAAAAAAAAGTCTCAGTTCTCTGTGGTTCGTTCGGTCGAGTTTCTAGCTGTCATGTTGGCGCTCCAGGTGCCATTATTTATTATTTGGCGCGACAAACGCGGGGCCCACCAATTAGGACACGGAACGCAAGCAAAAGCGAACATTTTTCATTCGCTCTCGCGGCAAACGGAAAGTTGCCAATTTGGCTTTCATTTTCATAGTGCGGCCCTTTGGTGGAAAGTTCTCATGTTAGATACCCTTAATAGGTGCCCCCGTCCGTCTGGCTGTCTGTTGTCTACGTCGTCGTCGTCGTCGTTGGAGTTAACAATGCCAGCAAGCATGCACCATAACAAGGACAGCTCCATGGCAAAGCAGCAAAGGCATTCAAATGCGAGCAAAGTCAGTGCCATTGGCAATGGCAATGGCAATGGGCTGAGGCACTGGCCCTGGCACTGGCAGCATCCGCATCCTAAAACAATAAGCAAGGGCAACGCCGAAATCGAGAGAATCCAAGCAAATAAACAACACCAAACACAACGAAACGAAACGTAACGAAAAAAGCGAACGACTAGCAGCATCACGTTTCACGAATTCGCGGCAGAACACGTCCCTGTTCCTGGGCACATTAAATGCAAACAGCCAAAACCGACGACGGCGACGACGACGACGACAACGGCGGGCAGATCCTAACCCCAACCGAAAACCCAAAACCCAAAAGCAAAAGCATTGCAAACCAAAATTGAAATAAACAACTGTGCGGACAATAAGTAAAAGTTGCTACAGTTGCAACGACTCCCAGTTGCAACACGGCGACTCCGCACTAATCTTAGCAGCGTATGCGCAGAGATGCGGCATCATTCTCATTGTTTGCCTCCCTCCCTGTCCCTGTTCCTGTCCCTGTTTCGATTCCTGTAACAACATCAACACCAACACCAACAACACCAACCACACCAACAACACCAACAACGGCAGCAGCATCTAGCTTCAGCCTGCTGCACCACCCGCTGCACGCGGCTGCGACGCTTTGGCGCGCACGTTCGCAGCAGCCAGAGAAATATGGAGAGAAAATTGCCATGGACTCGACTCGCACATAGTACATCGATTTTTAGTGCTATTGGCTTGAGCTCTAAATGCAGGGTATCATAAGTTTAGCCAGCTGTTTGTCAATTCAAGGCACAGGGCTTATCATGGAACAGCAACTCGCGTAAGGCTACGGACAAGTTAAGTTCTAAGTGGATTTACATTTTCTAATAAATATTATTGATGAGTCGAGCTCAATAACTTTTGCGGATATTTAGAATAAGTTGAGCTTTGAGCTTTAATTTGCCTTTATTGTATTTAGTTATATGTTTAAGTAATCTTAAAGCTTAAATGAAAGCGGATTAAAAAAATTATCAACTACAATCATTTAAGACGCGCTTTAAGCTTTAAATCGAGCTTTAAGTACACTTTATTCTATTCAAATCATGCGTTTATCTGAACTTTAAGCTTGCAAGTGCTTTCAAGGCAGTGAAATTGTTCGACTAGTGTTGTAAAATGCTTTTGAGTGTGATTAATATTAATTCTTATAAATTGCTTAAAGAAAACTGAAGCATTTTAACACTATATATCAATAGTATGCTTTAATTATGCTTGAATGGAATCTACAAAAAATGAAGCAAATTTATATTCATTTAAATCCATTTAACTGCAAAAGCCACAGCTTCAGCTGGTTATATAAGCTGCAATTCGAATTTCCCCGGCTCGCATTACGCTTTTTGTTTAATCAGCGATAAAAGTCTATTTTTAATAGGGTATGCCATAAGCCTTGACTCATCCTTTATCAGAGCTTTTTAATCTTGTTCCTTGTGTTGACTGCGCACATAAAGTGAAAATGTGCGCTGCTTTCCTTATACCGCAATTTACTTTTGGTTTTTGTTTTTTTCTTATTCCTTTTTTTTTTTGGCTGACATTTTGGCATTTTTGCAGTCATTCACTTCCTTTTGGCTTGCGCTAATTTATCACTTGCCTTGCCATGTTGGCCACGTGATGTATGTGGGTTGCGCTGGGTTTATTGCTACTGTTGCCGCTGCTGCCACTGCTGCTGCAGCTGTTGCAGTTGCATTGAACTTATCGAAACCGCACAATCAGCACACTGGCAAAGGCACAAAAGGCACAATATCTGTTAAGGCGACTGAAAGCAATGATGATTCTCAGGTTGCTGCTGCTGTCGCTGCTGCTGCGGATGCGGCTGACTGCAGAGTTACAATTTCAAAACAAATAAATTCATGCTGCAGGCTAAAAAGGGCAGCCCAATGGATGAGCCGCAGACACTGAGAACGGCAAACTGAAACTGAGACTGAGCCGGAGCCAAAGCCAGAGCCACAGCCAGAGCCGGAGCCCAAAGCAAACAAATCAAGGAGCAGCAGCCAAACGACGTTGAGGAAACATGAAGTTGCATTTGGGCTTGCAGTACGAACAAAAAATGTATTGGGGCTTGACTTCAATTGTTCTGCGCGCTGCTCCCACTGCTGCTGCCGCTGCTGCTGCTGCTCCTGTTGCCATTTAACACAACAACAACAAAAAATAAATAAAAAAACAGCAGCAATTATTGCTAGCTACACATACACACATACACACACACACACAGTCGACGCTGCCTGCGGTGCTAGTTTTTGTGCTCATTTCAGCAACGGCGGCTACAATAATAATCCTCAAACGCCCACCGTTTTTTTGTTGTTGGTTTTTGTGTCCAGCCTAGAAGGAGGCTGGACCTCATTTGCATGCAACTTGCTGGCCGTGGCAATTTCGTGTCCCATGTGCGGCTTCATTTGCTGTTGCAGCTGCCGTTGCTGCTGCTGTTGTTGCTGCTGTTGCTGCTGTTGTTGCCTCTCAGCACTCAGCTCTTGATTTCAGTTGGCCGTGTTCGATTCTGATTCGGACCAACCATATCCATATGCATGCCTTGATTTCGTTTTCGATTTCAATTTCATTTCTAGGACTTTGCATTGTTGTTGCTGCTGCTGTTGCTGCTGCTGCATTGTCGCTGCTTTCATAAAAGTTAAGAGCAGCTTTTGCATGTTGCCCTTAAGCTTCTGCTTTTTGTTGCTGTTGTTGCTGCTGTTGTTATTGTTGTGTGTGTCTTTTGTTCTTGGCAGCGCCATTGTCAACCATTTTGGCGTTTTGTTTTCGTTCTATGTGAACGCGCCATGCCCACATTTTAGCTAACGCCCTGGCATTTTACCTGCTGTTGTTTAGCTAGCAAAACTTTTGTTCTTCGCATAAGTTTTGCCGAACACCCTCTCCCCCACCACCCCCCTACTTTACATATTGTTCGTTTGTTTATCTGCCCTGTCAACTTGTTTAACTTGTCAGAATGTTTGTTGTTCTTGTTGTTGTTGCTGTAACAGCTGTTGCTGCCGGAACAATTGCAGTTAAAGTGCAACTTAAATGCATACGAATCGAGCACAAATTTGCACAAATTTCTGGCTCATAAATTTCACCTTGAACCACGGCAGCGGCAACAACGGGGCAAGGTCATGGCTTATTGCCAAAAAGAAAAAAGAAGAAAAAAGCTAAAACAAATAAGGCAACGGCCATTTGGGCCAACAATGATGCAACAAATTCGATTGGCCTGCCCGACTGCTTCGACTAACGTAATTTAATAAAACGTTTAAGCGATTAGATACGTTTGTATGCACTAAAATGTAACCATTAGATACGCTATCTACACACACACAAACACACACACACACACACACACTGACATACACCACGTAGACAGAAGAAAACAAGTGCAGGCAGCGCGACTGCAGCTCCCATTTGGCAGCAGCTGCTGCACTTGCTGGGCCAAAACGCTAACGAGCCTTTGGCCACGCTCTCCAGACCCTGCGCCCCTGCCCACTGCCCCTGGCCGTGGTCCACCCTCCTTTCTATACCAGGCAGTCCATGGAGCATGGCTGGGATCCGTGTCGAGACGACGTCGACGACGACGCTCCCTTTTACTTGATGCTGGTTTTACTTTTGCTGTTGGCTGCCGGCTGATGTTGTGCCCGGTCCATGGATTCTCCTCCTTCGGCATGGTAAATCTGCGCTGCCAATCGCTAAAATTATTGCGCTCAATCTTTGTTATTAGATTAACTTCTATTTTGTTTTCCTATTTGACTTTGCCATAAAAACGAATCGCGCTGAACCTTTTCCATACACTTGCCACCAAATGGGGCAGCTCGATTAGCTCAAACGATATGTTGTTAGTTTACTTGAAATGCAGTTTGAAGCTATTTAAATGCAAAGTCTTTCTAGCATTAAGCTGCGTTCACACCAGCAACATGTTCACCTCCTAGTTGAGTTGAGAATTTAATTCTTGACAATCAAAAATGTATTTAAAAATATAGCAAAATAATTTTGAATTTAATTTTAGCTAATTTTTCTATTTAACTGGAATTTTGGTTGCATGTAAACTTTTTTCTCGACTGTTTATTGACAATCTGCATAAAGTCAAATCGATTTGAGCACTTTTCAAGGCTTTTGCCAGCTGAAGAACATAAGCTTTTTTAAGGCAATCTGTATCAAGGGCATCTGCACTTCGACTTGCTTAAGTGTTGCCAATTTACTTGTTATCTGTTGCTGCCGCTTCTGCTGTTACAGTTGCTGTTGTTGTTGCTGATGTTGTTGCTGTTGTTGGTGCCCATTTGAAAACTGAAAGTGCGCCTGGTCAACTTGGGCTTAGTCAATGGCATTAGGCAATGTTGCATTAGCTATGCTCGCCTGGCATTCGGTTTTGGCTTCATTTGTTTTTACGGCTTGCATTTTGTAGACGTTGCCATTACTGCTGACTGCTGACTGCGGCTGCAACTACAGCTGCTGCTGCTGCTGCATCTTCTGCAAAATCGACTGACTGTGAGTTTTGCCTGTTTTTGGGGCTGCTAAATTGGTTTTGTGTTGCCTGCCATGTTACTGGCGCATCAATTGAACAGCCAACAGCAATTGGCAACAAAGCAGCAACAAAAGGCAGCAGCAACCTGCAACTCGCAACCTGCAACATGGCATGCTGTAACTTGGCCATTGTCGGCGCAACGTGTCTATTCTACATAGCTAACTTTTAGAAAGGCAACAACTTTCCTTGGAACATGATGCGGTCATAGACCGACGGCCACATTCAACTTTCGCTCAGCCAAAAGTTGATAATAATGTTGTTGCTGTCGCTGCTGCAGGTGTGTGTTATGCAATTAGTGAACGACTTGCAAATATGATTCTAATTAAGAGGGACAGCACAATCTCAATCTTTGTATATACACCAATTTGTGCCGATTGACTGGCTGACTGATGATTGAAGCTTGGGGAAATTCCAACAGCAAGTGTGAATAAATCGCGGACAATTCTTGCATCCGATCGGATTTTAATTAATTTTCAAAGACGTCTTCCACAGTTTGGCAACATAGGCCAAAGATTAGATGGGTTAAGTTTCAGTTGCCAACTTATTTCGAGGATTCTTTATGAAAGTTAATTTGAGTCGAGTTTTGTTCCTCACGCAAAAAAGGGGTGCTAAAGGTTATTTGAACGATGTTTCAAGTTTCGCCCTTCTTTTCAAAACTCTACAAAAATACTTAATACAGGTTTCACCTGTATTCAACCTTCCGCCCGAAAATGTGAAAAATTGACATTTTTGCTGAACATCTTCGTAAAACTGAATAAAGTTGATGTGGAGTTCAAGTAAGTATGAGGTAATTTTAAGTTTCCCACGGGCGAGAAATGAGTGGAAAATAATAAAGAAAAGAAGCACAAATACTGTGCACGAGCCAGGACGGGGAATATCTGTTAGTCAGTCTATATTCGCCATTAAAATCGTTTAATGAGTAGCTCGAAGCTGCCCACACACAGAAACACACGCACACACGCACACACTCGGGCCTTAATGCTCATTAATGCTGAGGCACTGTCTGACTGTATTTATGCATGCAATATTAATGAGGGAGTTTCACAGGCTAGCCCCTTGATAGCAACATCTCAGACGCCCGCCCGCCCAACCATGCCCATGTTATGGGCCCTGTGACAAGTGCGGCGTAATTGAAAGAAATTAAAAAGGAAAAACACAAAGCTGCAACAGTTGAACGACAGCAGCAGCAACAACTGCTACAGACTTATATGTATATATATATATGTATAAAATGATGATGATAATGTGCCACGGAAATGGGTTAAGCTGCTTAAATGTTCTCCCGCCCTGCCAACGTATACCCAACCTATGTCTGCAACGCTTCGAGTCAGCTCTCTGCACGGCTCTTTACAAAATCATTTTTGTACGTGAGTTGGGCCAAAGTTTTTGCCAAGCCAAACCGAAGTTGTCGTTGTCGTTGTCGTTGTTGCTGTCGTTGTTATTATTGTTGCTCTTTAAATGCATTAAAATGCGCACGCATCAAAATAAAGTTGGCCGCAATTAAAGCAGAGAAAGTGAATACTCTGGCCTCAAAGATGTCTCTTAGCATACGCCACACACACACACACGCACACACACACACGCACACACACACACTTACACACAGATTCAACAGATTAACTGCCACAGCTAGTGTCTTATAAGTGCCCGCCATTTGAAGCTTTTACTCACGTGCCGCAATCCTATTTTTTTTTTTAACTTCTGGGGCTTAATAGGTCGCTCTTACCTGCAAGAGATAAAAAAAAACAGATGGAAAATTTGAGATAAGCATAGTCCACATTTATGTGCAATTTGCTTAAGCAATAAAAAATAAAAAAAAATAAAGAAGAAACAATTAAGTTAATAATAATCATAATTTTTATGTTTGTTTTTATATTTTTATTAAGTGACAATTGAATAACTTGTTTTGCCAACTTAAGAAAAAGAAACCTAATCTTTTTTCTATGCTAACTGGACTATGGCATGTGCGTTGCCCGTTTGACAAGTGTTGTTACACTGTGCGACATGAATGAGGTTTTTAGTTTAGTAAATTAGATTTGTCAAGTGTAGATGTCGTAAGGCAGTGTTAAGAACTAGTCCGGATAGAGCTAGAATATAGGAATATTCCTTAAAAAGCACAATATGCAGCATACTTCTTGTATAATGATTGATGCATTTTATACATCTTGATTTATGTTTTAAGCATATTAAGTCTGCCTTTTATATTAACATTCTTCATTCTGTTAATAGCTGCATAACGAGAAGTCCTCGATATCAGTGTTGCGTAACGTTACTTTATAATCCATATCCACCCATCCTATTATTATGCTAATACTAATTACTACTAATACTATAACCCTTTGTATTACTACAGCATTAAGTTAAATCTGATTCCTTAGTAATGCTTATGCAATACATCTATACATCCTGATGTATGTATCTAATATTGCTGTCATCAAAGAAGTATAACGAGGCTTTCAAAACTCGCTGCCCACAAGCGATAGTTTTAATAGATCGATTATGAGTTCATATAAAAATTTGTTGAAAAATTTAATTAACTATGCAAATGTAATCGAGTCAAGAGCTTTTCGCTGCTGTTAACTTAATTATTGATTTGATTGATTGATATGCACAAATAATAAGAAAACTAAAGTGAATTAATTCAAAAACTCAATCAAAACGCAGCATCTACTCCATTTAATGTCAACAGTGGCCAACAGGTGGCGCATATCAATTATCAATTTGCAATTTCCATTCAACAGCAAGCGACAAAAAAAAAGAATGATTGAAACAAGTTTTGTGGCATTTTTAATTTGTATGAAAATAGACTTGGCCGGCTGCTGTCCCGGGCATCTGCTAGGCCTAGACAGCAGGCTTTGCTGCCTGCGGCTTAATGAACACTTGGCGCCTGCTGCAGCGACGCCCCCCTCGCCCCTCCCGCCAACACACCGCCCACTGCGCTGTCGTCAAGTGTTTTAAATTGAAAATTTAATTAAAGAACTTTGCGCCTGGGCTGTCTGTCGTCGTGGTACTGGCTCAGCTTCATGCTGGCATAAATTAGCCAAACAACAAAAGCCTATTGAACTCAAGGCGGCAACATTTGCGCCCGCTTCATGGTCAAAATCAACACAAAACGCTGTCAATAATGGCCAGGGAGAGAAAAAAACCGGACTGTGGTAAAGGCAAAAGGCTTAATTTGTTGCCAAGTTTAGTTAGATTCACACGCTTTTTGATGCCGATTCCAAACAAATGCCCTACGTCAAACACGTCTGCCAGCCAGCCAGCCAAGTCACGCTTATGGACAGCCCCCAAAAAGGCAGTTTGTCAAAAATGGCAAAAGGCGACAAAAGCGGCCAAGAAAACAACACACACACACACAGAGCTGTTAATGTGCTGCTAATAATGAAACTAAGTTGGCAATAAAGTTGGCCTAAGCCAAGGAAGTTGGGTGTGAGATGTGGCCAGTGCTGGAGGTGTCTATCAAGGACTGATTGAATTAGAAGAAACGCTTATCTTCGACAAGCCGAAGTTCAAATACTCTATAGGAGACTAAAGGTTATTTATAAACTCTTTTGACTTGCCTTTTGCTCTTTGCAGCTTCAGTTGCACAGCTTGGTCGAGATATATTAAAAAACAAAATAGTTTTTCATATCAAAAATCCATTTACGAGCAGGTTATGCTTTAGAGGTATCTGTTATAGTAGTCCGACTTGGATACAAGATATCATGATCATTCCTATGGCAGCTATATGATATAGTAGTCCGATTTCTTGCGTTACACATTTCATGACAAACTTATAAGACCCTGTTTCGAAAGTACAAAAGTGCAGCTCTAAGCGCAGGTTCTTAAACATAATTAAAAGCATAGTTAAGGCCCAAAACACAGTTAAACTCTTTTTCAGCTTATTACCAACTGTTGGCTGGCCAAAATGTTCAATAAACTATCAACAGCTGTCAGCAGTTGTTGTTGTTGTTGTCGCTTGGGCCTTAAGTCTGCGGCCTGGCCTCAACTATTATGTCTGGGTAGCTTGGCCAGCGGCAGGCCACGCCAGGCCAGGCCAGGCCTGGGCAGAGCAGAGCCAAGCCAGGCCGTTTATTTGTTGACTTGTTGCCATTAAGTTAAATGACATAAGCATAAAGATTTACGCCGCCGAAAAACGACCAGAAATCAAACGCTGTCAGCCAAAGTGTCAAATTTGTAATGAGGCACAAACACACAACACACAACACGAGACGCGGCGACGTGGCACATGAAACCGAAACAGAACTTGGCTTGTTGCTGCGCTGCCACGCCCATTGCCAGAAATCGCTTTTGATTAAAGAAGTTGTCAACCGGCAACAAAAGCCGTTTGATAATTGCGCGTGGGCGCCCCCTCCACAGTTTATTTATTTATTTTTCTACTCTTTATTATTATTATTTTTTGTATTAATAACTTCAGCTACATCTCGATCGCATTTATTGCTCGCCCTGGCGATTTGCATAGACGCAGAGCTGAAGCCAGGCAGGGCCAGGCCGGGGCCAGCCTTGAGCTGTGCTTCAGACCCGTGTATTATTGTAAACTCTTTAAAGTCTCTTATTAAAGCCAGACAACAAAGCCAACAGCTGGCAACGACCTTGCCAACCCATAGAAAAGTCTCAGTTTTGATTGCACACACACACACACACACACAGTCGAGCGGCAATTGCTTAAACAAATTGCAGCGCTATAATTAATAATTTCTCTTTGAATTCGGTGCTTCGGCGGTGGGCGTGGCTTGAGCCCACGTGCGAATGTTGCTGAATGCTTGTTATGAACCGGGAAACAATTATCTTGATGTCGTCAAAAGCCATCGGCATCGCCATCAAGTTATCATCAGCATCATTCACATCATCATGAATGCACTTCCACTTAATGAGGCACAAGGCACACACGCACACACTATACACACACACACACACACATCGAACTACAACAGCAAAAACATTCATTTGTTTCGCTCACTCAACATAATGAAAAACTGCGAAAAGCAAAAATAAAGAAAATAACAGCAAGATCAATAGCTGAAAAATGTAAATTAATATTTAATACCCTATAAAATTTAATGTTATGGGTGATATCAGCAATATATCATGATGCCTTTCTTAGATTTAGATTTTAGATTTTATCTTTATGTGAGTTAAACATCTGTATAAACTAGGATGCTATCTATGTGAGGATCTTATCTATATCATATCTTTTAAGGAAATTATGTTTTCATTTTGGTTTTTTCTTTTCTTCCTTAAGAGCTATCTACATGAGTTACGCTTTTGTATCAAAGATCCATCTGAGATCCAATTAATATAAGAGTATAGCTTAAAATACGTTAAATTTTTTTCAGATTCTCTGTGAAAACTTTGATATATTGATATGCAACTTTCCCATTCATCTCTTTTTAAGAAAATTAAGATTAGTTTTTCCTTTTGTTCTTTTATAGTGATCAATATGGGCTAAGCATTTGTATCAGAGATATTATCTATCTAAAGATCCTAAATATATCTGAGTCTAGCTTAAAATAACTCAAATTTCATCAGATTCCTTCTGAAAACTTTAATATAATGTTATGTAACTTTCCCAATCTCGTTGACACAGACAACTTGGCTTCGTTCTTGATACGCCCCGTTAGGGTATTATAAATGCTTAGTATGTATATAGGTTGCGCCTGATTTTGCGCTTTTTGTACGCGCGTGGGCCAACGTGCGGCAACTTTTGATGCCTAAGCACCGCGCCTACCCCCCCTGTTGCAATGGCCGCCCTTTGCGCCTGCAGCCCTGCGTAGGTGTCAGGCCTGAGCTGCATTTGTGATTAGCTCGCTTTGATAAGCAGCTAAGCTTGGGACGGGCACGGCCCAGGCTCCGGCTCTGGCTCTGGTTGCAACGTATAGATCGTCTATCATATGCAAGTGGGCTGGCTTTAATGCTCGGCTCAGATTTCCGCTTTGCGTTAGCCGATTGGCAGCTGCAACAGCAACAGCAACAGCAGCAGCAGCAGCTTTTGGGCCAATGATGAAGACAAATGTTAAGCGCGCGACATTTTCACTGTCAATTAGCGCCTAGGCTGAGGCTAAATTGCAGCTGTTGTTGTAGTTGTTGCGGCTGCTGTTGTTGTTGCTGATGTTGCTGACAGTTAAATAACGCAAACGTGCCGAGTTGCAATTGCTTGTTGCTTCTTCTGCCTCTGCCGTGGCTGTTGTTGTGCCGCCAAGCACGTAACTCAATAACGCGCACATTCTAACAGCAGCAGCAGCAAGAGGAAAACGGCAGCAGCAGCAGCAGCAACAAGAACAACAACAATTAAGCTAACAATGTACCACACACAAGTAAAAGTTGTTGTTAGTGTCGACTCGACTCGACATAATGAAAATCTGCTCGCTTGCCCTGCATGCCACTGTCCCCTTCTCACCCTGCTGCCTAGCTGCTACAAAGTGGAAATGCCCTAAGCGCGCCCCGCACTCCCTTTTGGGAAATTGTCTAATGAAAAGCTGCTGTCGACACAAACGAAGCGTAGCCGGGGACTGAAGTGTAAAAAACAAAAAATACATTGCAGTTTAGACGGCATGCGGGAATTGTGCTCGAGAGCTGAGCGGGGGGGTTGGGACGAGGTGGTGCACAAAAAGCGCCATCGATTAAGCCTTAAATACTTTGATGCGGCTCGAGCTGCAGCTGCAGCAGCTGCTGCGGCGGCGCCAGCGATGTGTTGTGATGAAAGCCTTTCATCTTTGTAAATAAGACAACCAAATAAATATACACGCAAAAAAATACCCTAACAATGGGTGCAAAAAAAATTCAAATACAATAAAAAGCTGGGGTCATAAAATAGGAAAACCTTTTCAATTGAATTCTTGCGCAACTTATTTCAGGTGCTTTTTTTAAGCTAAATATATTTGAAGTGTGTGAATTATATAACTTTTGGTCGTGGCAGGGTATTCCAGCTGCGCTGCATTGGGGAAAAGCCTTTGACGTCTTACACACAGCTGATGGCTTCATTATGACAGCTTAAATTATTGGTGTTGCTGCCGCTGTTGTAGCTACCAATAATGATGATGACCGTAATGATGATGATGAGGCAACGTTTGGGTAACTGAAACCAGGCAGAAGGCCGCCACAAGCCCAAAAGCGAAAAAAAAATAAACAAGAAGAACGGAAGTGCGAAGCTGAGATGCCCTTATAGAAATGTAGCTTCAAAGTGCTCTTAAAGGTAACTTTGAATGCCTAGAAAGAGTGTATATAGGAGATATGTGATATAGGATATGACTACAAATGGTGCAGTATATATAGGAGATATGTAATATAGGATTTGCCTACAAATAGTGTATATAGGAGCCATATGATATAGGAATTATCTACAAATATTGTCTATAGGAGTCATATGATTAAGGATTTGCATATAAATATTTTTTATAGGAGCCATATGATATTGAATTTGCCTACAAATAGTGTATATAGGAGTCATATGATATAGTAGCTCCATTCAATGCAACTTTGCAGATATGTTAAGAGGTAAGCATAGATATTTTAAGAAAGGAAAGAACTAATTTCTTCTTTAGACTCAAGTGAATTCCATATGTGATTTGATACGAAGACCGAGAACTTGCTTAGACTCGACTGTTGATACTGATCAAGTAGTAGTATAGAGTATACTTAATGCGAACGCATATGTCTCCTTCTATGCGTTATACATTTCTTGACATAATTATAATACCCTCTCGCAAGCGCATAAGAAAAAAGGTTGGCTTCAAACGCTTAATGGCTGGCAGCTGCCAAGTGTTAATTATATGGTCGGCAGTCCAATTGCGGCTGCGCCCAAAATGCAGCGCTCTTTATTTGCATGCCCTGCCCCAACAGCAGGCGGATTGTGCCTGAGACCCCCCCCGCAGCCCCGTCTTGTCAATCGCATGCAAATTGCTTGGCTTGGCGCAATCACGACAAATTCTTGGCGTGAAATTATTTGGCAAACTGCAAATGAAATTATTTTCATATTTAAGCGAGCGCGACTAACTTATGGCCATGTTTTTTTTTTCTTTTGGCCCGGTCAGCAACAACACATGCTTAGAGCACTGCCAAATCATGCCCCGTTTGTCTATTGTGAATGAGTTATGGGGCATGTTTCAGCAAATTGCATTTCGAGCTGTGGTTGCAAATTCTAAAAAAAAAACCTAACCGAGTCAGGTTTTAGATATATACGTATGCATATATATATAGTATTTTCTATTTGGTGGGAGGAGTGCAGCGAGTCAGGAACTAAAACTGGCTGCGATTGCGAAGGTGAAGTTCGTTGCACCCGCTGGCAAGATTACAACTACCATTTGCCATTTGCCAGTTGCCATTTGCCAGTCGTCGTAGACGTCGCCTGCTTCAGGTTGAGCCCTTCCGCAGCAGACGGGCAAATAAATTGATTGATTTATGCCATGAGCCCTGCAGACAGTCAGCGCGATCTTCAGCTGGTCATGGTTTATTTTTTGTTGTTGTTGTATTTTTTAAGTTTTTTTTTGTTGTTTCTTTTAATTATGGGCGTGCAGCTCTTAAAGCCAAAGACCCACTGCTCCGGCCATTAGCAATTTTAATTTATTTATATATGCGCCGCAGTTCGACTTTTTGAGTTCTAGACCAGAGCCAACACAGCCAGCCATCTACTCATGTGTGTGTCTCTCTAGTCTTGTCTTGACTTGTGTTGTGAGTTCTCTGACTTGAATGTTTGCATAAATTAATTTCAAATGCACAAACATGGACCAGAGTGAGTGAGAGAGAGGTAGAGAGAGAAGAGACACCAGCACAGATTGCATGCATAGAACAAGAGGCCGTACAAGCCGACCGACCGACTTTGAGTTAACTTCAACTTAGTTTATTTTATTTGAATTTAATTTGTATTGCATTTTATGTGACATTTTGGCTAATTAAGTGAGCCAAATTGCAGTTAACATGCACTTGACCAACACATCAATTCCAACAATGGCATTTTAAGCAATTTGTAATCGACCATAAGTCAAAGTCAAATGGCAAATTGCACATTTGCAAATTGCGCATACGACGCGTTGCCAAATTAAATTGCTAAAATCATAAATGTGGCATGAATCATAATACGCTCGCTGTAGGCATTCACATTTTGGCATTAAGTGTGTAACACAGTTAAGACAGAAAGCATCTATATAATATATATATGCATATATATAAGCTAAGTATATATATATACAAACATCTTCAGAGTAAAATAGCAAAATCTTTGCAACCTATTTTTAATTAAATACATTTTTCTTTATAAAGCTTAATCATTTGTGAATGAAGCTCGAGATATGACTTATCTAAAATGTGTCTGATATCTATTAAAATATAAAAAATATTTTAACAAAAATGTGCTGCATGTTTTTTACTGCATTCAATCTGCCGCCCAATCGATCGTAGGATATGCATCTTATCTTTTTTTATTAAGTTTTTTAAGTTTAAAAAACTAGACAACAGCGGGCAGCTTTATAATTGTTATATAGCTGACATTGGAACAATAGATTGAGGATTTGGTATAAGCATGGAAAACCTTTTTGCTACTGGAATTAATCCTTACGAGACTGACCAAGCATATTTTATGTTGATGAATATTTTGTCAAGATTCTATTGGAATCGAACTACTGCTACATACACAAGCTATCTCAGGAGCTGGTGCTGTCACTTCATCTATTTTCTAGCTAAATTTGGTTTCTTGCAGAGTTCTTCAATCAGCTGAAATAAGCTACATTCCGACCTCTTAATGACAAGTTCAAGAAATCTCATTGATTTCCAATTGCCGCTCAGAAAGCTAGCCAATTTGGCTTCTTTTTAACACTGGTTTCAGCTACTTGGCAACACTAACAGAAACAATAATTGGAAAATGCTTTATATCATTATTCCCAATCTCAAAGAACAGATAACAGTATTTAGGGTATTCATAAGGCAGCAACACGAGCTGAGCTTTGCTTTCTTGCTTTGTCTGGCTTTTGTTGCGGCTTCTTCACTTTTTAACACCTTTTGTGTTAGTATTATTGTTCATGTTGTTTTTTATATTGATAATTAAAATATAAATTAAGCAAGACGTTTATGTAAACAACACAAAGCGACGCTTTTGTTGTTGAGGCCAACAACAACAACAATAGCAACAGCAAGAAATTTTTCGCCAACCTTGAGCTGAAGCTAGTTTTTTTATGCATCTACTAAATATGTGCGATGAGCGCTTCTAAGCGGAATTATGATGTGGCCGGGTTCTGGCCACAAATTGAATGGGTTTCAGGCACTTTGCATGTTGATTGCATTAAGCAAAACCATTTTTGTTATTTGTTTTTAATTGTTAACTGCGCTGCAGTCACGATTCAATTAAATTGTAATTTATGTTGCAGTTGGCCCAAAAGTGCAGCTCAGCCAAACGAGTCTCTATGTTATTCGTGAATGTAATTGTAGTATTCAATTATAAACGCATTCATTACACACAAACACACGCAGAGACACAGAAAACACTCAATTGCTCAATTTTTGTACGAATTGAATGCGTGTCATTTGTATTGACTGAGTATTTCCTGTGGCCAAACAACTTTCCAATGGAGTTTTCTTTTGTTTTCGGATCGGGCCAATTGCGACACCTTGGCATAATCAATTATTATGCCATGCCCCAGTGGACTATTCAAGTGCTCAATCTTTATTGCATTTGTTGTGACGCTGACACATACCAATGCCACGCCCCAAAATAGATGCAATCAAAAGCGCTCCACTCCGACTTGGAGATACCCTGAACTCAGCGCTTTGCTGTGGCATGCTATGCCCAAGGCTTTCCCTAGAGAAATGAGATATTCTTTCCCTCAATTTGGGAAATACTGTTGATCTGTGTATACTTTAAAATATCCCACATACCATACTTTGTGTCTCCATGAAATCTGAGCAAGTTATCGATGTCTTGAAACATACTCGATTTCAATTACAAAATTTCAAGCCTTCAGCTTTTAGATTTCTCCAGATCTACACGTTCATGAACTCGTAACGACTCAGCATTACCTCCTTCTGCCCGTGACAGACATCTAGACAAAACCATGTTACCCTCTTTACCCATGCTGATTGGGCTTAGGGTATAAAGGCCCCAATCGCAATTGCCAGTTGCATTGACAATGCTTTTAACTGATTGCCATACGGCTGATTGTCCGAACTTGTCAGCTGTCTGCATAGAATGTGTTTCTGATTACGATCTCTTGACAGCACATTTTGTGAATACATTATTATTAGCTAGAATTATGTAGTTAGACAATGTCTTTAGCACCGATGAGTCTACGCGACTGATGATGACCTCACTGACCTTGCCTACCCTCACTTGCCTTGGCATTGGCCCAGCCAGCCACAGTTGCCTTCTTGCAAGTACTTACAGCATTATTTGTAAAACTTATATAAAAAGCTGACTTGTTTGGGAGTTTGTTTTAATGGCTATTTGAAAATTATATAGCGCCAGGTTTGTAATAGTTACAACAACAATAACAACTCCACTGAGTGTGTCTGGTAATTAAGTGCCAAGTGCTCGATTAGATGATTGTCTGCTGTTTGCCTGGAAGTACTCAGCGATCTTGGCAATCTTCGCATTCTAGCTTCTATCTATGTTCAGCATTTAAAACCTCGCTTGTTGAGGCACTCTCAAACATGTTTTCCCTAAGCAAAGGTATTTTTTTATTTACCTTTTTTTCGTAGGCGCACACATTAGACATTAATCTAAGCTTAGAATGAGCGCGTTTTATTTATAGCCATGCGCCAATCATCTGTGGAAGCTAGTCAGCAATTATACACATACACATACATACAAACATATATATATATATATATATATAGGTATAGCTGTCTGTATCTAAGCTTTGCCTGCATGATTAACTGTTGTACAAAAAGCAAATCACAAATATTTTAAATAATATTTATACCCTTGCAGCCTTGGCATTATAGCTCAATCATCAAGTTTGTTTTGCTACATTAAGTAAATAATCGATTATTATTTTAGATGATCAAGTATATTATTATCTTAAAAATATCCTACTTCAACTCCACTGCGTATAACTTAAAAAGGTTTTAAATGTCCGTTTTTTTGTCTTTTACTCATTCATCAATTTGATCCCATATTTTATTCTATTTATTTATTTATGTTTTTAATTTATAAAACATTCCATACATTTTTATATGAATTTCTTCCCATAATTGATTTAATTTACTTATTTATTTTTATTAAGTATTTATTTATTTAATATATTTATTTGCTTTGATTTGTTCTAGACTCAACTACAGAGCATCTGATAGCCGTGCAAGCAACATAGACCCCTCCATATGTCTCTCTTCTTATAATAGACAACTTTAATCCAAGCTTAGTGTATTTGAAACTTCGTTATGCTTGATTTTTTTCACTTCTCGATTACGTCTTTCGCGTTTCAATTCTCAGCGTTTGACCGATTTGTGGCTGCTTAAAAGTCAATTAATATGGCCGACTATGGGCTTTTCTTTCCGGCTCTCCGGGCAAGGTCGTTGCGCAATTATTGAAAATTATTCATCTTGAGCGAAATATTCGTGTGCCTGTGTGTGTTAGAGTGTATGTATGTGCGCAACAGCAAATTGATTTCGACTTTGGCCAAAATGAAATGCACGTGTCAATTGGTCTTAGCCTAATGCCTGCTGTTTAACTGGGTCAGTGCTAGTTGGCATTTGGGCACGCCCACAATTACCAAGCATCATCAATTTCATATTTACCATTGTCGCATATGGCGCTGCGGCCAGGTGGGATGGGGGGGCGGTCGGTCGAATCGACGTGTCGTTGCCGTTAGCCATAATTGACCATAATAACAAAAGTTAAGCGCAATGGCATTCGCTGTTGTTGTTATTGTTGTTGTTGCCCCCTATCTATGAGGTTGCACAGTTTTCTCAGCTGTGGAGATTGTGCGCTGTTTTTGCTGTTGTTGTCGGTGTGACATTAACCCACAGCGGCCTCACATCGCATAGCTCGCACGAAAAGTGCCGCAAATAAAACGTACGAAAAATTTAATTCAATTTAATAAGCGAATATGTTGCGTGCCACGGCTGCAGTTGGGATAAGAGTTGGGTGCTACACGCGGACACACTCTTCACTACTATCTCTCCCCCTTTCTCTTTCACACTATACATATATATATCTTTCTCTCTCGCTCTTAATGCTCTGTGTAATGTGGCGCACTCGTGCATGCTCCAGAGCTTGGGCTCCACAGATGCCTTGACGATGAGGACGATGCCGCTCCGCTTGCTTCCTCTGTGTGTAGTCATGCGTGCGCGTAAGTGTGTGGCAGCACTTGGACCAGCAACAGCAACAACAGCAACAACAGCAACAACAACAACACGAACTTCAGCTCCAAGACTGGCGCTGGGGGGCTCGAACTGTCGTCGGGCGTCGCTCGTCGCCCGTCCAAATGTGAAAATAATCGTAAAAGGCAATTAGCGCAAAATAGCTTTGACACTCATTCAAGTTAGCTGGCCATGTAGGTTACACTCTACCCCCATTCAAAGCCCCGCTCCCGCTGCGCCTACGGCCCCACCAGAGGGTTAGGCAATTTTGCGTACACATTTGGCTTTGGCGTGTTTTGTTTTTGTTAGCTATTTACATTAGCCAAATTAATAAGATGTAGGTCAGTGGGAACGCTTGTAATTGCCAGAATGCTTGGCTGACTGTTGTAATGGAACTGAAGCTATCTGGAACTTGTATCTACACAGAACAAACCTAGCATAACTTAATGTGATATGTTTGATCTTCCAACAATTCTGTTTTTAATCATATTTGAGTTAACTTTCTTTAGGTATTCGATGGGAGAGAGTTGTAGGCCTCAGCTGATAATGCTGTAAATTATATTTATATATTATACTCTTAATTCATAATAAATATATGTTAAACTCTCTCGTAATTCGAACTATATCTTTATAATATATTATATTATTCAAATACTAATAAAATAGTTAATTTTTGTGAATTTCTGAACAAAGTACAAAGTTTAAGCCCATCCTTTGTGCGACCTTTTAGCTATTGTTTAAGCGCGACCCTTTTGTCGTGCCTGAAATCTGGCAAATCTCTTGCGAACTCCACCCCCTCCCCTCTCCTACCCTCCCCACCCACAGCTGTAGAACTTTACTGCAGCAGTAGCTGTTGCATTTTTAATAAAACTGCCACAGAATCAGTCGCAGTCGAGGTTTTGCTCGTATTACTTGAATTTTAATAAACGCCTGCCATTTGATTTTATATATATGTATGTGTGTGTGCGTGTATGTGTGTATATATATATACACTATATACATACATCTTTTGTGTGTCAGCAGCAGCGGGCTGAAAGTCATGCGGCCAACTTGAACCTGAGTCATGCACGGCAGCCTGACTGCCGATTGCCGGCTGCCGTGGGCCCAGTTAGGGGCGCCACCAGCCAGCAGTTGGGGCCACCTTCAACGGTGTCATGCCACAGAATGGGGTCTGTTCCGCCAGTGTCTGTGCCGCATATGACCAACATATTCTGTCGCAGTGGCTGCCGCTGCGTCAGCTCTGCACACCTGGGCTCGCTCGATGGCAATGGAGCTGTGCGATATGGCGCTGAATTGTTCGATAGCTGGCATTGTCGATTACTCAACCCCCGTGGCTATAGAATACGTGTGGAGGTACTCAAAAATGTATTGCAGCCGTACGCTGCGCCAATTTGTAGGCTATTGACAATAGCCAACCTCCCCTCAGCAGCCGCCCAGATATTCCCAATTGCAGCCCACTCAACCCCACTCTGCCAAAAAAAAAAAAAGACATCACATACAGCGCAACGAAACAAAGGCGCATTAAAGTTGATAGCGTCCGGCGCGCGTTTTGTTTTTGTGAATAAACATATATACCCGCAGCTGGTGTGTGTGTGTGTGCGGCATAGGGTATATGCGACTTGTGTGAACTTATGAAACAGGCGGTTAAAAGCTTGCGAGGGCCATGAATAGGTTTTATTGGACTGCATAAGTTTTAATGTTAAATTGAAAAGAATATTTCAAAAGCTTGAATGGCAATTAAAATGAATATTTAAAATATTGCTTACATTTAAATTCTTTTTATATTTTAAGTGGGTTATCAAATAAAACAAGAATTCTATAATAAATATGGATTTTCGATACGCTTATTAATAACGTGTTATGTCTCAAAAAGCAGGAAATGTGTGCAAAAGCATATTCTAAATATGGATAAGACTTATATTCCGGTCTTAAATTGCCACTGAGAGAGATGGGAATACTTGGGTATTCAAAAAATTGGGTATATAACTATTGCAAGTGCCAAAAGCAGAATTGGAAAGTAAGGAAAATTGGAAGAAATATATAGTAAAAATTGATGTAATTAATATTCCTCTCTGCATACTTTAACTGGTATGTATGAGAACATATGATATTACGAACTATTTATTATTATATTAAATATTAAATTATTATATATATTATTATTTCTGGAATTATCTAAGCTGCCCCAAAAGCGCGAAATATTTGGCTTGTATGTCAAGATTATATAAGAGTAATTGAGCTAAGTTTAATTCTCTACACTTTAAAGAAGTCTAAAAACACATAACAATTATTAAAATATAAATCTTATGTGATAGATTATATTCTTTTGCAGATTTCATAATTATAATAAATAAAGTCATATTTAATTCAATTGAAGCTCAACTTTTGCCCCCAATTTGAGTATATATGAGGGTATTTCTTAGTCGTTGCTTTATTTTTGCTTTATATATATTTAAAGACTTTGTTTTTTTTGAAAACTTGTGCTATTGATTTTGATTTTTATTGAAATGTTTCGCTGTTGTTGTTATTGCTGCAGTTGTGTCTGGCTGTTTATATTGACATATTTATGGCTGCGACCGTTGACTAATCCCCCCCCCCCCCCCCCTAAGCCCCTTTCGCCCTATAGCCGAAAAAGTCGCATTTTGTATGCATTACATAAATCACGGGGCGCGCCGCCACCGCCGCCGCAACAACAGCAATTGACACACCTTTTCTTTTTTGGCACATTTGAATATTTGAGTCAGGGACCTGAAACGTTGCGAACAATTAAATTTGAAGGACTTGTGTCCTGGCTGTGCATGAATTCCAATTGCCTGACAGCGGGTGGCAGCCGCAGGCCAGGCCAGGCCAGCACACAGCTCGCCGCATGTGGCAGCTGCTGGCGGCACTTGACCATGGTCGAGAGCAGTTGTCGTCCTGCCACAAATTTTCATCTTTATGGCGCCCAAGGCGCATCTTAGAAACTAGGCGCTGACATGCAATCAAAGCAAAAGCAAACGCAAACGGAAAAGCAAAAGCCAAAAGTCTGAAAGCCTCTGCTGCAACTAATTTATGTGGCTGCTAAAAGTTATTAGCCATGGGGCAGGGGCAGGCTGCGCCTCGATTAATTACAAATTTCTTGTTTATAGCACTTGGCGGCAGCGTGGCCAGCAAATTGATATAAATCAATGGCAATGTCAGGCGGCATGCAAAAATAAAGTAAAAACAAATAGAAATAGAAATAAAAATAATAGCTGGAAAAGTCAGCAAGTCGTAGATGGTCGAGTTGACAATTTTGCGCGTTGCAGGCAAAATATGTTTTGTGCGGCAGCAAATTTATGTGGCCCGCTATAAATTTGCAGCACATGCACAGGACACACACTAACACACACAGAGACACACACACACACACACACACCCACCTGGGCAGTCAGCTTGTTTATGGCCCAAAGCGGCAGCAAATAATGAAAATGTTTTCCATTTCGATTGGCAATTTCCGCAATTTCTTGTTGCTGCCGGCTGACGGGCCGAGCAGCCCTGCCGGCGGCAGCCACAAATTATTGAAATCGACTGCTCAAATATGTCGCACAACCGTTGCCCAGCCGTTGCAAGTTTTGTGTTGCACACAGCGGGGCACAGTGGGGCACAGTGGGGCGCGGTGGCTAAGTTTGGCTAAGCAAACAGCAAATTGTGCCAAATTGTTTGATTGTGGTCTGTGCGTCGGCCTAATGTAGCACACGTGTCTGAGCTAATTATGTTGCACACGTTGCAAGTTGACTTTTAGCTGCAAGTGTATTTAGGCATAAACATCAAACTGTAAGCTTTGCGGTTAATAAGCCAATACAGCACAGCTAACGCGGTGTGGCATCAATAAATGTTCAAGAGTCTCAAAACCTAAAACTAAAACCGCAGCAGCAAGAAAGGAGAAAAAAAAAATAAAAACGGCGGCTTTGTAGCAAATGGCCAAGAGGCTTGTGAAATTTCTTGACTCTCTGTTTGCCGTTTGCTGCTTGTTGTTGTTGTTGCTGCTGCTGTTGTTGTTGTTTGTCTGTTGTAAAATTGAACAATGCCACTCAAAAAGTTAAAGTTCTGTGGGTCAGTAGAATTTTCTCAGGCCAGCATCGACTTGTACAACGGCCGAACGAACCGAACCAAAACTTGGCCAGCAACTTGGGGCAGCAACTACGCATGCGCAGCCAAACGAATGCCAATGCCGGCCTGGTAGCATCTCTGGCCATTTACCAGTTACCAGGCACCATGTACCAGGCACCGTGTACCGTGTACCATGTGCATGTGGAGTACTAATGAAACCATAAAAATCAACCGCAGACGCAGACGTAAACGCAGACATAGCATCAGGCAGATGAGAACTGAAATCCGCTTGGGTTACATGCCAAGCTGTGGCATTTTTCGTATACCCTAGCCGAGGGTATTACAACTTTGACACAGATTGTGTAACGCATTGATGGGGATGTGTCTGAGTCCATTAAGCATATGCATACTCGATCAGCAACGGGTGACGAAAGCCATGCCTAACTGTCTGCATTTGCATAAAACTTTATCTAGATATGGCATCGGTCGAATCGGACCACTATATCGTATAGCTGAGGTATGATTGATCGGTGAACAATTAAAGTATTCTATGAACAACTCTTTTAATCAAAATATCTAGACCAAATACGGCATTTATTGTCTTCATTAGGTTCCGCATATATACGCCTAATCCTATCGAAATCGGACAACTATATCATATTGATCTATAAGATCTATCAAGACTAGGGTATTCTTGTACAAACAACATAGTTTTGCAAGATATCCAGACCTTAACTCTGCAATTATGAGCTTTAGTCTACTCCTAACAAATCTGCAAATTCGTCTCAAGTCGAATCAACTATATTATATAGCTTCCTCTATAACAATCGTTCAGAAATAAAGCCTTATTTGAACCGCACTTCTAGGCCTAGGCATGTCTAGAAGAGTATTTCATAGTCGGCTTGCCGCAGTTAGTTGAACCTCTTGTTGTTTTCTTTCATTTGTGTTATTTGTTGTGTTATTAACGTGTTGCTCTTCTTTTTTCGGTCAGAATGCCGCTGCTTTGGGGTAATTTTCAAGTTTTCTGACCAGGGCAGGGCAGGGCCTTAATGTTGACCACAAGACACTGACAGCCCCGGCTGGCGGACGCACAAGTTGCATGCAAATAATTACCAAAAGGAAATCCAGCAACAAGTTCTCGAGTGCGTTGTATATGTCAGTCCAGTCTGTCGGTCAGTCAGTTAGTCAGACGACCCGGTCGCATAGTTGTCTACAACAATGGAAATGAAGCATGCGTTGTGTTCGTTTGGCTTTAACATTTCCTGCGTATGCCACACACACACACACACACACACACACACGCACATGCACACGGACACAGTGAAATCTGTTGTAGTAAGCCAACTGCGACTGCGCCTCAAACTTTGGCTACAGCCTCAGTTTTAGTTTCAGTTTCAGTTTCAACTCCCAACTTCATCTCCGGCTGTTGTTGTTGACATGTGTAATTATGCTTAATTACGCCATGAGAACCGAAACTTGACAGCGAAAAATGTGTGCGACCCACACACACAATATATATAGCTATATATATATGCTTACATATATCCCAGTGCCTCTTATAACATATATGCCTTAAGCCACACATAAAATGAGGCTAATATGCGTATTTATGGCTTTATAACTGAAATTTCACACAGCAGCAGCAACAACAACAAATACAGCAACAACTACAAAAACGTGTCATAATTTTCACTTTTTTTTCGGGCCACTTTTGTCACAGTTCTCGCTTAACTTTTGCTTTCGGTTGTTGGCATAATTTTTGCTGCTGCGTGTTTTTTTTTCGTTTCTGTTCATTTTTCGTGCCACAACAAAATTGATTACTTTTTGTTTGCGGTCTGCAGCAGAGATTTGCATGCCTCGCATACGTGTGCGTGTATCTGCCACACACTCGTGCATCTGCAGCTCAATCTGTGTGTGCCTGCGCCGCGTGGGCGTGTCTGCCAGTCGTACCTTACTTTATATATATCTCTATATATATAAATTTTTTTTGTTGTTGCTGCTCTTTTTTGTCGCCTGTGCAATTAACATTTTAAAGGAAATCGTCGGCAACACATCACCAGAGACTTGGCTCTAGAATCAGTCCTGCTGCTCGTCCTGTCGTCCTGAGCCACGCCCCTGCCCCTCCCCCCCTCCCTTCTAGCTTGCCCCTGCAGCGCGTTTGCCACATCAATGGATAATTTACAAGTCACGTGTGTGTATGAAATTGAAACAAAATGCGCATAAATTTTTGTTCGAGCCACAGACACACCAGCATATGAGTGTGTGTGTGTGACTGTGTGTATTTCTGACTAAGGGGCTTGTCTTGGCAGCAGCATTTAATATTAATGAGTTATAGCACATAGCCTATATGTTTGACGATGCGTCTGTTGTTGCTGTTGCTGTTTCAGTTGTTGTTGTTGTTGTTGTTGCCGTTGCTGTCGTGTCTTCTGGCCTGTCTAGGCAGTGCTCACTTCTCGGTCCTTGCCAAGTTGCCGTGTTGAGAGTTGCATTTAGTTGGGGGCTCTTAAAATGCGCGACGATGACTGCACTACATGTTCAAGTGGGCAACAACAACAACAGCAACAACAGCAACAGTTGCTGTTGCTGTTGGCCTCGCTTGGCTGACTGACTGACGCAGTAGGCGCGACAGGCGGGCGGCAGACAGACAGACAGACGAACGAACACGGACTGCCATTAAAGGATGTGCCTTGACTTGTGTTGTTGTTCTTGTTGCTGTTGTTGCTGTTTGTCTTGGCAATGCCCATGTGCGGCAAAGATGCTGCAGGGCCTCCTTCGCTACGTTCCGCAGCTCGTTTCGATTTCTATTTTGCTGTTTACTAATGCAGATACCTATACATATATATACACACATATATATATATATACACAATCAACTATTCAGCAGCCACACCACAGCAACTCGTGCCGCAGCACCCTTACCCCAGCCACACGCATTTTAACTAAGTCATTTCCGTGACATACTTTGGCCGTATAACTTTTACTTATCCAGCATTGATACCCATTTGCCACACCATGTTGCCCGACGGCGACGGATAACATTAACCCCGGCCCAGACCCGAGTCCAGATCGAACCAAGTCCAGGCCACAGCCAAATGGCCATTAATAAAGCAATTGCCAATCGAGCGCAGAGCGAAATCGCAGCAGACAAATCTATAAACCAATTAGAACAGATCGCAGCTAGCCGCAGGGCAGCTAATGCCTGACATTAAAATGAAAAACCTGCGTTCATAAATAATATATGTATGTGTTGCACAAAAAAACACACACACACACAGCGAGGGTTGCTTAAGAAAGTTTAAATAAATATGTGGAGCAAAGTTCGATTTAAGAGCGAGCAATTTGAAAGAAAGTTTTCTTTTATATTAAAAAGTAATCTATATTAGTAGAAAATTAAAACAATTTCTAGTTTATAAGAAACTAATTGAGACGGCTTTCAGAATTCACGTATGGCAATGCAAAGAAGATAAACCATTCGGGTTTTAAAGAAAATATTATCTGTACAAGGTTCTCTTATGCCTTTAACTTTCATAGTCTTTCAGATGGAGGGAAGACTAGGACTAGTTCCTCATCGCAGTAAATGCAAATAAATGGAATAGCATATATAGAAGGGTATAAGTATCGAAAAGATCTTCAACATTTTACTACATGCAATTGCTAAACAATTTTTTATGCTAGGAATAAAATATACATACATCGATTTTAATCAAAAAATTTCATTGCAAATTGAGCTAAGTCTAAGCAACTAAATACTTAGTTAATTATTCCAATTAAATAATTATAAATAGATAAATTTGCTACTATAAACACTTTTGTTAGATTCTCTTAAAATTCAATTTCTTTTTTTTCTTCTTTGTCTTAGCGTATGAATAAATATATTAAATGTTGAATAAATGTTTAAGAATAACAAAATCTTTCTCTGCAAATTTCAACAAATTTCTAAAATAATGTCAAACGCAGCATAAATATAAATATATGCATAATTTCTTATTTGATTTGCAAAGCAGCCAAAGCGACTCTCGCTAGACACACATAAATATGTACATATATATATATATATAGATAAAGATATAGATATATAAAGGAAACCGCAAAATGAAACTGGAAATCTATGTAGTATTTCCCCCACTGACACGACGACAACTTGAGACTTGCAGACATGTCAGGCTATGCCAAAGTCGAAATGGAAACCGATGTAGTTGTTGTTGTTGCTGTTGTTGTGGTTGTTGCCGCTGCTGCAGGTTTGTCAGGCTGAACAGCTCCAAGTGCAACTGCGGCAACTCGACTCCAAACTCCGACTTCGACTCCAACTGCCGGGCAGTTTGTCAGAGGCTGTCGTCGATAAGCAGCCGCAGCGATGTAATTGACACAATTTGAATTTATATCTGAAGCCGAATGCGACTCTTGCGACGGCGACAAATGCCGGCCAGGTGACTAAGCTCTGAGCCCAAAATCCTGCCCGGCTTGTCCTTGGCTGTCGCGGCGCATTAATCATCCATCCATTCATCCTCCTCCCTCACCCAAAGACAATCGCGCTCACGTATGCAATGGGTGTGGCAGCGACTTTGGCTGTGGCATTGTTTTTGGTGCCAAATGCCGCATACATTTGCATGCCACACGCCACAAACTGTGTGCTGGCTGGCTGGCTGACTGCCACGGCTGATTAGGCTACGTAATTTGTATATTAATTAGCAGCGTGGGAGAACAAACCTTTCGGCATGTACAACTAAATAAAACATAAATTCAAATTGCCAAGCAGACGAAGAGTCAGCCAGTCAGTCAGTCAGTCAGTCAGTCAGTCAGGCAGGCAGTCAGTCAGCCAGGTAGGCAGTCAGCCACCTTTCACTTGGCCAAGCTATAAATTTCATGGATGAGATGCCAAACAATGCGGATGTAAATGAGCGCAGGGAGGAGTCTGCGAGGGGTGAGGCGGCATGCGGCAATGTCGATGGCAAAGGGCACTGTGTCAGCGGTTTTTGTGGCTGCCACAGAGCGTCGCGTCTGTTGTGTGGCACCCACGAGCGGCCAAAAGTTGCAAAAATCGAATCCAGCGTCAAGCATCGATATCATAGCTTGAAGCTGGAGCTGCGGCTAAGCAAGCGTGAAACATTAGTGCGGCCAGTTAATTTGTAACAATTGAATTGTAACGGCCAAAAAACGGCAGATGTTGTTGGCCAAAGCGCTGGCCTATGGCCAGAGTCATGTGTTGCTAGGTAAAAGGCACAGACACAGTCGCAGACGCAGAATAGAAAGGTGTTAAATTGGCAAAGCGAGCGCGCGTGGAGTGGGCGTGCAACTCAGCTGAAGGGGCGTGCCACTCACAAAAAATAAAACACAAAACAAAAATATTAAAAATAAAAACGCCACAAAAAGGTCATTAACTTTTATGGCCATATTCGTGTTCTGCGAGCGGGCTCAAATCAAGGGCTGGGCCAGCCGTAGGGGCAGCAGCAGCAGCAGCAGCAGCTGTCTATGATTGTTATGCCTGATAGATTGCAGCGAATGTCCATCAAACTGTTTGGGGCAGTGAAAGTGTCAAATTACTGACAGCCAACTGTCACATGGCACCCAAATATTAAAAAAAAACAATTGCCCCCGCCACAATGGGTTAAAGTGTGGGCCTCAAGTGGCAGCGCGCGTTGGCGTCGTTCACTTTCCCGCAGTTCGAGTGCGTAAATTCTATTTGAATTCTGAATAAATGTTTTGATAGCTGAAAAAGTTTGAAGTGCACGTTTAGAGAGCTACTTCTGGCTAACAAAATATATCTAAAAGATATCGACAAAATAAATGTATGCAAACAAATTGATGGAAATTCCATTGGCAAGTGGGCGAGAGAGAAGAAGAGGAGAGCAAAAGAAAGAAGAGTAATAGTTTATTAAAGATTTGCATAACAAAAATTATACTATATGATTCGATATTGACTGCTTCATAGTTATTTCTATTTAATTAAATACCTAGCCATAAATTGATATTTATTTTATTTTACACTATTAATATATGAACATATATACCTTTATGGCATAAATCATTAGGTTCACGTTATAGTTATAAATATTTAATTAATTTATTTATTTAATAAATTAATTTTTGCTGATTCATTCGATAGTAAAATTATCAGATGAAGTATTTGGGCATGATACAAGTAGCATAGTTTACAAAAATCAAAGTTTATTCAAATTTAAATATTTTTTTTATAATTGTACCAAGCGAACGCATATCACGATAACACGATTTGTTTATATATTTCAAATTTATATATTTTCAATACTTTTATAATTGATATAAATTACTTTATAGCCTTTTGAACATTATTTAAAGGCAATAGATTGCCAATTAGTTTCGCGTTAGCCATTAGGCAAATTGCCAAAAATTCCCCTAAACAATATCGAGCCATAGGTGGCGCTTTATGGCCACGCCTCGCGCTGCATTTTTTTTTTGTTTTGTGTTTTAATCTTTTTTCAATTTAGCTTATTTATGCGCACTTTGAAGCTTGTTATTTTTTAATCTCGCGCCCTTTTTTATGTTGCCCTACATTGCACATTGCCCCCCCGCGATGGCCCGAAGGGGCTGGAGGCGTGCCCTGTACGAATATTGCTGTTGTTTCTGGCGTTGTTATGTATTTTTAATGAATATCTGCTTGCCACGCATTGCAACGCGCAAATGTATCTAACAGATACACATATTAATCAACGCTCGTTCAAAGTGTTGCGACCCAGTTTACAATTAAAATTTCATATGTTGTTTCCGCTTTTATTTTGCTGCTGCTGCTGCTGCTGCCGACTTTGATTTCCCTTGGGGCAGTTAATTAAAAAAATGTATTTAAAAGGCCGCACGCTAACTATTATTTAGCCAGGCCTCAAAATTTGGGCTAAGAATTAGTCAAGTTAATTTAAATTGATTAATGACAAACACTCGATTATATATTTGGGTCAGTTGCTTGGCTACATTTGAACTTTGCTTTTGCTCCGGCTGTCAAATCAATTTTGGCCTCAAAAAATAAGCACAACCAAGTGACAAGTTTGCCAACGGCTGCCTGCCGCCTGCTGCCAGCTTTTTAGCATATAAATCAAGGCATTGTAAATGCTGTTTGCTGCTGCTGCCCTCCCTCAGGCAAAGCGAGGCTTATAATAAAGACATGCCAATCGAGCAACGCCCGCGCCTCATGTCAGCCAACGTGGATGCGATGCGATGTCTGGAAACCAATCAGCTCTCAAACTAAATCAAAAAAAAAAATCATAAAAGAAAAATGCCAGCAAAAATCTGAATTGCACACATGAGCAGGCAGCTCATGGCCCAGAGAGGCGTAGGATTTGGGCATATACACACATATATATTATATTGGATGAACTGCAACGACAGGCGACAGGCGAGGTTGAGGCTGTGCCTGTCTGCCGCCTGCCAGGCTGATGCAGTGGGGCATCAACGTTGAGCCGAGACCTGGCTGTCGTTTATAAATAAAATTTGCATAAATTTAATAAACCCTGCTCGTTGCCAGTGCCCACAAAAGGCAGTTCTTCTGCCGGAGGCGGGCGGGCGGGCGGTGCACGATGGAGGGCTTCTATAAGCCAAGTGCGCACTTGTTAGCTGCCTGGCCCGTTGCAGCAGTTGCAGTTGCAGTTGCATTGGCCAGTCGCAGGCAGATTTGTGATTTACCGATTTACCGGTAAAGCGGTTTGTCACAAAACGCCGTTGTCTCACCCAAAGACCCATAAATAAACCGACTGCCACTGTCACAAATAATGATGACAATGCCGGCAATGCAGTTACCCAAATCGAATCCTATCGAATCGCATCGCATTGCATCGCATCCTAACCTATTCCTGGCCATTCAGCACGTTCTCATCATTTTGCGCACGCATAAATCGCAATGGCCAACAGCTTGTTAGCAACAATCGCTGACAATGGGCCCAGGCCGCATGGCCAAAAAGAAAACTTCATTGTTGCAACTGCAACTGCAACTGCAACTGCATCTGCTGCTGCTACAGCTGCCGCAAGTGCCGATAGCAGGCATATGCAACATAGTTTTCTCTATTTATTTATTTTTATTTTTTGAGTGCGAATGCGAGTGCGAGTGCAATGCTCTCTAAATCATGCTAATGTATAAATATTTGCGCTATGCCAGCAACTTCCTGGTTAAGGCAAAGTGCGGCCACAAATTAATGTCAAAGTCAAATGAAAATGGCATTTGGCAAGCGGCCGTCCGGCCCCCCTCCCCTCCCCCCGCTTTGGAGTCGCCAACAGTCAGTAAGTTGGAGCCAAAGTCGCGCCATAAATTTTGCGCTGCGAAAAAAAATGACAGAAATGCGTTTATTGACCAAATGCGCAGCAGCTCATCGATTACGAGGCCGAGACGAAGATGGAGACGGCCACGCGGCATGCCAGGGGTTGAGCCAAAGCAGGGGGAATAGTAGGGGAGGAGGGGAGGGGGTACTAGGTGCTGCAACTGTGGCTGCCTTGACCATAGGCACAACATTTGCGCATGCGTCGCTGTTGCCGTTGCCTTTGGAATTGCCTTTTGGGAAAAGCCGTTGTGGCTCACACCACTGCGCACACACTAACACAGAGACAGGCACACACTCGCAAGCGTACACACATGTCGTATACGTAATAAAGTTGCCTTTGCTTGGCCATTTGTTGTGTCTGTTGTGGCAGTTGCATTGCGGCGCATAAATAAATGAAATGAAATTTCAAATATATCGCTGGCAATTTATTTATAAACATTTCCCTTGCCATGCAAAATGTCGCCTCAAACTGCAGCAAGCAGTATTCGCTTTAGTATCATCGCTGGGCTAGTTGGCTGTTTTATGGCCAGATTGAGTTTTGGTTTAAGCTGCCACTACTGATTTAACTAGGAATTTAGTCAGAATTTGAAAATTTACAAAAAAAAAAAAACGTTCAGAGTTTTGTATAGTAATCATCATTTTCCATTTATAAATAATAAATGTCAGCAAATAAGGGATGATTTAGATGTAGCTATGGTTAATTGAGGGGCTATTAATGAACTTCATTATAATGTTTATTAAATATTCTACTTTAATTTTTTATGGGATATACTTTATATATATATATATACATACTTCAGAGCAACATATGCTATCAATATATCTCATAATTATATATATTATTCAAATTATAAAAGCATGTATTAAACATCTCTCAGCTTATTTTAAATATAATGTTAATATATTGTAATTAACTAATTCTTCTAATTGTGTTTAATTAAAATGCATTGGCATGCTATTTATTGAATATATTTATTTTCAAACAAAAAATATAAATAATATTCAAAATTTGAAAATTATTTGGCTATTTTCCGGCTAGTTTGTCAACACTGTCAGCAGCTTGTAGAAACAGCATGTATAGCTACAAGAAACCTGCCTGCCTGCCTGGCTGATTGTCTACCCCCTATCCTTTTGCCAGGACCCCCCCTCGGCCACTTCCCAGTCCCCACCCCGCCGCTGAGCAGGTCTGACTGTCTGACTAGCTGCCTGTCTAACTGGCTGCTCTTTAGCGAGTATTTTTTAGCTGTTCGAGCGCTAAATGTGTGTTACTTCCGAGCGTTGGCAAAAGTCGTGAGGCTGTTGCTGCTCCCCCCACGCCAACACGCCCCACCCCTCCTCCTTGCCGCAGCACCTTGTCAACGCTGTGTGATGTGGCTAGCAACATGTGACAGGTAACAAGGCAGGCAGCCAGCCCGCTGCCGACTCTAATGCATGATTTATAGTAAAATATTTATTTTACTGTTAAGTATATGCCCCGCGGCCAGACACGAGTCGCAGTCGCATCTCTAAAACCGCCGAAACAACAGAGGGGGGGAGTGGATGGGAAGCTGCCAAATGGGGCTGGGTGGGTGCCACATACGGACTGGCAACTGCGACTAAGACTGGGACAGGTTGCTGTTGCTAGTCCAACGGCGGCTGCTGCTGCTGCTGCTGCTGTGGCTGCCACTGCTGACTGTCATTGTTGCTTATTGTTGTTGAAGCCTTATCAGTGTGTATGCAAAAGGCTAACTGTTTTTTGTTTCTTTTTAGCCAAGCTTGTTAGCTGGCTTAGGTTGGCTTTTTGGCTAATGTCACTCATACGACACGTTGCGCGCAGCAGATAAAATATTTATGTCAAATGCGGTTCGTATAAATCAAATGCTATCAGCTGATGACCCCGTTCAAAGTAAATATATATATAGATATATATATTCCCTAGCTGCAGCAGCAGCAGCCGTTTTATGGCTTTTCAATAAGCGTGTCAAGCATAAATCAACCGGCACAAACAGCTACACAACTTATCTCAATCTACTGTGGGTAGCTGAAATCTTTCACTCGCGCGCACAGAAAATTAAGCCAAGCGCTCTTCACAAAATTATGACAAGCTGCCAGCTATCGAGTGGCAAGCTTGTGGCATCAAAAAAAAAAACGCCAGTAAGACTAACAGGCAGGGAGTAGCTTTCTTCCTTATTTCTACACGGCTTAAGGGAAATGAATTTCTTCGGTATTTATAGTCCGATCTTTATGAAAAGATAGCTTTAATATGGAACTCAAAAGTGTGTACCTATCAAAGCTGAAGGCCCTACCATTACCTAGATTCTTCTGCCAAAACTATTATACCCTCTTTATCCATATTTTCAATTGGGTACGAAGCATAAAAAAAATGAAGCAGAAAAGCAGGCAAAAATTCTGATAAGCATCGGGCCATCGATTTTGCATGAGTGAGCGGCAAGAAGAGACCCTGGGACTCAGCACGTTTAAAAGCTTTTGCTTTTTGGCTTAAACAAAAGTGTCATAAATCTTGCAAGTCGACACAAAAGAACTTGACACAGTGAAATAAATACGCAGTACAGCACGATAGGCGAACCCAAGCACACAGACACACACACACGCACACACACAAAAGGCAGCTCGAGCAAAAGGATACTAATGCACGTAATACGTTCCACTTGAATTGATAACAAAGGAGCCCTGGCATGTGGGCCAGGGCAAACCCTGCCCGCAAGGGGCCACAACATGAACTGCAGCATCATCATCAGCCCACGCTGTGGCATGGCTGCGGCAGTGGCTGTGACTGTGGCCATGGCAACGGAAACTAAAACCGAGCCTGAGGCACAGCCAGAGCCAGAGTCTGAGCCTGAGCTTGGGCATGCATAGAGCAAGTGCGTCATGGCTTTGGCTTTGGCTTTGCAGTCTATTAGCCAGCGCCAAAGACGTTAAGCCAAGAGTCTTTTGTCAACTGCAGGGCAGCGTGAAGTTCCCTTTTGTGATAAATTTGTTTGGCTGCTGGCAACGACTTGCGATTTCCTGCAACAGCAGCAGCTGCCACAACCACAACAACAACTGCTCAAGTTACCACTTTAACACAAATGCCAAAATTGTGGCGGTCTAAAATTAGTTTTGGCCAAGAGCGCACACACAAAAAAAAAACAAAAAACAAGGCGCGTCTGGCCAAATGAAAATGAAAAGAAGATTAATGACAAACGACAAATTGCGCTCAATGTCGCATTAATTGAGGCAATGAGCGCATGAATTTACACAACAACATCAACAATAAGCATCAACAAAAAAAACAATGACAAGCCAAATGAATTCTATTAAACTCCGCGCTTAATATAACCCCACAGCCGCACGAAATAAGCTGCGAAGGTCGCTTACAAGATTTTTGATGTGATCGCTCAAAAGAATTGCAAATGACGATGAATTTGATAATATTAATGACCAAGAGAAGCATCAAAATTTTGCAAGAATTATTTTAAGAATATATCTTTTTTGCGCTGAGCTAAAATGTTGCATAATTCTTTTGAATGCTGGTTTGTTGGGATTTCATAATCAGAAATAAAAAAAAAAAAAATCCCAAAATTTAAAAACGGATGATGCAAGCACAAACCACAAAAATAAGTAAATAATAAATTTAAGAAAAATAGCCGGCAATTTAATACGCATCTTCAGACAAATCTGTTTTATGGTAACATATACCTCGACATATAATTTTATCAAGGAGTTTTTTTTATAGCCTGAACCCATGCGTCCTGTACAAAGACTTATTCTTTAAAAAAACATAATAATAAACTCTCTGCAAGGGTATTAAGAGGCAAAAAAGGGGAAATCCCGCAGCTTTAAAGATAACTAGTTAATACAAAATAGTGCAGACAGCTTTTGCCGTTGTGTGCCTTAAACATAATAATTAACCCATTGAATTCAATAATGAATTTAAGACCAGCAGCAACTAGAACTGTATGGGTAAAGGTCGCTTTTGTGGAGCGTCGACCGATTTCGATCTGTATAGATAATGGCGCGCCCCCAAATGCTGGCTTGTGGCTGTGGCGCGTGTTACGGTCAACGGCAGCCGCTTGGCTGCTTTGGCATTTGGTTAGTAGCAAAACACACAGCGAACACACACAATACACACACACACACACAACACTCGCACACACACACACAGCAACATTCGCACACTCGTTGCTGTCTATTAGCGCATTTATGAGCAAATTACGGGAGCGCCGCGGCTTTTGCTGCCACCCGCCGCCAGGTTGGCCGCAAAATATGAGCAAACCGCCAGCTAATTGCACCACAACAACGTCGAGCTGCTACGGATTGGCAGCCCACATAGCCAGCGGCATGGCATACACTGCGGTTGCCTTTTTTGTAATATGCAACAAATCAACGCGCAAATTGTAACATAAAATATTTACATTTGCCCCCGCTCCCGCTCACCAAAATGCCCCCTTGCAACTAGGCTGGCACCCGCCCAACCCTCGGGTGCATTTTGTTTATTGCATTTAATTTGCGCATTGTTTGTGCAGCTTTAGATAATTGCGAGCATCAATTGCAGGCGGTTGGCGGTGGGCGTGGCAGGTAGGCAGCCAGGCAGTCAGTCGGGCAGGCAAATCGCCCACACACGGTGGCAATCAAATTGCCAGCCAACTCTGACATTGTGGGCGGCTAGGCAGTGGTGGGCGTGTCGGGTCAGTGCACACCACGACCACCAAAAAAACAAAACCTCAACGCCAAATGAAAAGCCACATTCGCTTGCTTTCATTAAGTTTTCAACGCTCGCCGGCAATGCGATGTGCCGTGTATAATCAACGTCCAAATGTACGTCCGTCCATCTGTCTGTCTGTCCGTCTCTCCAACTGTCCAACTGTTTGTTTGTTTGCATTTCACGCTTCAGCCTATGGCCCCGTGTGATTAATCTCCCACACGGCGAGTGCGACTCCAACGGAGCACAAATCAGACAGACAGATAGACACACACACACACAAACACACACACACACACACACACACACACTGGGAGAATATTTGGCGTGTATAGAACAAATGATTTCCCACTGTTATTGATGATGTGTTGATTAGGTTCTGAAACACAACACAGGCAACAAATTGCGGCCATGTGAATTTCAAGTCGATTGAGTCCAGAGTTGAGGGCGCTGCGTTTCATTATGAATTTCACTTTGAACTCGTGCCGCGCACACACACAAACACACACATATATACACACACGGGACGTCCTGCTGGCTTTTAGTATGCTGCTGCACATGTCCAGCAACAAAAAATTGGGTCATGTTTGCTCAAAATACGTATTTTGTTGCAAATTGCAAGAATCATGCAAAACAGCGTGTGTCTAATGAATTGCCCAGTCAACTTTGTGTGTGTGTGTGTGTGTATCTTTTGTTTCAAATTACACAGCAAACTAATGACTAGACAGCGCACGCTGCACGTTCACATGTTGCAAATGCCGCAGTTACGCAAAATGCAACGTCCATTTATTAGAAGTTTACTGCAGCTGCCGCCGCCTGTCAAACTCAATAGTTGTAAGGGGGTTTACCCCCCTCAGCGATTCTCCTTTAATAGCTTGACAGAGAAATAGGCAAGAGTTTTTCAAGAGTTGGCAATTATATTTGAATTCTTTATATTGTTAACTATTTGCTGCCAATTAGTTGCATAACAAATTGATATTAATATATTAATAGAAACACAAATTTAAGCAACTTGTCGTGCAAAACGGAGTTTCGGATAATTTTCATTGAAGTTAAATTATTTATATTCCCAACCTAATCACATGCTCTTTAGCGCAAATAATTATATGACAAGTTGAAGCTTGGAAAGGGCTAGAAGGCAAGGTCTGCGCAATTCAAGCGCATATCCATCAAGCATATTATTTCCTTTTTCCAATTTAAATTTCTTAGCCAAACTAATTTGAGAAATATTTCCCATAAATGTGTTTAGCATTTCCTATAATTTAACAAAATTAATCACATAATTTGCTTGAAATGGAATCGTGGCATGGCTCGTTGAATGATTGTCAACGCAGCGCAAATTCATATAATAAATTATCATTGGAGCATCCAACGTTTATTAAATCAAAATTTCATGCCAGAATTCCTGCATAAATTATGGTGTACGGACAATGGAATTGCGCTCGCCACGCCCACACTTACTGACCAGTCAGTCAGTCCGTCAGTTAGTTAGTTAGTTAGTCAGTCAGTCAGTCAGGCTAATGGTCTGACCAATTGTCGCAAATTAGTAAGACCAACCCACACACACACACACACACGCAACGGACACACATGCTGAGAGGAGCTGAGGCAGAGGTAAATGGCCAGGTACTTGGCAGCAACACCTAAGGCCAATCACATGCACAACAAACTAACGGTAAACATCTGTTGGGGGGAGGGGGCAGCAGCACACGGGTAAAAAGAGCTAGGGGGCGGAGATCAGGAGGGGGTGTGGCACAACAACAAAATACAGCTATAAAGTTTACTGCTACAATTGGCAAATTGAAAATTGTGCGCTGGCGGCGATGGCGGCGGCGGCCCCAGCCAGACCACAGCCATGGCCCAAGCCTTGGCATAGCCCAGAGCCAAGTGCGCGCATGTTGCGTTCAGACCTGCCAGATAAGCTGCTGCGGGGCAGCTGATGATGATGATGAGGACGACAACGTAGACGTTGCCGTTGCCGTTGCAGACGAAGATGCATTTGCGCAGACGCAGCAGTCGCAACATAGACGTTTCAATTTCAAAAACCATTTGGCCCAGCTAGACATTTTAATGAAGCGCTGCCAGCTCAAGCTCGAGACGCATAACGGACCGGACCAGACCAGGCCAGGCCAGACCAAGCCGGGCCAGGCCAAGCCGGGCTAGACGTTCACGCACAACAAGAACAACAACAGCAGCAGCAGCAGCAGCTCGTCACAGTCATAGCTTGATAAGGTCGCAGTCAGTCAGTCAGTCAGTCAGTCAGCGGCGGCGGCGGCGGCATGCAAAACGAAAGACTTAAGCAACGAACTTGCTGGCTGCACCAACAACAAGCACAAGGCAAAGGTGTGCATTTCAATGCCAGTCTTGAGCACAGTTAGTTCTTGAGTGTGATATGCTGGCATATGTTGAGCTGATTCACAAAAATAATATGCACCTTTTAATTTAAGCTCACGCACAGAATGCGTGCGCCTAACATTTGCTGTTCTATATAGTTTCCGTCAGTTTTTCGGTTGTCACTTTCAACTTTCGCTTGGCTTTTGCTCTCTTTTCCACGCCCACAAATTCGTGAGTTCTGCTTCGCGTGCTACACACAACTTGACCCTATTCAGGCTATGCCTCATATATTGTAATTAAAATGAAATCCCCCGCCCCCCTCTCTCTCTCTCTATCACTCTCTCTGACTGCCTTGATTGGCCATCATAAAGCCGTGCTGCTGTTTAGGCGTTAATTTTGGGTTCTACGCGCCTTTTCGCCAAATTACATGTTTTCTGAGTGCACTTTCTCTGCCCCAACGAAAAGTGAGTTGCGTCTTTTCGCTGCGGTTGCTTTTGTTGTTGTTGTTGCCATTGTGGGCGTACACTTAATTGCTATTTAATGCCAAAATCGATTGCGGCTTACCTTTTGCTTGGCGTCTGCTTGTTTGGCTATTGAACTTCAATCACATCACTGCAAATTAGGAGAGAGAGAAACGAAAATTAGTTTATGAAAACACTTGAAATAAGCAGCCAAAAACGGTTCAAAATTGCGCCTTAAGCCAACAATTGACATTGTTTGCAGTGCAACTATTTGGGATTAAGATGAAATTGTTTGTATATAAAAACGTTTATGACAAGCCGTACTTGCTAATGAAATAACTAAGAGCTCTATTCCGCCCGACTAAAGCTACCCTAAGCCCAGCATCGAGCTGTTGTAAACATTCTAGCTTTTTTTCATACATACATAGAAAAACACATAACATAACACAGGCTCCACCTTGAAGGCTGACTCTTTTTCTATTCTGAAAGAAACGATGAAAGTTATCCAAAAAATGGTATCTGTGTACAGAGAAGCTGCAACCCAACCAAGTTGGGTGTATCTAGATCTTATAATTTTCGAGTTTTTCACATTCATGAATCCCGCCTGGCCCTGCAAACCCGCCTCTAGCTACATTTGGTAGCTGCATGTGCCTTGCCTTGTTTGCAGCTGCAGTTCTTAGCTGTTTGTTAGTTTGCTGTTGTTGTTGGCTCAGAGTCAATTTATTGGCTGGCATGCAAATCGGCTGAACGCCTGACAATTTTCAGTGCAATTGCTGAGCGTGGCCAAAAGTGAAAACAGCGCGCAGTGGGCCCACTTTTGCTTTCCTTCTCCAACTTTCAATTGGTGACTTAATTTCATTGGCAACAAAAGTGCTGCAATAAAAGCTAATGAAATCGAAGCGGGGCAACACAACGGCCTCATTGTTGTTAACGCCAGAGTGTCCAAGCAAAATGACTCGCGGCCCAACGACAACAACAGCAGCAACAACAACAACTTTAGAGATCGCCAACAAGCTTGCCCAAGAAATTATCAAGTGCAGCGCGCTTTGGCACTTTTACTTTCATTGTTTGTAGCCGATTTTCAGCCATTGTTGTTGGCATTGGGGCCGATTGTGCTGTTGTTGGCAACGTTAACGAACATTTTATGGGCGCCGTAACAAAATTTTCACCAAAGAGCACACACATTTTGGGCCATTTTCCTTTTAGCAGCAGCTAATGAGTAAAACGCTTTTGGCACTACAGCGACAACATCAAAAACAACAACAATGGATCAGAAATTACAAAACAATTTGTCCGAAACGCTTAAACTTCGATTTGTATGGGAAAATGTTGCTGCATCTTTGTGGCGTGTGATGAGAAAATAACACCAATATCAACACCAACACCAACAGCAACAACAACAACAGCAACAACAATAAATGCTGCCACTTGGTGTCTTATATAAGCAGATTAAGCATACGCCGCGTTGCTAGCTTCAGCAAGGCAAAACAAATCAAATGCACTTTGGTTAGAGCTACTTAATTAAATGCAAACACAATAACAAACAATTTAGAATAATGAAAGTGCTAGGCCAGCAGACACCCTGTACTATTCAGAAATCTGTGAGCCTCAGTTGAGTTCTTGAAAATCGCATAGAAGGGCGATATTTATAAAATGAAATGAATAAGTAAGAGAAAGAGAGTGTGGCGAGTAGGGACTGAAAGAAAGCAGAGGGGGAAATTCAAGGCAATGTGAAGATTTACAGACAAATGTGTAAGCTATATATACTTATATTCAATATAATAAATAGCTTAGTTTCAAAAGAGTTCTCTCATGCTGATTGTGTGTGAATTCTACTTTTAGATTTAATATACTAAACACACTTTATACTTATTATATGCTTTACACACAACCTGAAAGAGAACCCTGTAAAATTAAAGTCAAGTTTCCCATTGAGAACAAAGCATAAATTGCAGGCTAGTGTTGCTCAGTGTAGCGTTGCAAAGGCTGCACTGTGGGCGTGACTCGAACTGTGACTGCTACGAGCACTGTGGGCCAAAAGATGGCTGCGGTGGGGGAGTACAGCAGCTGTGCAGCATGCAAACGCTAAATTATCGCTGTTAATCTTATGCACAGGCCGCAAGTTTTGGACTTGTGGCCTGTGTTTGTGTTTGTGTTTGTGCAGCGTGGCAGCTACTCGTATTAAGTGCAGTCACAGCAAACACGCCAACACAAACAACAACAACAATAAGCTGGCTGACTGGCAAACGTATCAATTAGCAGGCGACACAATCCAGCAGGCCTGGCCAACTCGAAGTCATAGCAAACATTAAACTCTAACCCAAACCCAAAATACTAGATTCTCGATACAACAAACGTTTTTTTTTTACTCTCTTGGTCCCCTGCTCCACCATTTGCAATATGGCATTCTTTTGCAGCGAGGAGATGGAGCTGTACCTGCTGCTGCTGCATGTGGACAACGCCTTCAATTGCCTAATGGAGGTAGGCCATCATGGTGGACTGCAGTTCAACAATGTGTACGACGAGGATCACATCCTGAATGGCATCTATACCAAGAAGGTGCAGCTGTGTCACGAGCTGTTGCGCATTGTCGAATATCTGCAGGAGCAATTGCGCGCTGTGGATGTAAGAGAGACATTCTACGCAAACGTCGATACGGAGCATCGGCCACGCGAATCCTATATACCGGTATACGAGACGGAATTGCGTCGTCAGCATACGGAAGTTTTTTCCGTTATGGAGCACTTTAATACGCTAGAGAAGCGTCAAAATTATATGAAGGAGAAAAGTTTTGCCTTGCAGAAGGCAAGCAAGTTTCTCTCCTCCGATGGAAGCCATGGATCTCAGCTGCTTTACACGGAAAGCACAATTTTCGGCTTGTTAAGGGATCAGTCTGAAGCGGATCCGCACGGCTTACAGCTCAATTACATCTTGGGTAGCATCAATGTGGAAAAGTTTCCAGCCTTTGAGCTGATGCTCTATCGCATGTTTGGCCGCAATCTGTTGATACGATACGCCGAAATACCCATGAAGACAATGGAACAAGTGGGACATCAGCGTCATATGGTGCACAAACATGTTGTCCTGCTGATGACCACATCGACGAGCATACGACCCAAATTGATCAAGTGCTGTCAGGCGTTTCATGTGACCATCTTTGAGTGCCCCGAGAAGCCCAGCCAGCGTGCGCAGATGATCGATCAGCTGGATCAGGATATACGCGATCTGGATGTGGTGCTCAATGAGACACGTTCGGTGCGCAAACGCATATTGAGCACCGCGGCCGACGATCTGTTCATAATGCGCATCAATTTACGTAAATCCATAAGGGTGTACGATCTGCTCAATCGCCTATATCCAGTCGGCGGTGCGGAGCATCAAAGGTATCTGCAGGCCGAATGCTTTGCACCCAAGTCACAAGTAAATGGGGTACGCGATGCCTTAAACCGTGGCATGTTTGCTCATCATGGCGAAGAGATGCTCTCCTCTCCGCCGGTTCTGATAAAGCGCACTCGAAAACAGCGACACATGCCGCCCACATACTTTCAGCTGAACAAGTTTACACGTGGCTTTCAGAACCTAATCGATTCCTATGGCATGGCCGACTATAGGGAACTGAATCCGGCACCATATACGATTATAACGTTTCCATTTCTGTTTGCCATTATGTTTGGGGATCTAGGCCATGGCATTATATTGACATTTTTTGCGTGCATCCTGATCTTGCAGGAGAAACGCATCGAAGAATTGAAACGGACGAACGTAAGCGAGAATGAGATACTAAATATTTTATATGCCGGCCGATATATTGTTTTGCTGATGGGCATATTTTCAATATATATCGGCATTATCTATAATGATGTCGTCTCTCGGTCGATAAATCTCTTTGGCTCCAGCTGGTCGTGTGTCTACAATGAGAGCACAGTTATGACCCTGACCACCGATCTGGCATTCAATCCAAACGATCCCAAATTCTATACGGGCCATCCATATCCGCTTGGCGTTGATCCCGTCTGGAGTATCAGTGGAGAGAATTCGATAACCACATTCAATTCGCTCAAAATGAAACTGGCCATCATTCTGGGCATTACACAGATGATGTTCGGCCTCACCTTGTCGGCTGTCAATTGCATCCACTTGCATCGCAAGGCCGATTTATTTCTGGTGGTTTGTCCACTCTTTGTATTTATGATCTGTCTGTTTTGTTATCTGGTTTTTCTCATATTTTTCAAGTGGCTGATGTACGGCGGCTTGAAAAAGACGCCCTACAACTCGGCCTGCGCGCCATCCGTGCTGATCACCTTCATTGACATGATGCTGATGAAGAATACGGAACTGGAGGTGAAGGCCTGCAATGCGGGAATGTTTCCATATGAACGACTTTTGGAATATATCCTGGTCTTTGTGGCCTTTGCCTCTGTGCCCATACTACTGGCCGGCAAGCCCATCTATTTGACCCGGCGCCAAAAACAGCTCACCAAGGAGACCGAGAAACAGGATTCCGATTTGTATAAGAACAGCCATAATACCATACAGGAGATGCGCTCCTCGCTGCGTTATTCAGTTGAGTTTCAGGACGTTGGCCAGGACAAGGAAAAACGCGGATCGGGACCCAAGCTACATACTGTCGACGATGCCGTTGAATTTGATATGACCGAAATCTGGATACACTCCGGCATACACACAATTGAGAGCGTTCTCGGTTCGGTCTCGCACACCGCCTCCTATTTACGTCTCTGGGCTCTCTCGCTGGCCCACAGCCAGCTGGCGGATGTGCTCTGGAATATGATTCTCGAGAAGGGTCTCAAAAATAAGCTACCCATTTATTTGGCAGTACCCATACTGGCCGTAGCCTTCTTTATTTGGGCCATACTAACGGTTGCCATATTGGTCATGATGGAGGGTCTGTCGGCTTTTCTGCACACCCTGCGCCTGCATTGGGTGGAGTTTCAGTCGAAGTTTTTCAATGGAGCCGGTGAACCGTTTCGCAGCTTCTATTTTCCACCCTCCACTATACGTGGTTAAACATTGGTGTTATTCGGTCTGGTTATACTTGGATGTGGTATATCTATACTCTATATATATATACATTGTAGGAACATGTAGTTTAATAAACTCAAGAGCGAGTTCTATGCAGCTTAAGATGATCGCAGTATTCCTTGTTGTGAAAAACTGGCATACGAATTTCTTCGCCTCATTCCGATCATTTTTATATATATGCCTGAAATGCATACATCCATTAGCAAGCTATTGAGCGCACTTGCAGGAAGTTTTCAATAAATCAAGAAATTAATTATAAGCATTTCTGTAAGCTTTCATCAATTTGATATCAATACTCCGAGTTCTTTGGCTGCCATTAGGCAACTCAAGCCCGCAGGCAGAAAATTCTTGGAAAGCTGATAGCTGGAAAAACTAATTAAAGGCAGCCTTAAAACCAGCTGAAATACGGCTAAAAATAGCAGCTTTTAGCACAGCCTAGCTGTCCTGGCTAATGCTCATAATTAACAGCAACCGGCAGCAACAGTTGCCGTTGCTGCCCACGCAAATGACCAGCATCTGCATTTGTGGACATTCCATTGCAATTAGCATTGGCAGTTGCAGCCGGGCTAAGGCCATAAACCAAAGTAAACTTTAAACAATTTCCATTTATTTGGTTTATGCCACTCGACGCGGCAGTGGCAGCAGCAGCAGCAGCAGCAGCAGCAGCAGCAGCGGCAGCGGCCATTGCCAGCTGCCACAAGCAGCACGTTGCACGTAGCTGGGTGCCAATGCGGGCGCAAAAGTCGTCGACCCTTTTGAAGCAGCCTGCGCAGTTGTTGTTGTTGTTAATGTGGCTGCTGCTGCTGCTGCTGCTGTTCTTGTCGTAGTTGTTTAGCTTGTTTTCTATACTCTATGCCACAGCTGAGTATTTGCTGGCTGGCGTGACTGCTCAAGTTGTTGATGTTGTTGTTGTTGCTCTTGTTGCCGCTCTGTTTGCGCCGCACTGCCATTAACACCCACGCCAAAACGACAACGTTGCCGTTGTTGCTGTTGTTGTTGCCCATTGCCGGGGCGAGTCTTGGCATAAATTATGAACAGCAACCGATGACGCATGCAGGCCTAAGTAGACTTGTTGCATGCATAAATAACTTTCGTTAGCCGCAGCACATGGCCCGGCACCGCAGCAGCCTATTAGATCAACGCTAAACAAAAGACACAACAACAGCAGAGCAGATCGGAGCGGAGCAGAGCAGAGCAGCGCAGAGGGGGGAGCAGTGCGGATCGGAGCACAAGCTCTGGCAGAAATGCATTTTCATGATCAGAGCAGGTTTCAAGCTACGCAATGGTTGGCTCGGCCAAAACAGGCTTTGGCTTTGGCTTTGGCTTTTGGCCATAGCACGCGCCATTGTTTAGTTCAGCTGTACGCAAGAAGTTCGTTGCCTAAGTCTTTTGTTTATATTTGGTAAGTTGTGTTCTAATGCGAAACGCTCTATGCCCATAGACAACGTGCTGACTGTGTGTACATGTGTGTGTTTGTGTGTGTGTGTGTGTGTGTGCCCACAATGGGCAGCTGCTTAGCGCGTTTATGGCCAGCAATTGTCAAGTCCCTCGGGTGTGCAGCCGCACTGCAAGCAAAAGCAAGGTCAACGTCGCTGATGCTGCTGCTGCTGCTCTTGTTGTTGCCGTAGTTTAAGTTGGCAACATTGTCGTCGCATGGGGAAAATCAATTTCAAACTAAAACGTCGCATTGCTGCCGCTTCCTTCTGCACGTCACGTCACGTTCCGCGCTGGGTCATCAATTTTTTGAGTGCATTGCGCCGGACCTTAAAGGGCGCGCAGCTACTGCTGCTGCTGCGTCGACTGCTGCTGCTGCTGTTGTCATTGTTGCCACGTTTTGTTTTATTTTATTTTATTTTTTTAGTTGCAGTTTTTGCTATTGTCTGTCTGGGCTGGCAGGCAGGCGGCTAGCGCTGCTTTTGGGCTTTACATGCCGGGCATAACAAAAAAGGTGTTAAATTCAACTCATAGCAGCGGACAGCGGGCAGCGGGCAACGCAACACAACAGTCGCAGCAACAGCCACTCGAAAAGCCCAAGCCAATGTCAATGCACGCTGAAGAATGTCTGCCGCAGCAGAAGGACATTTCAGCTACGTGGAGCTACGATTGCGCCAGTGGGTCTCTCTCTCTCTCTCCGGGCCTGAAGCACCTCAAGTGCTTACCTCACTTCACAGTGGCTGACGCAAAAAACAACAGCAACATTTTGTTGGCAGCTGCTGCGTCGTCTCAGACGAAACATTCAAATAAAGTCAAGAGTGCGACGGCGGCAACAACAACAATAGAAACGGCTACCTGATGAAAACATCAACAAAAGCAAATGAGCAGCGGAACCGACACAAAATAACTGTAAACAGCGCGTTATTAAATAAATTAATTAACTTGCCACACAGTTGGCACTTTTTTGGGCAAAAAATAAAATGAATGAGAAGCAAAAAAGCAAGTTGGCAAGTGGAAAAATGCCATAGAAATTGCCACAAATTGTGCATTGTTTCTGTTTGTTATTTTGTTGTTTCGATACCCTTCTGCTATGGGTATTCTAATATTGTCAAGAAATGTGTAACGATAGAAAAAGTCACGACCAAGATTATAAGATATATATGTATATTCTTAAACAGCATCAAGAGAAGAGTCGATATTGCCATGTTCGTCTTTATTTATTTATGCAAGAAGTTTTCTTTTGTTGCACATATCTAAGAATAGATGTGAGTACAGTATCATATAGCTGCTATAGGAATGATCGGTCATATATAAGGTTCTTGTCTAAAGAACCCCTTTGTTTCTCAAAAAATCTTGAAGACACTATGCATTTACGAATTTCTGTAGGGAAAATCAGTTTAAATGTGAGTTTATGTCCGAAATCTTTTCGGTTTTATCTGATATATCAACAAAGACGAGCTTTATTATTCTCCTAAGACATCTTCAAATGAAACTATTATATGCCTCCCATAGAAACCATCGCTTTGAGCTAAAGCTTTTGTAAAATAGTACTTTCAAGCCATTTGTCAACAAGGGCATTTAATCTTCGGCGTGCTGCCTATAGCCGTTCTTCCTTATTATTGTTCTTGTTGTTTTAGCCTTTTGTTAGCTCATTTTAATTAAATTTAACAGCCTCGCCGCTTTGCACTTATTTGTTTAGCAGATTCTTAACGCAGCGGATGCCGACAATTGGCCGCATTCAAGTGTAGCTGGCCAAATATTCTGGACATTTGGCTGAGACTTTCACTCGACAAAACGCTTTAATTAAAATTGCAAAAAGAAAAATTAATTTTAACTATGTCGGAATTTGTTTGGCAATTAAACCGGTTTTTGTTTTGTTTTTGCAACAGCAGCAGCAGCCACAGCCCGAAAAAGTGAAATTTGAAGTCGAACTGAGAACCCATTTTTGGCATTTAGCAGTTTGTTAGCAGGAGAAGCAGCAGAATTTAATAAACAAATGTCCAAATACAGAGCTGGTTAAAAGAGAAATGTTAAAAAAACGATTTTATGCAAATGCACATTAGCGAGAATATCAGCAGACATAAATCAACCTGGGAAAAAAGCTGCTTAAATATGTGATCGACTCCAGATGCCGCGGCAAATAAATGAGCACACTCAGGAAACATTAACATTCCATAAGCTAATCAGGCTTCAATCTGGTAAAAAGTAAGCCAAAGTGGGTTGACGCTATATATATATATATATGTACATGAATAAGAATGGTTCGTGAGGAACTTAAGACTCTAAGCAAATTAAACTTTTCCTCAAAAAGAAAAATTACAATAATTTTATGCAACATATGTATGCAAATAATATACTTAATATTCCTAGGCTAAAGAGTTGCAATTTAATATAAAAATTGAAAAATCCGATTCTAAAAAGATTTCATGGCTATAAAGTGCACGTGTAAAAAATGAATGATCATCTGCAGCATTCGTTCGATTTAAGCATTCTTTTACAATTCACATGAACTTTGCTTAACGGCGGCAAGTTCGTTACTTCAGTCTTTTGTTTTGCCACCGCATGCATAATGAGAATGCGAATCGGACCAGATACACAAACATACACACACACACACACATACACAGAGCGAACTGTATAATGCGACGGTATATATGTCAATTACAGCACGATTTTTGGCAAATTTGCTTGTCTCTGACACATTTCCAGGCTGGCAGCGAATTGTGGGTCAGCTACGATACCGATTTATGTCGTCGGCGACAATAAATTTGTCAGCTTTTTGAGCACCGTTAAGTAAACGCAATGCATGATTTGTATTTTATAATGAGGGCGAGCAGAGACGATGACGACGCCGTCGACGACGACGACGATGATGATGATGAAGACATTGACAAAGGCATAAAGCGCGCGCGCGCTCGACTTCATTTGAAATCTGACGGGATTTACAATTTATGACTGGAAGTTTGGCAAATTGCGTAAATATACTTTCAGTTTGTATATGCGGGCATACAAAGTGCGTTAGCCGTGAAATTGCATCTAACCAATGCTCGCATTTAAGTCATGTTCAGAGCAAATTTGATCAACTGCAAGTTAAACAATTAAGCCAGAAAATTAAACTTTGAATTGCGAGCGTTTCTAGCTGTCGCTGCATATAATAGATAACTGTAACAGTGTTGCCAATTTGGCTATTTTCTAGCTACATTTGCTGAGATACCAGAGATTTTCAAGAGAAAATTGTTGATATTAGCAGTTGTCTGTATTTGTGAATATTCTGTAAAGTGTTCTTTTGGCATTTTTGGTGCCCAATTCAATAGGACTTATTTTACCATGAGTATAGTGCAGCTAATGTTGAGTGTTATATACAGCATCCCAATGATAAGTAATGACAATCCTGTTTATCAATAGCTCAACGGTGAAATAGTGTCAAAAGAATGTCAGCGGAAACTTTGGGATGCTTGGATGGCTAATCCAGCAAGCAATTCATTAAAAAAAAAAGCTGTGACATACCCTGCAAAAACATCTGCCTGTCTACTAATATAAACGTTAAATTATTTGAAAAAAAAAAGAGAAGGCACACCAAAAATCACACCAAGCACGTTTTGGATGCTAGTAAATTAATCTTTTCAACTGCTTTAAAGGAAAGAACAGTCAAAAAGGTGGCAGATCTAGCTTTAAGTATCCTCATGTGTTTGTAGATAAAGTCTAATTAATTATATTTAGCTATTTATAGCTATTTGAAGCTATTTAAAGTTTTTTATAGCAGTTTAAAGCTATTTTAAGCTATTTTCAACAAAGGCTTTAGCTACTTTTTTGATGCGACAGTTGGCAACACAGTTCTGTAGTTTTATTTACATATCTCCAGCAGCCGCACAGTGTTCACAAGCTGCGAGTGTGTGTGTGTGCGCATATGCGTGTGTGTATGTGCGTGTGAGTATCTGTGTGTGTGTGTGTGTGTGTGTGTGCATAAGCGCTCTAGTTGCCAGCAGGAATCAAAACATCACGAAATCTCGTTAAAAACCACAGCGCAAAGCAAATACAAAATACAAATATGTGCCGTTAGCTTTGTTTTAACTGCTGCTGCTGCTGCTGCCGCTTTTTACGAATAAGAAGAAACCTGAGTAAAAAAAAATAAAATATAAATAATAGACAAACAAAAGCAGTAACAGCAAACGGCATTGACCAGCCAAGTGGGCAAGTGGCCAAACAGCCGCTGCTTTTGGCCCGGTCAATTGTCGGTTATTTGAAGTTTGTAGCCAGTCTTCATAATTTGCTACAATTAATTTGTGTGCGCGTGTGTGTGTGTGTGTGTGTGGGTTAACGCGATTCAATCACTTGACAAACTGCAGCGCAGGTGGATAGACAACAACACAGCAGCAGCGCACTTTGACCTTCGCCTGACGGCTAAATGAAATGCAGCCCAAGAGTGGCAAAAACTTCACAGCTATCTCGGCTGGCAGACACTCGAAGCACGAAGTTCGTTGGCTGTCTGCCATTTGAATGACGTGCAACAGCAGCAACAATGGCGTGCAATCACAGCAACAACAACAATAACAACAACAGCAACAATTGGTGTCAAATGCTACCGTAACACGCCACGGCGCATAGCTGCTGCTGCCAGAATTTATTGGTGCAGCTTGAGAAATTAGCCCCAAACATAAATGACTATTATGGCAACTAATTTCACTCGGCCAAAATGTGCTGTTGACAGAGAAACCTAACCCTGCCACAGGCAGCGAGACATAAAGTCGTATCGCCTCTCTCTCTGTGGAACTGCTACCAAAATGCTGCGCAATTTGCAACCGTTTGCTGCCGAAAATACAAAAAATTAAAAAAAAATCTTTGGAAGCAAAAGTAACATCCAACAAACCCGCGCCGCCCACGCAGCCCATAAATAAGTCAGCATCAGCAACGGAGTCGCTTAGCGCAGCAGCGGCAATAAATCTGAGCGCGTGGGCCACGGCCAAGCGGCGTCGTGCGACAAATGTCAGCGGCAAATGAGGCCACGCCCCAAAAGTGCGTCATCAAGTAGGAAGCGCTAGAATCAGACACAGATACGCACACACACACACACGCATACACAGATTCATCTCGTGGCCCCCAAGTGCGTATTAAGCCGCATTTCAGTTTTAACAAGACAAAACGTCAATCTTCTAGACCGATCATTAAATACCCTTGCATACATCTCGTGGCCATCAAGTTTTCTATATTCACAAGAAAGAAAGTCAATTTTCAGCACGACGAAGAATAAATACCCTTGAATACCCATGGTCTTGATAATTTGAGAAACTCAATTCTTTACCGATTCTTATTAGTAGTAGGATAATATAGTAGTCCGATTTTCATAAGATTTAGCTCCTCTGTAGGGAACATTGTTAATCTCGAAAATAAATAAATCACGAAAATCAGTAGTTATACAAACAAAAACTAATTTTTCGACCGATTCTTACTATAGGGGCTATATAACATAGTAGTTCCATGAATATAAGATGATGCTCTTCTGATCGTAGGGAACATAGTTAAAATCGGTATGGCCCTAGCTTGGTCAATAAATCATGAAAAACGATAAAGGTTTTAAACAAAAACTCATTTTTGCACAGACTCTCTACATAGGGCTATATGATATAGTAATTCCATGATTACCAGATGTGGGTTATATGTAAGGTGCATGTTAGACATCGTATTGGCTGGATTTGATCAAGATATCTTAGAGAACACTCAAGTTTATTCACATATAAGAACTCAATTTTCAATCGACCGTTCCTGTAGAGTTGATATAGTTATCTGAGATTTACAGGAATCTGCTTATAATAACGAGGTTAAGATTTTGCGACCGATCATTCCTATGGCAGATATATGATAAAGATCCCCTTTACCAGCGATTCTAACAAATGTATTGGCTCCAATAGAAAGATGCATAACAGAAGCTTTATGAGTCAAATACAAGCATGGACACAGAGAGACGACTGATAGAAAATACTTTATACGATCTGCGGTGTCTTCTTTGATTCGTTAAACACTTGTGGAAAAATATATAATACCCTCTAGAAGTGTATAAGCTTCAGCTTTATGACTCAACTGGAAGTGGCCACAAACTATTAAAGAAAGCCATTAAAGAAAAGTGAGCGCATATATTTTTTATAAACTGTTTATGGTCATAGAACTAGGCCTCATTACCATATGCGACAGCTAAACATACACACACACACACACACATGTGTGTGTTTGTTGTGCCGTTAAGCCAACGCATTTAGCACTTGGCCTCCACTTGGCCACAACTTGCCAATGAATTGACACATTTGGCACAGTCGCAGCGAAATTTTTGGGATTATTTTTAGCCAGAGCAATACATCTAAGCCGAACTGACAGCAATTCCAGATGTGGCAGCGACGTTGAGAGTTTCGCAGGGGATGGCGTCTGAAAGATGCGGTCTGCACAACTAAAAGCTGTACTTAATACAATATGTTATGCACACTTATATAAAATCTACGAAAACTTCCGATAGCTTGAGGCATAAATTTTCGGTTGAACTGACAAACATTTGCTGCTCTTCAGCAGCAATTGCGATGTTTACTTTAAAAGGCAATGCATTATTTAAGTGTTTACATGTAGAGATTTACAGCTAACGTGAAATTTTAACATATGCAGCAGTAGCAACTGCTATTAACACTCTTTAGACTCGATAAGGGTAAAATAAGTATATTATAGGTTTTTGGAAATGTGTAATAAGCAGAAGTAGACTCGGATGGCCACAATATAGATCTACTTGATCGAAACAATTAGCTTAGTATGGAACTTAAAAAATAATGTAGTTTATATATACAATATATGCAAGAATATATTCAAAATATATACATATTTATAAATATACATATATACTAACTAGCGGGTATACCTCGGCCTTGCCCGTGGTACGTATAAAATAAAATAAAATTGATACAGACACAAATTGAGAATTGACCGAGTTATGGGGGTGAGAAATTTGACCCATGTCTATATAAGATTTTTGAGGGTACCATTTTCACCGAAATTTGACTAAAAATAATGTTGCCAGATTTTGATGCGGAATTGTTTTACAGGCCAAGTAATGAACAAAAAGCCACTCCTTATGAAAATCGGTTGATTTTTTACCGAGTTATGAGGGTGGGAAGTTTCGACCCATGTCTATATAGGATTTTTGAGGGTACCATTTTCACCGAAATTTGACTAAAAATTTGGTTGTCAGATTTTGATGCGGAATTGTTTTACAGGCCAAGTAATGAACAAAAAGCCACTCCTTATGAAAATCGGATGATTTTTGACCGAGTTATGAGGGTGGGAAGTTTCGACCCATGTCTATATAGGATTGTTGAGGGTACCATTTTCACCGAAATTTGACTAAAAATTTGGTTGTCAGATTTTGATGCCGAATTTATTTAGAGGCCAAACCATGAATAAAAAGCCAAACCTCGTGCAAATCGGATGAGATTTGACCGAGTTATGGTGTTGGGAAATTTTTACCCAAGTCTATATAGGATATTTAAGGGTTCCATTTTTAAATAAATTTGGTCTAGATGTCAAACCATGAACAAAGACCTCGTGCCATTTTTATATGCATTCTTGTTATTATCACTTTACGTTAAGGCAAAAGTTCGCATAGCAGAACGCAACAGCAACAAACTGATTTACAATTACACAAACATATTTCCCATTTAGTTGCCTTTGTCAACTTAAAGCTAACGCTTAAATTCCTAAACTGCATTATTCATATATAATTTGCACAGCTTACAAACGGTTAAAGTATTTGTGTTTTAACTTACCCATAAAAATTGTAAAGCCTCGCGCTGTGGCACTTGTCAACTGGTAGCTGAAACGACATAATTAAACAAAATTTATTATAAAATTAAACTAAAACCGAAACACAAATCATGTAGCGTGCAGCTAAAAGATGGAATATTGTTAGCCAGACTTCTAAAAATTATGCACAATTTGTCACGTCAGTTGTTGACTTAAATTATCACTCGAAACTGATCTATGAGCTGTTTGAGCACACGCACACACACACACACACACACACACGCAGGTACACACTTTCTATGACAAATTGGCGGCCAGCGACGCTCAAATTAGACTCAAAATCATGTATGTACACACACTTCAAGCGGCAGGCAACAACAGCAACAACGATAACACGTACTACGATTCGCTTGTTAACTCATCCAAAAAGTAAACCACATTCTTTAGAGCATTTGAAAAAGCAGTAGAAGAGCAGCAGCAGCAGCAGTAGACAAAAAAAAAGCTACACAAAACAACATGCGAGGCATAAAAAACACAGCAGCAGCAACAACAATAACAACAACAACGGGAACAACAACAAAATGTTGGAATAAAAAAACACGTTCAGCGCGTGTAGCAGCTAACATGGGAGGCAGCAGCTTTGGCCAGCCAAGCGGTTTGGGGGGGCGTGGCATGGCATAGCATAGCATAGCATAGCTTTGGCTGCCACTGCCAACTGCCGCCAACTGCTGCAAGCAAATGCAAAACAACATTGAAAGACGAGAAATCTGGCTACTGTAATTTGTCTGCCCCGCCATAGACACAGACACGCGCGCGCTCGAGCGGCCGATTTCAATTCGGTTGTGTCCAAGTGCGAGTCCAAGTTGAACGCCAGTTGCAATCTGCTGCTGCTGCATGCAGCAGAAGGTGGCAGGGTGGGGGAAGTCTGCAATACGGCTGCTCCACTTTTGTGGCGTGTGTCTCTCTGGTTGTGCGCCTCTCTGTCTCCAACTATTTGGCTCCAAAACAACATCCAACAAGCGGCAACGACGTCGCTTGGGCCGCCTTTGTCGCTGAGGTCAATTTTTATGTTGCAGCCATTTTTCAAGCAAACACACAAAAAACTTCGTTTCGTTAGTTTCGTTGGGCTTTTTATTTATTTTTTTTCGGGGCAACAACATTTTTTATATTGTCTGGCGCACTTAAATTTACGTATGAGTGTGTGTGCGTTGTGTGTGTGTCCGTGTGGGTTTTGTTGCAGAGTGCAGAGCCAACTTTGCAGCTTGCCACTTGGCCGGCAAACACTTCAACTTCAACTTCAACTACAACTTTAACTACAAAACTGCCTCAATTGCTTGACACTTCAGTTGTAATTAGTTTTGTGGCCATGCATGAAAATTTCATTTATTTTTTAATAGCTACACATGAAGACAATATGACCACGTGCTCAAATGTAGTTTGCCAACTGGATTTATGGATTTCGGGCAGAACGAGAAGATAGAGAGAAAATTCAAGTCTATAATCAAAACATTCTTATGCCAGCATTCAATCAAAAAAGCTCAAAAGCTCATTAAAGTCTGTCTCAATTTCTATAAAATACATGTCAAATTTGTTTTATATGATAGAAAGCACATAAAAGCTTTAATTGAATTCAAATGTCTTGTTCTCTGCAATAAAATCTAAGACTTTAAGAAACTGTTATCACAATAAAGCTTTTATTGACTTAAAATGTCTGGTATTTCTTTTGTTTAAGATTATTTTAAGCAATATAATCTAAAGAATCTTAAAGAAGCTGCATTCAATGCATGCAAACTTACGTCAATAAAAAACTTTTAAAGCACATTAAAGCTTTAATTGACTTTAAATGTCTAGTATTTCTCTTGTTTAAACTTACATTAGGCAATAAAATCTACAACTTCAAGAAGCCTGCATAAATTATGAAAAAAGCACATGATATATATATATATAAAAGAGTCTCCTTTCTATTAAATTGAAATTATAATTAAAATTTCTTTAATGTACTTCTCACAATTTTTAAATTAAACATAAATTTCTTTTATATTTAAATCACATTAATTGCATTGAGTACATAAATTAAAGCTCGGCTAAAGCTTTAAGTTTCGTTCTAGCTACATTTCTTTAAAAAACTATATTGTTAACTTAAATTTCATGTTTTGCGTACACTTTACTTGCACTTGGGAATAAATTAGTAGCATTAAATAAAGTGTAACTTTCTGTATTTGTTGACAGTAAAATATCAAACTAATGACATTGTTTACATGCAACCTTGAATTATTGCTTGATGAAAGCTTTCGGCAAGCAGACAATTTTGCATGCATACAACATAATAAACAGGCCTTGGTAAAAACACACACACACATACACAAACACAGAGAGACACTCAATTGTTACAATAAATTGCTTGTGTGTGAATCCTGTTCTGCCCTGGCACTTTCAAGTGTCTGCCAATCAAGGCAAATCAAGTTGAAATTATTGACAATAACAATAATGGCAAATAATAATCAGCTGCTGTTGCTGCTGCTGCTGTTGTTTTTTGCATGTGGCATGCAACGCTGTCTGCCAAGGGCCAAACAACAACAGCAGCAACGGCAGCAGCAGCAATAACTTTGGTAAGAAGAAAAGTGAAAATTCTTGTTGCTGTTTTCCAAGTGAAACTGCAAGGCAGGTGAAATAAATTTGTATCTGATACTTTTACTTGCCATTAAGCAGGGCTTTCATATATGCCACATGAAGTAGCTGCAACTGCAGTTGCCGTTGCCGTTGTTGCTGCTGTTCGCACATTTTCCCATTTTGCCCGGCATGAGTTTTCATAAATTTTGTTGCTACTTCTGTGTTGCATTACATTTGATTACAAACTGTGCAGCCGACATGTGCCACTTTTTTTTTGTTGCCGTTGAAAGTAAAATGAAACAGCCACAAAAACAACTGTAACTGAGCATGCCGCATGTGGCATGAGTAGCATAAATACATGCATACGTATAAAACATAAAACCTATGAGAAATGCATGTAAGTGTACTTAACAACAAGTAGAACACATGGCAGCAGCAACAACAACAACAACTACAGCAACAGCAGCAGCAACAACAACAACAAAAACAAAAGCAGCAGCAGCAACAACAACAACTGTTGCTTGCATGTTGTAAACTTTCAAAGGCATCGAATGTGCAGCAAATGCTTTTTACCAGCAAAAATATGAAAAGTTTAAATATACAGGTAATTACCTGGGCACAGCTTGTTGCCAGTTGGTTGCTGCTGCTGCTGCAGTTGCAGTAGCTGCTGCTGCTGCTGTTTCTGCTACCTGCATTTACATAAAGTCCATTTAGATCACAAAAAAAAAAACTGTCAGTCAAAGCGAAAAGGTAACCCAAACGAAAAACAAATCAAACAAATTCTCCAGTTGCCCTAATTAAATTCCTCAGACATAATATTGTGGTGCTTATAAATGTAGCCAGATGGACAGACGGGGGAGGGACAGGGACATGGAGAAAGAGGGAGACAGGAACCGGGAAAGGGAGAGAGAGAGAGAGAGAGAGGGAAGGGGAAAGGGAGGTCCAGTTGCGGGTCCAAGTCTTTGGCAAACACTTTTCAAATGTTGTTACCGGCTTCACTTTGTGCTTTTGCGTGAAAAGTTTCAATGCACGCAAAAGCGTGAAAAGAAAGTGCGCATAAGTTGAAAGCATATACGACTAGCTAAGTACACTATTGGTGAAACAAAATTATAGAATGGGCTATGTAGAGTCAAATAAAACTGGGATTTGGTAAGTAAATCTATATCTATGTTAACTTGCAGTGCGTGCAGCATATACGACCAGCTACATACTCTACACTTTATACAAATACGTTGACACTTTCATATATTTAACCACATTTACATTAAGTATAAACCTTTTTAAATTTTTTCTCTATAGTTAACAGTTTGTACGACAAGCTAAATACACTATTCCCTTCTTATATAACTTTATAATTCTTTTTAAATATTTTCAATATTGAAATTTCTAATAACCAACTGATTTTCAGTTTAACTTTTGTCTAATATTAAGGAATATCTAAGCCCAACTGAATACTCTAAAGGTAATTTAAATAAAAAACTACAACCCAAACTTTATATTAGAAACAACTGATTTATCTGCTTAATAAATATTTCTCTGCCTTTTCACATAATCAACATGCCCAACATTTTTGCCACAATCTGCAGTGTATAAAAATATATTAAAAAACAAAATGAGGAACAGAAATCATCTTTTTGCTTGCGCAAAGTTCATCAAAACGACATAACTGCAGTTGGCAGCGAGCAACAAATGTAGCCACCACGCCCCAGCCCCGCCCCAATCGCAGCACCAGCTAAGCCAAGCCACTGAGCCACTGAACCACTTAAACCACCCTTTTGGCCACCCACTTATAGAGCGCTGGCATTGCGGTAAATGGAACGCTGTAGCTGCTACAGATTCGAGATTGAGAACGGGCCACTTGTGCGCAGTTTTGTGGCAAACAATGCATATGACAAACTTTTGTCAATTTATTAAAAACTTTTGCGCGCGCACAAAGTTAACCTGATTCCCAGGAGAGCAGGCGAGAGGTGAGCAGAGCGCCAAAGGGGTGAGGGAGAGGGGGGACGGGGGGGAGAGTACGCGGTGCATGGCAATTGCAATTGCAATGGCTGAAACTGGTCAGTCAAGAGCAGAGCAGAGCAGAGCAGGGGAGCTAGAACAGCAGCAACAGCAACAATATCCAAGTTGTGCATTGGGCTCATCAGCAAGAGCAACAACAATCAACAATCAACAACAACCAAGAACCGAGGGGCAGCAGCAACAACATCAAACAACTTTCGTTGTTGTCGTTTATAAAACGAGCGCATAAATTTATGATAACAACACACAAAGGCAAACGGGTCGGGCAATTGGCCAAGTGATTGCACATCCAGATGCCGCAGCAATAGAAGCTGCAACTGGAGCTGTTGCATCCGCGTTGCATCCAGTTGCATCCAGTTGCCCAACTGGTCGATGGCCAGTGCCAAAGCTGTTGCAGTTATGAATTATGTCAAATGGCATAATTGCCAACTCTCAGCAACGGTCGCTTCTCAGGTCTCAGGTCTCGTCCATGGCAGCCACATTATTGTTGTTGCTGTTGTTGCTGCCGGTTGTTGGGGGTATTTTATATTTTTTTATTTTTTTGGGGTATTGCGCTGGCGCGTAAAGCAGGAAGCAATAAATTCTATGCATTGCACTCGATACAATTTGTAACTGATAGATAGCCAGATGCATGTAGATACTAGATAGATAGATAGATAGATAGATGTTGGCCTGGCGACGAAAAGTGCACAGGAAATGCGCACAGCTGTTTTGTCGACCCACCCCCCACCCCGCCCTGCTATGCAGCGCCACCTTTACAGCTCCTCACCTGCCGCTAACGAACGCTTGGCGGGCCGCGTGCAGTTTAATTAAATTTAGTTTTAGTTGCCTTTTTGTTGCTGTCTGCTTAACGGTACACGACTAAATTGTTGGCAATTTGTTCTGCACGTCGTGGCCATAAATTTGCATTTATCTGTTACAGTTAGAAGCACGCACACACACGCACACTCACAAACACACACTCAGTTGCTGGCAGTTTCAGCTAGTACCAGCTGGCTGGCCGTACGTCTTGGCCATGTTTATTTGCGTTACTTTCGCCGGCACTGAAGCGACGCCAACGCAACAAATTTGTACTCTAATTATCAGGCGAAGTCGACGGCAATCGCATTGCCAGACTTTGGCTAACATTTCACACTCACTTTTGCCTGACGAGGGTCTGTTGCTGTTGTCATAATGCCTCAACTGCTGCTTTTCTAACAAACCCCCGCCGACACCGCCCCCGCCCCACCCCCTACGTCTCGCAAACTCTAGCTCGCTGGTCATGCAACTGAATCTCTATCTGAATCTGAGAACACACGCCAGAGTGAAAAGTGAAAAGTCATTAAAAAGGCAAAGAAAAGCGAAAACTGACAAACAGCAGGCGAAATCTGAGCACACAACACATTTCACGACCGCCCCTCCCCCCACCTGCCGCCAAGCCCAACACAATGCGGCAGAGGTTGACATTGATATGACGAGCTGGGGGCTACCGAAGTCAGCCTCTTTGAAGTGTTGAAATGAAAAACAAGCTATTTATTTATATTGAAAAAGTTACATTTTTATGCGCATCGATTAAGTTCTTTGCTTCCCAGCGGAACGAAGAAAATATGGCAAAATAAATAAGATAAACTTCAGGGGGAATAAACAAAGGGCTGCGAATTTTACAAACTTTTTACTGCAATAGAGACATAAAAAAGAAAAGGTACGCTAGGCGGGAATGCCCGACTAGACGATGCCCTGAAACTTCGTCTGCTAACACCAAATGCCTCAACTACTTGACCTCATACCTCACAGCATTACCAAGAATTGAGTTATTTTGAAAACAACTGAACTAAAATGAAAGATACTTGCTTTATATATAAGACAATTGGATTTCGATATCGACTTTAATCGATTGCTTGGACAAAGGGCAAGTTATCGATGATCGGAAACAAACTCGTTCTAAGCGGGCACTAAGAGGATGTACATTCAATTCCAAGTCTCTAGCTCTAATAGATTCTCAGAAAGACGGATGCATTCACACGGACAGACAGAAGGACATGGCAAGATCGACTCGATTATAGATGCTAATCAAGAAGATATACACTTTAGAGGGTCGGAGATGCTTTCTTTTGCCTGTTTCATGCATACGCACAAAACCTATATAACCCATTTACCCATTTTCAACTGGTTTAGGGTATAAAAGTGCATACAACTCAATTATCCATAGTTTTCACTTATAATTCTCAAACAGTTTAAGCGCAAATATAATGAAGTTATTTGTGCAGAAAGTTGTTGTCGCGAATAGTTAGGAAATGTTTCATCTTTTACCTAGCCCAACTCAATTTTGTATCCCTAATTGGATACGTTTTGTAAACAGCGAAAGCACAATGCCAACTTTAATTGAGCTCCAACCCGAGTTTAGAAGTAGACACAACCTTTTCAACGCCCTGCGCACCATATGTCCATTGAAGAGTAGCCACGTCAAAGGCGAACCGCAGCATATGGCAGCGCTGTGAGAGCTGCCATATTGTTTTCAAACTTGGGGAGCCATAAACCCACACGTGCACCACAAAACATCTATTTATGCGAGAGAGTGTGTGGTGTATGTGTGTGTGTGCACACTCCGAATTGAGGTTATTAGTAACAAGGCCGAAGCTGCATTACATTTTGCTGAGGGCTTGACTTGTGGGTTAGCGGGGTGCTGCGAGGGCCGGGGGGATGGGGGGCCAACAAAAGTTTGCGGAAAGCGAAAACTTTTTGCACACATTTTCAATGATAATTTATGTCTAATATTTGAATACAATTGCAGCAGCAAAAGCAGCAGCAGCAGCAGCAGCAGCAGCCGCAACAGCAGCTGCTCAATTTTGTAGCCGAGTGTTTTCAATTTTTCCAGGCAATAGCAAAAACAATGCCAATGTGTGTAAATGATGTCGAATGCATGAATAAAAGTCGGAAACTCATAACTCTTGAAGCTCATTGTTGCCAAATTGCATGCAAGTGTGTATCTGTGTGTATCTTTGCATCTGGTGTTTTATTGGCATCTTTTCTATCTGTGTGCTGTGTATCTTCTCATAATTTTGGGCCATGTGTGCGTGTGTGTGTGCATTTTTGGCAAAATGCTCATAAAATATTTACGAGCCAATGCCTAAAACTTTCATACAACAATTATTTAATGTGCCTTGCCAAATGTTTATTATTTCGAATGTTTCCTATTACGCACACCTGTAGCCAAAATAATTGCCATAAATGTAACAGCAGCCATTCCGAATGTTCAGACAGAAATTAGCCAAAAGTCGATAAACGTTCTGGAAATATCCAAAGGTAATAAAGACATAACTGCAAGTGCAAAACTGTACATTTATGAGCATCATATAAAAGCACTTAACCAAAATGCCCTGCGTTCAATTAGGCAAAGACTAAAAGTGGTTGGATTGGTGAATGCCCAGTGTGGAACTGAACATGAATATCAGCTGTAGTTCATATTATCGTCAAAGATTGTTGACTTTAGTTAGGATACATTTATCGTAGATAGAGATTTGCAAGGGCTCGCAAAGATATTTCGGGTTTTTCTCATAAAAGAAGTTCTCCTCTATGTACTTTTTCTTCACAATATAAATGTAAACTTCTTTCTAGATTAGCTTCGGTGCTTATAGTCCGGTTCTTATAAAATTTGCAGATCCTAAAAGTGCCTTTATTTCGCAGAACAACATCACACACTCAGAAATGTGAGGGGGTACCTTATACCTATACCTATGCCTTTGCATAACAGACCTAGACCTATGCATATAATTTTGAAAATTATCAAACAAAAAGTGATTTCTTCCCGTTGTGCTGCCCAGATTCTTGCAACTGCCGCCAAGGGTGGCAAAGTTTATGAGCTCACATAATGACATCACAAACCAGAATTTTGATTTATACGCATTGATTCGGCCCAAGAAACGCCAACAAAAATGGACTCGTCACTCTATGACATTCAAATGGCTATAATTAAGCTAAATTAGCGGCCTTTAAAAATATACAAAAAAAAAAAAACACACACAGCTCGCAACGAATTCCAAAATTTATACGTTATACAAACATTAAATTGGCATTTCGCAAACGCATTTGAATGTAAACAATACAAAGTCGAATATAATTTGCATGATTCCAAAGCGTTTCGTAAGAACCAGAAAAAAAATGTTAAAAAAAAAACAGAGAATCAAAAAAAAATACCAAATAAATTATGTGGGCATTTCAAAAGAACTTTATTGCAACAACAAGAGCCACGCCCCTTCTGAGCATGCCCCAAAAAGCAAGGCCAATAGCCTGAAAATGTATATATGTATGTACATATATTTTTTGTTTCTTTGGTAATTGATGCGACTTGCTGCGCATTTGCTTGTTGCATTTAATTGGCTCGAAAGGGTTTCGCTGAGTTATGCGTTCGGGGGCAGGGGCAGGGAGGAAGCATCGTATTAAATGCCGCTATCAAGTGATGAATAATAAGCGCGCTGGCCAAAAGCTGACCAAAACATTTAATTACAAAAACGTCGCGGCGAGCAATAAATTTTGTTTGCCTTTGCGCCGCGCCCCAGGCCCCGGGCCCCGGGCCAAAGAGTATACTGAGAGGGGGGTGGGGTTGGCAAAAACAACAAAGTACAATTTGCCACATTGTTGAATCGGCTTTGTTTATCAAAAAGTGCGCTCAAAAGTTGCACGCTCATCCTTATCCTTTTGGCAGTCGGTTCTTAGCCTTGCATAAATATGCTTTTTTATTTATAAGTTGGCCAGAACCGTAACCTAAACCGGCAACCAGCTCGCATCCGAGCCCCCGCGCCCAACACAGAGAAAAACTTTTTCAAAGCCAAAATTTGTAGCCCTGGTCGCCGCCGCTCTGGGCCAAAAGAGAGCAATTTACCCAAAAAAAGCAAAAGCAAAAGAAAATGAAATAAAATGAAATAAGAAGCAAGGTGGCAGAAGCAGCAGCAGCAGTGAAACAACTTTTTTGTTGTTGCCGCTTGGCTGCGCTCTTGCCAGGCCGGCTACTGCGGCAAAGTGTTTGCCAGAATTGGCATTGCCTGACTTTGCTTCAGGACTTGCCTTATTTACTTCGTTTTTTTTTGGTTTTATTTTCCTACTGCATTTATTTGAAATGGAATATACTTGTAAGCTCTCGCTGAGCGTATTAAAACTTTGCCACTACCTTGCAAATAAACCAAAAAAAAAAAAAGGCTTGTGCTATGCTGATCAGCCAAAGCGTTGGCTGCTTCTGCAATAAAATCCTAAAATCCCGTTTGCAGCATATGGCTACTTGCTTGCGTTAAGCCGTACACTAAATTTAACTAGCAGTTAAATTTCATTTGAATTGCTTTGAAAACTTTTCGAAATCTGTGCTAAGTGGCAACGCCAGACGGTGTAAAATTTGCACTTAATATTTAACTGTTTTGTTTAAAATCTATTTTTAAATGTTGCCAGATGTGGCAGTTATTATGAGGTGGCAACGCTGATGCTTGCTTCTGTTTGTTAAGCAGATCAACATAAGCATGACAACATATTAAAGTGCTTGTCAACATTAACAGCGAGAGTAGTGGGAGAACTTTAGGGCTAAATTAATTTCAAATCGAATTCCTTGACTTGAATACTTATAATTCATTCTTTTCATTATAGCTCAAATCTGGGTATTACCCATATTCAACTTATTTTATAAAACTTATGTTTGATAAATTAATTAAATTCATTTATAAGAACACTTTCTTGAATTATATTTCCTCCGATATGCAGCCATTTGAGCCAGATTGTTTGTGTTTGCCTGCCTTACCACGCGCGTTCCGCAATTAAGCTTTACCTTTTGCCACACACCTGGCTTATTAAAATATATACATATATATATTTTTATTAAAAGTGCAGACATTGCATTTAATGCGAAAATACAACCGCAGAAACGTGGACCGCAACTTAATTTCATTTTAATTAAAAACTGCAAGTACGAAATGCCATTTTGCTCCATGGAGTATTCGAGTTGTGCATAAATATGTCAATGTATGCCCCCGGGATGAGCGCAAAATATACGAGTGTATATCTATCTATCTATCTATCTTTCTATCTAACTATCTAACTATTCATCGGGTGCTGAGCCAGCGGCAAACGCTGCGTATGCGTAACGTCGCCTAATGACCTCAGCAGCTGGGGCAAATTGTCGAATTTAGTGCGGACCACGCCCCACGCACTGCTGCCCCTGCCACAGCCTGGGGCACGTGCTGCCCCAAAGGCTCGTGTGTGTGTGTGTGTGTGTGCTGTACACTCGGAACTATTCACGGATATTCACGGGCGCTGTTCGCACATACGTGAATACAGTTTTGGTTACTTTAATCAAGTGCGCGCGCGCCTAGCACGAAAAGTGCTTCAACAACATTCAGTCCAATAAATTTGAGACGAGTCGGGGCTTTTATCAGGCAGCTACGTCACCATGTTGTGTGCATGTTTATGGCCAGAACGTAAAAAGGCCAACACAAAAGGCAACAACGAGAAAAAAAAAATGTTGTTAAAAATACTTTGCATGCCAAGCTAACCCAGCGTCGAGTGAGCTGCTTTTCGCCTGCTTTTGCCGTTGTGCCTGATGTCAGCCAAAGTTTCATATGTCATAATTTTATCAGGCAACAAAAAAAGGCAAGTGATGTCTATCTGTGAGCGAGTGTGTGCGAGTTTGTGTGTGCGAATGTGTGTTTGTTGTTGTTCTTGTTGTTGTTGTTCTTGTGTTTGCGCTTGGCCCTAAAGTGGAAACGCGGCGCTGCCATTCATGACACGCAGGCATTAAGAGCTGCGACAGGAATGAATTCAAGACCCGCTTTGGCCCCTGCTCTTCGAGCAGGTGCATCAGGCGAGACGTAGTCGCAGTTGTTCTTCTCATACTCTTGTATAGGGTATTTTAATTTTATAACACAATGTGTAATGCATGAAGCAAGACGTCTAGGACAGCATAAGGATATATATATTGTTAATCTGCATCTAGATCCTCTTGTCTCTTACTTATCACTATATCATATAGCTGCTATAGAAAAAGGATCGCAGAGAGAGTTCTTGTATGTAATACTGTAGAAACTGTCGTGTTTTTTTTTTCATATTCTTTATGACTAAAGGACTAAGATATCAAAGAGAACAATATTGATTTTATGTATAGAGAAGTTTTTGGGCATTACAATAAATTCTGCCCACACTTGGCATTCAAGATTTTTTCATGCTCCACAAGTGAGCAAAACCTCATCCAAGTCGGACTACTTTATCATATTCATATATAAGAGAAGGTCGAATAAATGCTGCACGCAAAACTCTTTACTTCCTGTAGATATCTTGACTAAGCTCTGCAATTGTGACCTCTACAAATGCCTAAAGATCTGTCAAACTCTTTCGAGTTGGAGTACTATATTATATAGCTCCTACAGGAGCATCTACTATATGTATTTAAAGCTTTGTCTAATGTTGCATGCTCCACAATTATGGATTACAGGCAACTTAACTCCCCTTGGATAACCCATATACACACTTCGGTTAGACAAAAGCTCAATTAATGAGTTCTGAAACAATCTGCGCTGTCAAACCCTACACAAGTCTCCCTCAAAAGGGCTCAACAGCAGCAAACAGTGTTGTAAAGCTACCCAAGTAGTGTATTTAATGTTCGGCGTGTCGAAGGGAGGCGTTCTTTATTGTTGTTGTTGCTGTTGTTGGGCATGCTAACAGGTACATTTGCAGCGTTGACTTTGATTACAAGTTCAGGCCAAAGCGACTGCAAAATTTAGTGTTATGTTTCGTTCTTTGGGGGAAGGCGCGGCGAGGCAAGCCGAGGCGAGGCGCGCTGCAGCGAGTCACTTAAGGTCCAAGGCATTTTATAAACTATTTTTGCTGGCAGCAATTGCCGCAGTCGCAGCGGCAGCGGCTGGGCGCCATTTTCTCACTCTCTTAAGCGCTTGCAACATATTTCTTCAATTTGCAGCAGCAGCAAAAGCGACAACAATAACAACAACAACAGCAGAAGCAGAAGCAGCAGCAACTATGAAAAATATGATGTTATTTTTAACACACTGAAAGCGTGTGGAAAAGCTATTTTTAGCTGGCAAAAAGCTGCCAGCGATCGAGAAAAGCAAAGCAAAAAATACAAAGAAAAACTTGTGGCTTAAGGCAGCAGCAAGCAGGGGCAGCCGGCAGCACTTGCCACTTGCCGCTTGCCACTTGCCGCTTGCCGCTTGCCACTTGCTTGTTGCCACTCTTGCCGCAACGAGTAAGGCAAACGACTTTGGTTTTGTGTCGCCTGTGAACTGCATGTTTTATTATAAATATAGCCAATAAATTGCGCCGTTTAAGTGTCGCCTCTGCCGCTAAGCAAATGCCACAAAAGGGCGCACACAGATTTAATAATAATAAAAAAAAAAAATTGTATAAATAATTTTTTGTTCGCCAGCAAAACGATTTTGCTGCCTGGGCATATGCATATTTTTTTCGTGTGTGCCACGCTGCAAGTGTGTGTGTGTGTGTGTGAGTGTGTGTGTTAGCTAAAGCAAACAGTTGAAATTGGAAACAGTCGGAAACACACACACACACTCAGAGAGAGAGACAGTTAAAGCTGTGCAAACAGCACCGCAAACCCGTTGCACAAATATACAGATGCGGGGGCCCGGCACGAGCTGCAGAAACTGGACAATTGGACATGCTGCTGCATGGGGGCATGGCAATAACTGCGCATGCCACATGCCACATGGCGCAACAAAATACCAAAAACGCAGTCAAAGAAATGAGAAACTACAAAAACAAAAAAACAAGTGACAAATGCAGCTAACAACAACAACAACAACAGCAACAGCAGCAAACCGCAAAAGCATTTGGCAAAAGTTTTCGCCATGAAATTTAAAACACTTTGCTGATCGCAGGGGCGTGGGAGGGGGCGGGCGGTGCGGCTAGGTGATGCAGCATTGGCATGTTGAATGCAACGATAAAACGCTAAACGCATATTAAAACAGCAACAAACAAACACGAAGAGTGGGGTAGGGGGAGTGTGAGCGGGCTGTTGATTTGTTAGCCATGTGGCGTGGCAAAAACAAAGTGCCAACACCCTACCGCCCCCCGCCCACAGATGGCGCGCACGTAATGCGCTCTCAAAAAAAACAAAAAAAAAAACATTAAAAAAATCCAAAAACGAAACTAAATTCAAAGATTGCAACTGAAACAAACATGAAAAGCACAAAAAACAAACACAAAAGTTTTGTGAAAGGGATTTACGAGTGTGTGCATATTAAATCAATGCAAAAATCTATGCACTATGCTGACACAGTGACAAGGAGGAGGAGGGGGGGGGGGGGGGGGGGGCGCGGGGGGCGAGAGAAGTGCATCAAATATGCAGCAATTTAAGTGCAGCCAGTGAAAAACTTTTTGTTGCCAGTAGGCAAATCATTTATTTAATCCATTTTAGGAATTTGCATAGGGGAAAAAAGCAAATAGCTCGCAAAAATTGATAATATTATTCAGGCATAATAAACTATAAGTTATATATACTAAGATTAAAAGATTTTGTCAAGCAGAGAGAAGATAAAACGAATCTACGCAGTATTATCATTAATTTTAACACCTGCGCGAAGTATATCAATATTATGCTTTTGCCTTTGTAGTCTTTGTAGTCTAACAAATTAAATAAAAATAGAAAGCCCGAAGTTTTAATACCCTTCCAAACAAACGGCTTTGATTTCTAAGCCTTCTACACTTCTTTATATTCTGCGACGTCTCTTGGCAAAGATACAATCAATTATTAGCCTAGCACCTAAAATCATAAAATTTCCGCTAACGCCTTTTCATATATCTCTGGCAAACTCTGGCAGACACATATAGATTAAGTTAGAGTTAAGTTTGACTCAACTTTACAGAAGCAATTTCTTAAATTGTTGGCACCCCAAGCGCTTTTCATGTTGCCCCTATTGTTAGATCCAATTATAATTGTGTTATTGTTGCACTATTAACAAGGCCGCACCGAAAAAATAAATTGTAATAAGCAATTTGAGCCAAGTTGAATACAAAAAAAATTGTATTTCACACTTAATTGCTAACACAAAATATATAAAAATTGCCCAACAACAGCGGAGCGCAGTGATAAATTAATGAATCTGAACTGCAACCGTTAAGCTTAGGTATTTTTTTTTTGTTTTTTTTTGTATTTTTTTTTTTGTAGGAGATTGAGACCGCAAACCGTACCGAGCCGCGTTAAATTGCCCAACTGCCCAAACGAGTTTCCGGCACATATTCATAGTATATTTTTTTTTTATTTTTTTACTTGATAGAGATACATTTTCAGCTGTTGAAACGAAACGAAACACACGCGAAACATGTTTCGCGTTATTTAAAAACTCAAATATTTAAGGCATGTGGCGTTTAGCTTGCAGTTATATTTGATTTTGTGTTTATCACTATTAATTTTCCAGATTTTGTTGTTGTTTATTTCAGTCAGGTGGTTGTGGTAGGTCGGGCGAGTGTTGAAAACTGAACTGAATTCAATTTGATATGCAAATTTTTATGATTTTATTGATATATGCAGAAAATGTATATGTTAAGTACGGTTAAACGAGTTATGACACCTACTTAAAGCGTTTTATTTAATGTTGTGTGTTTAAAAAAATATCTTAAAAACAAAAAAGCAGAACAAGTTTAGCATTTTAGAACACAGAACTTAAAGTTGAACTGATTTGAGTGTAGTAAAGCTCACATATGTGTGAAGTTCTCTTTAAAAGCTTAAGCTTCTTAGAATTTTTTTGTTTTGCAACACTGTTTTCAACACTTAATGTAAGACTTTCCAGCTGTAAAGCACTTTAGAGCATCAAATACAATTCATATTGTTAGGTGCTTGGAAAAAAACCTATTCAACGCTTAAGTCTTGACTTACAAATCAAAATATATTGAAAAAACAAAATTTCACAACACTATTTTTGAGGTACAAGAAAACTTTATGGCTTTTACTTAAAGTCTAAAGCACACTAATTATCTCAAATTGTGAAATTGTTAAAAATTTATTTGTAATTATTGACATTTAAGAAACAAATTGATAAATATAGATTTTAAAGCCTTAAAAAGGCAAAGCTTTAATATAATTAAATGTTATTTAGCTCACTTAAAGCTTAAAGCTCGGTGCAATATTACATTCTCGCTTTAATAAGATGTTTTATAAGGCGGCTTAACTTTAATCAACTTAAGTTTCGTGCTACTTTCAGCTCGTGTCGTTGTACTTGAACATCTTGTTAGCACCTACACATATATGTTTACAGTTAATCTTAGCTCCCAACTGTTCAATAAGCTGTTGCTATGCTTAGTGCGTTGACTCTTGTAAATGCCTTACTTAAGTTACATTTTTAAGACTTCATTTCTACATTGCTTAGGTCTTTCCAGCTACTAAGGCTTCTTTGCGGCTTTCGCGGGAATTTGCCATCTTAGAAACTCCCACCCAACTTCTTAATGGATTAATGCAGTCTCTTCAATTACCATTTGCCAATTAAGAAACGTTTTAACAAATCAAAGATCAGGATATGGGCAAGCTGAGCAGCATTTCACCCTCATTTTAGATCCAAACTCAAGTCCAACAAATTGCATAATGCCATTTGAATTGCAGACGCATAAATGTCACAAATGCTACAAATTGCAATACCAAATGAGCATCAATAAAAGCACTTTATGTCGCAAGTCACTTATACACACACACACACACACACACACACACACAGACACACAGACACAGAGACGCACACACACAGCTGCAGTTAAGTAGCTGCCCAGCGGCGGGTCCACTAAACAAACATGGCAACATGTCTATTCCTGCAAAAAGCCAAACATTGTCGTTGCCGTTGTCCCTAACCAGGGTCCAGAGCAGAGCATACAACAACAGAGGGCGGGTGAGCTTGTGGCATGCAACGCACAGCACAGCACAGCACGAAAGGCAAATGGAAAACAAACCCAACAGGCCTGCAAAACCTAACGAATCGAAATTCAATCAACGATCAATGAATCGAGTCGTTAGGCGACGCGGCAGCGCGGTGCGGCAAGAGCCAAGCCAATAGGGCCGAGCGCGATTGAATGCGACTGTGGCGACGGTGGCGACTCACGGCGGCATTTAACATTTCCGTTGCCATTGTCGCAGCTCCGTCGGAGGTACCCGCTGCCATTCCCAGAGCTACCTGTGCAACGTGGCAACAGCTGCGCTGACTCGCTGCCAGGCTGCCTGGCTGCCTGCCTGGCTGACTGGCTGACTGGCATCCTGCGTTGTTGCCTGCGGAAGCTGCGCTTAGTGCCACAACGGATGTCAGTGTGGAGGCCACCGTCAAGCACAACCCACGCCCCCTTCGAGCCCAGTCAGTTAATTCAGTTTTCAGTTATTTGAGTTTGGTTCTCATGCGTTTTGTTTGGCGCTTTTTTTCGCGTCCCTTCTGCATAAATGTCGCTTAAATGATTTTATTGCTTTTCGTCTGCCCCACTGCTGCTGCTGCTGCCGCGCGTCATCATCATCATCATGACCATCATCATCAACAATACGAGCTAATCGGTTTTGCAAATGTGAATTTGCATTTAAAAATAGCAACAATGAGTGCATTTCAAACGCAGCTGCTGAGATACACACACACACACATATTAGGTTATAGATACAGATACAAAACTGCATTTGGCTTTTAATTTGTTTTTGCTAGCATGTCTGATTAGACCAGCTAGAGCTGCACATTAAGTGAACTGATTATGAGCAGCCCGGGCAGACAGGAACCCGCAACCAGGGAGCCATCTACATAAGTAATTAATTGCATTTCTCAGCAACAGCAGCAGCATCAGCAGCCACATCCCCGTATCATCATGTGCATCGTTTGTCGATTGCCAACTTCCTGCATTGAGCAGCCGCCACACAAATTGCAAATGAGAGCTAAACTCGAGTACCAGGAGCTGATAGCCGAGCGCTGGTTAGCTGGAAAACTGAGCAGCTGCTCAGATTGTTAGCCAGTAGCTGCGAGCCAGTGTTGCAGATTCAGCTACTTTTAAAGCTAAATTTGGCTATTTTCGAAACGAAATTAAAATTTTGAAACTGATGAGAAGACCAGCTTAAGAAAAGCGCCTGATTTTTCAAGCATTTGTTTCACATAAAGATCCAGAGACAAACTATATATAAATTCTTCTTTTTGGCTACGTATTGTGCGTTTTTCTTCAAATATATTTTTTGTGCTGATATCGGAACTAGAAAATTTAAGCCCGCGCTCATCTCTAATAATAGCATTCCAATATATTGCCAACTTTGGCTCAGAAATTTAATTCAGCTGTTTTTAGCAGACAGTTGGCAACACTGCTGTCCTCTGGCCGACGGCAAATTATGAGAACCAAGCAGCTGCCCGCCCCCAAAGTGCGCCTGGGGAGCGCTTTGACAAACAATGTAGCTGACAAATGACGAATGCAATTTGTTTGGCAAAATGCGCAACGAACAAAAAAAAAAGAAGGAATTGCGAGTAGATTTAACTCGCGCTGGCTGCGGCTGCAGTTGAGTAGTGGCAAAATGTTGGCAAATTAAGTCGCTGGGGAGCTGCCACAAACAAACAAACAAACAAAACAAATAGTCGAAAGAAGCGTAACAAATGCGTTTATGCCAAACTAAGTGCTGAACGAAATTTCATCAGTAGGAATGTTTTATTAGGGTCTGGATATTGCCCAGCTGAAAGGAAAGGTAACACACGCGAAATATTTACATACATACATATGTATGTGTATGTATGCATACGCAATACCGGAGTTGGGCTCTAGCAATACATTTTTTATTAAAACTTACATGCCAGTCAGGAATTGCTGTGCGAGGTCTGCTCGAGCTGCTGTTGTTGGCCGCATGTCAGCAATTGTTTCAAATATTTTGCATTTCACTTTTAATGCCAAGCAGCTGCACACGCAAAGACTTGAAATCACAAACATTTTTCTTAAAATTCTTATTTGTCATGCACTTAGTGATGAGCGACTTACTAAAAAAGCATATGCTAGAGAATGCTGTGCATTAACATAAGGGTATCGATATAATTTGTCCTATGCGAGCCAGACTTGGCCCTAATATTATCGATAGTTTGAGTGAATGCAGCCTCTTGGTTGGCTGCGCTAATTAGGTCAAATCAATCAAATGGGAGTCGGTAACACTTTTCTTTTTTTTACGTCGTGACAATTTTTGTGTGGAACTAAATTGAAAACAATATCTATTGAGCATACGTGCATACATTTATATTGTTTTATTCGTGGCAACGTTTGCTTCGGATCAACATAATCAAGGAACCAATTGAGTTCAGATTTAATATATCATTAAATCTTGATTTGCCGTGTTAGTCGCGATTGATCGCGTTTAATCTTGTTACATATTTACATACATATGTATGTATGTGTTATGCTCTAATGATATATACATACATACATACATACGCATGTTGAGAAATAGGAAAATTATTTTCGTCGTTTAAAAACAGTTTAAGTATTGTTGAGGTTTGCTGTCATGTCTGATCGTGTTACGACGTGTTGAGTCGTACTAAAGTCGTGTTTAGTCGTGCTTAAGTCGTGTTAAGTCGTAAAAGGCCCTGTCAGGCCCCCTTTAGAAGTGTCAAGTCCTGTTTTGGTTGCGTCTAGCCGATTTTGTCGTGCTTAGCCGAATTAGGTCACCTTAAGTCGTGCTTTGGTCGGGTTAAGTCGTGTTAAATCGTAACTTGTTCGTGTTAGGTTGTGTCAAGTACCGCTCAGTTATGTATCAGTCGTGTTGAGTCGTTTTTCGTCGTGTTTAATCGCTTAAAGTCGTGTTGGGTCGTGCTTTTATCATGAAAATTGCGTAGAATCGCGATAATTCATGCTCAAACCATTTTAGGCTGTCTTTTTCGTCTTGTTAAGCACAGCCCGGGCACACAAAAGCATCTTTCTTTACATGAAAGAGCGTGCTCGTGACACGCAACACGACACGCTGCCAACTCCAACTGTGTAAGCTCTGCCCTAGGCAGCTGACACTGTGCTACAAAAGTTATCGTTCGCACACTCGCTGAGCAATTTTGCAGCCCTTTGCCTGTCCATTCAATTGAACACACATTACACATACGACACGTGGGTCTAAGGTGAAAAATCCTTTGGCCCAATGTGTGCGCTGCCAGCAAAGTAAAATTTTTGGGCAGCTGCTGCCTGTTACTGAAAGGAAGCTACATTCGGGATGAAGGGGCGGGGCTGCCTAAGCTGATTTGGCAGAATGGACAGCTGCTGCAGCTTTTGTTGCTGCTGCCGCTGCTGTTGCTTCTCTTGTTTCTACATCTTCTGTGCTGGGCTTGCAATGAAATGCGGAAAAGCCCCCAAAAGCGAATTTCCACTAGAGCTGCCATTAACAGCTTGCACTTGAACTTGAGGCGCCATAAAAATGTTGCCGCATACATATTTTATGTTGACAGTTGACTGACTGTGCGTGTGTGTGCGCGTGTGTAAGCACAACCACACTCATGACCTTAAACTTCAACTTGTTTTGTGGCCAACCGCCGCGCCAGGCCACGCCGAGCCGTGCCGCCTCGCAAAACGCAGCTGCTGCTGCTGATGAAGACACGCAAAAAAAAATAATATACAAGCGAGGCAGCCGAAAGCAAACAGCCGCCGGGCCCAGAGGCAGGTGGCTCAAGTCGATATTGCGGCTGTGCACTGAGAGAAATAAAAGGGCAGTTGCCGCAGTTTTCAATAAACTTCTTTCATTTAATTAATTGGTGAATAAAAAAGTACTTAAATAATTAAATGCAAATCTTGCTAATAATTTGTGTAAATATTTTACAATATTTTTGCACATTTTTCTGTCAGTGTAGCTCGCTGCAGCAATAAAAACTTTAACAATAATTAAGAAATAGTTCGCAAAAAAATTGTAATTGCAGCTTTTGCCAGTTTTGTTTACGTGTTTTTTTGCAGCTTTTTGCACGTTTACGTGCATTTTTTTCGGACAGTGTAGCACAGTCCAAACACGTTGATCGGACGCGCAAACGACATGAGCAATTAAAAATTTGTTAAATTAATTTTGCAAATTTTTTTTGTTGCTTTTGTTGCCTCCGCAAAGCCAAAGAACCAGAACCAGAACTGAGCAGCATAACGAGGCCCGGGCCCGGGCCCGTACCCAGACCCAGACCCAGGCACGACAAACCGTCCCGCATTTTGTGTAATTCATTAAGAACGCTTGCCAGCTTTGGTTCAGCAAACGTTGTTGCCCCCCGGCACCGTGCCCCGCATGCCACATGCCGCACGCCGACTGCCACTTGCCGCAAGCGACCCTTTTTCAGCTCTGGCGTTTTATTGCTACACTTGACATTTTGTCAGCAGTTGCGTATTTTAATTTAATTCATTTTTATTAAATGCGGGCTCCGAGATGAGTGCACCGCCCCCGCACCCCGCAACCCGAGCACGACTCCGACCTCGCCACGCCGCGTGGCTGTTGCCAAAGCCAATGTCATCTAACGTTGACATTTATTTCGTGCATTGCGCATACGCCGCGTATGGCAGCTTGAGCAGTCGTCTGCTGTGGCGGTTAGCCAAGTTTGTCAGAACTTTGGTCCAGCCCAGACCAGACAGTACGACAGTCCCTCCTTCCCCCCGTCCGTCCGTCCTGGCTGTCAGCTCAGCCAGAGACGAAGCATCAGAGCGTCGTTCATGTGTGTTTATCTTCATTTGGTCTTTAGGCAAGAGTTGCGGCCAGTTGGGCGGGTCGAGCAGCTGGCTGTAAAGTTTAGACGTCATTGCAAATGGGTTTTAGCCATGGCAATGGATTTGGCGCAGATTGGATTTTCGACTTTTGCGCTTAGAGAGACATGCTCAACTTACGCTCAACGTTCGCATTGGCAATTCAATTAAAATACAATCCAGAAAAGAAGCTGCTAACTTGAACGGTGTCGAAGCGAGGCAAATGTATTCAGTTTTCGCCAAGTCGCACTAGTGTGTGTAATTAAATTAAAAGTTTTTACTGCCAAATAGAAACAGCTGGCAAAATGTTAATGACTTTGCTCGCACAGGAAATAAGAGGGGCAAAAACGAAATTAGCAAACCACCCACCTACGATTTATACAACGACAACAAATTCGCTTCAGGAGCTGCCAGCAATTTGACGAACCTTTTCAAAAAATGGGCACGACCCGGCCACGAAATACAACAAGCCACTGGCAAACCAATTGACCGCTGCTAAAGGGCCACGACAAACGGGCGCCCCCAAAACAAAAATCATATTTATCTAGCTAAACAAGTAAGAACGGCTATCTAAGGCATGCCGCACATTAAATACCCTTTATAGGGCTTCGATTTTGCAGAGCAGATCAGAGCAAAGAGAAGCTCGCAGAGTTCGATCAAGTTATCTGGAAGAGCAGAAGAGTTATCCATAACAAAAACATATCATATTTATCTAGCTAAGTAAATAAGAAAGAATAACTGAGGCATCCCGCACATCAAATATCCTTGTAAATAGCTTCGATTTTGGAGATATGTAGGGGGATTATAGAAGATCGTGTCTCTGGTATTTGAGGATAACTTTTGCATACAAAAAGTCCTCTTAATCGATTCTTCATATAGAGCTATATGATATAGAAGTCCGCTGCTGAGAAGATCTTTTGCAAGGAGCATGTTCCAACTCGTAAATGCCAAGTGAACTCAAGACCTCTTAAAAGAAACTTATTCATACAAAAACTTTATGTTCTTTTTGTAGAGCTATATAATAAAGTAGTCCGATGCTGATTAGATCTTTTGTAAGAACCATGTTCGAGTACATAAATGCCAAGTACTCAAAATTCTTCATACAATCACTTTATGTAAGACCCTTCATTACTTTGGCAACTATATGATATAGTGATTCGATTCTTTCTATTCCAAGATTTATACAATCTTGAAGAGAAAGATGAATCGATTCATAAAAACAGCCCGACGTGACTTTCTAAGACTCAGCTGTTCATAGTGATTCATGATGTCGAAGACGTCTTCTTTCAAGTGCCACACATTTAATGAGAACACAATTATACCCTCGGTAAGGGTATTACAAATCTGCAGCTGCATTCGTTGACAGTTGTGCAAATCAGTTGCGGCCAATTTCTAGCCGGCGGCCATAAAGGCAAAGCCAAGACGTGATCGCATTCCAAGAAGCGGCCCAAAACCGAAACAATATGCCGCGGCGGCGTTTTTTTTCTCTTATTTTTGTTGTTTGTTTTTTTTGGTGGCCGCATCGATCACGATCGCTGACTGACGACTGACATCAGCCGCTTGCCGGAGGGGGGGCGGCCAGTCACACACACACCCGCGCGTCTCCAGCTCCAAATACATAATGGCAAATCGATAACGCGCCGCAATAACAAAGCAAATCTTTTGACTCTGGCCGCAGATGTCATAGGTTGGCCCACAAAGAGAAACCCAAAGCCCCAAAGCGTGGCTAAGGTCGCTGGCCAAGTGTTGTTGTTGTTGTTGTTGTTTATGTTGTTGTGGACTGCAGCGAATGCCGCTTGCATAAGCCAACTTGAACTTCGGGCCAAAACAGAAAACAAAAAACTATGCTAAAGCGAGACAATTGCACAATTAAAAGTCGGCAACAAACAAACCAAAAAACAAACAAACAAACAGTTAAAATTAAATTCGGCTTATGCTTATGCCACACAATTGACAATAATTTTCAGCAGCAACAATGCAAATGCAGCCAAAAGTTGAGTCACTTTTAAACCGATTATCAGCCACAAAATACAAATAAAAATAAAAATAAAAATGCTTTCAAACTGCAAAGCGAACAATTAAACAATTGCAGCCAGCAGCCCAACAATTTATGAGCCGTTTTTTATTTTGTATATTTCCCCAACCCAAAAAGATAAGCAAAGTTTTCCAGCTGCGCACATATGGAAACCCCCATTCCTAGGCGAATTAGGCACAGCAGCAGCAACAACAAAAAAATTTCCTATCATACAATTAGGTAAATTGTGAGCCCAAATTTAAAAAAGTAGGGCTCTAGTTGATCATGTCCGACTAGGAGAACGGCAAGCCAAAGATGCCCAGAACGGGTAAAGGAAATATTGTGAATGTTTGCAGACTATGCGAAAGCCTGCATACAAAATCTGGTGGCTCTAGCTCTTATAATCTTCGGGATTTGCTTGAAAAATCAGGAACGAATATCGATTTTTATCGATTCATAAGAGCTATCGATAATTTGAAACAAACTCGTACATAAGAGGAGCTACATCCCAAATGTTACCCCTCTAGCTCTCATATTTCTCGAGATCGACAATTCTGATCACTTTATGGGCTCGAAAAAGACACCTTCTGCCTATTACATACGTTTGCTTAAACCAGTATACCCACTTTCAATAGTTGCAGGGTATAAAAATCCGCATAACATGTCAAATGTCATTTGTTCAACAATCACGATCTGACGACGATGTTAGATAAGTTGTACGGCAAAAAAAAAAATTGGAGAAAGATTATGCCAGATAGAGACAGAGAGTGACAGAGAGAGGGAAGGGTGCGGGAATGTAGGGGCTTGGAATAATCAGAGATCGGTTAGCTGGCAGCCAGCTGGCGTCGCCTGTCGCATTTAAGTCCAATTCAATCAGCCAAGGTACGAAAAATCAATTAAAGATACAATTTATAAAGGCAGCGCTTAAATATATATATATATATCTACACGAGTTAAGCTGCAGCAAAAGGTTGGGCGGGCGAGGGAGACAAGGGCTACTGTAAGACAGGGCCGGTTTAGGGTAGGCTGAGCGCCCATCAGAAGCTGTTGAAACGAGCTGTGGCAAAGTCTGTTTGATTAGGACTAAAAAATAAGTTAAGCCCAAAAAAATTGCTGTAATTTGTGCAAAAAAATGTTGCTTTTGGTTGAGTTGAGGGGCAGTTAGGGATAGTTTGGTATATGGCAAAGGAATATATCATAAACGTTTAATTATTTGCAGAACATAAGCTCTTGAGCAATTGGTTCGCTAGGCGAAGGGATTAAAGTGGTTCCAGGCATGAATCTCGAGCCTAGGTAGGTTTTCATAATAACTAAACTTAATATCTAACATAAGAGCTGGAGCTTGAAAAAGTTGATTAAAATAACTAAACTATGCTTAAAAACTATATTCTAGCAAAGAGTAGACATTTTAAGGGATGAAACTTGATGAATCTTTAGTAAATCTTGGTAAATCTTTACTGCTTCACCATGCAGATCGTAAAGTGGCCACAATTCCAACTCCTCTAGAAAGCTTTTTAAACCGGTTTTCAATCAAATATGAGCACACATTTATATAATTTCCCTTTATAAAGTTAGATTTCCTCAGCTGCTTTTGCCCTTTGGCAAACAGCTGTGCGCAACTCGGCGCTGCATCATTTCTTATGACAATCTGTCATTAACAGCATTTCAATCACGTGCCTTGATTAGCTTACCTTATGGCATTTGACACCTCAACTATCAAAGCCCCCCCCCCCCCCCCTTCATCCACCCCTGTCCAACCCCTATAAGAGCTGTGCGCTGTCTCTGAGCTGAGATGCTGGCATTGCCTTCCCAACAATGCAGCCAAATCGATATGCAAAGCAAGCTCTGAGCTGCAATTGCCTTCAAATACCTGCCTTTTGCACACACACACAAACACAGGGCTTACACCCCACACCCTCCATGCTGCGCCCCTTCAATTGTCCTACGATGCCATTGTCACCCCATCAACAATTGCTGACAAATCATTTGCCATTTGGCTGCGCTGGATTTTGGCATTTTTCCGCTGCGGTTGCCATTGGCATGTGCCAAAAATTTTGAGCGCAATGTGTCTGCCAGTCTATCTATAAGTCTAACTATCTGTCTAGCTGTCGCTCTGTCTCTCTGTCTCTCTGTCTGTCTGCCTGCCTGTCTGTCTGTCTGGTGTGTCTATCTATTGGCTTTATGGGCTGCGTCGATTTCGTAACCGCAACAAAGAATTTACCTGTCACAATGTGTATCGAGGTATTTGTCACTTTGCCCGAATTTCTGCTGCTGCTGCCGCTGCTGTTGCTGCCAATGCCAATGCAATTGCCCATTTTTCACACCACATCTCCAGCTCCTCCAGTCTGGGCCTTCATCCCCAGCCCCCTCCCCCCCGGGCGTATGTGTGTGTGTGTGGCTGTAGGCGCGTGGCCCAAAATGCAGGCCGTGTCCGGTCCAAAATATTATTTAAAAAACAAACCGGTCAAAAAAAAATGTTTGGCTGCAGCAAAAAGTACACGCGGTTCCAAGATATTTCGAGCAAAACGAAGCTTAAATACAATCAAACTGGAGACTTTTAAGGGTATTCTATTTAGAATGTGAAGCGTTAACGAATATTTTGTCAGAGCCTTAAGTATAAATTTATTTAAATGCTTTGTCTTTCATCTAAATATAAATAATAATAAGAATAATGAAACATTTGAAAATAGAAACGATATGTTAACGAGCTTTTTTTCGATAGTCGCCAGTCCACACTTATTCGATAGTTTGTAAGTTTGGTAACCAAATTACCTAAATCGAAGCTCCCCAAGAAAGTTTCTTAACCTAGCGACAGTTATCGATAGTAGCGATGACAGAGATCTTTTTAATAGCTTTCCATCAATAAATACCAATAGAAAAGGAAACAATTTAAAGTGAAACGATATCGATCTTTGACACGATAGCCAATTACTAAAATTATAAAAGTTGTGTGTAAAATTATAAAATAATAGTCGATAGATGGATCATAGGACTTATGTTTTCAATAGCTTCGCAAAAATACTGACAAAAGTTGGAAACCATTTTGTAATTGAAACGAAATATTGTCGATTATACATGCTAACACTTTAAAAACCTCTTAAGGTAGCGATAGTTATCGATAGCTGAAATAGCTGTTTTCAATAGCTTTACAACACTAGTTGCAGGTAACATGCCCAACTCTGCGGCAAAGTCAATGAAAAAGCAATAGGAAACATTGCATGTAGGAAAAAAAAAAACTGCGAGTAATTAAATGAGTTAAAGCATTTTTTGAGTGCAGCGCCAGCAGCTAATTTAATTATTTACTTTAGTTTTTCAAAATGCATTGCTGCAGCAGGTGAACAGCCGCACATTGTAGTTGTTGTTGTTGTTGTTGTTGCCTATCAGCGTGTTTGTTGTTGCCTTTTTTTGCTGCCCGTGCGCACTCGGCAAATGAAAATATGTTTATCTTTGAACGTGGGCAGCCGGGTGACCGGTCAACCGGTCAACATGTTGGCATTTTAATTTTTTGCTTGTTTTACAGTGTAAATAATATGCACATTGTCTTCATTTTTTTTTCCCGCTCGTTCGTTTGCAGAAATTGCGCATACGCCGCGTGGGGGGGGGGGGGGGGGGGCAGTTGGCCAAGCAATCAAATTGCGATGAGCAGCAAATAAAACAATTGCAAATGGCAGCAACAACTACAACAACAACTTCAACTTGGCAGAGCAGCAGCAAAGCCTTTAAGCAATTACAATATTTGCATAGCAACGAAATAGCAACAATTGCAATTTCCATTGCATTTTCCGGGCCACGTTTATAACAAATTGCGCACAAATATTACGAAATAATCTCAATAGATTTTTCTCCACTTTTGCTGCCGTTGCCAATCTCTGGCTAAGAAATTAAATTGAGCTGTTTTCATTTTATTTGGGTTTTTTTTTTTGGAAAATTCGACATGCCAGCCATAAAAACAGATGAACTCAGAGACGGCAAACAAATTGAGCAAAGGCTTTCAAGTAAAACTAAACCAAAAATAAAGAAATAAAAAATGCAACAAATGTTATGTAAAATTGTTGTTTTTGTTGAAAAATCAAACAGAAACGAATAGAAAACAATTTGAAGATAGTTTCATTGTGAGTTTTGGCTGCCAAAACGTGCTGAAGTAATTTTAATACACTAACTTAGGGTATTTTACATTTCACTAAGAACTGTACGCAGCTTAAATTGTTTTTAATATTTTTTATATAATTGCCGATTCTCGAGTAGTAACAAAATTGATCAATTTAGGGATCGAACAGCCAGGCAAAATTATGGATTCATTAAAATTTATCATTTCTTAATTATTGGGATATGTTGAACGATTCTCGAGGAGCGCCGAAATAACTTCGAGAAAAAAAAGGATAAATTGTGTTTAAATTAAAGCACAAGAAATCCAAGATATAAAATCAGCCGAGAAATATATTTTTAGGCAGATTATAAATGGAAGAGAACAGGTGTATTCGCTCGCCTCGTTTCGTTTTTATACAAATTTATAAAACAGGCAGAAGGAAGCATCTCGTAGGGTCGTATATATAAACGCAAGGATCTCAGAACCTATAAGAGCTAGAGACTTGAAATTTTAAATGTAGGTCCTTCGAGTGTCCGCGCAGTGCGAGTTTGTTTCCGACAATCGATAACCTGCTCCGCTTCCAAGCAATCGATAAGAATAGATATCGAAATCGTGTTTTTTGAGCAAACTTCTTAGGTTTTAAGAGCTAGAGTAACCAAATTAGCATCGCGATCTGCATTTGGTGCTGTTAGAAGAAGGTTCAGAGTATCCCCTAGTCGGGCACTGCCGACCTTCCTTGTTTCATTATATTTTTAGGCTGATTGCAAATGAAGCAGAACAAGAGTATTTGCGCGTCGGCTATGCCTAGTAGACGCTCTTTGCTCTTTTCGTTTTTTCTATTTCTTAATTCGTTTTCTTTTCAACATTATTGTCATCAATTGTTTTCTTTGTTTGGCCCTTTCGATATCTTTGTTTTCCCTGCTATGTATTGATGATTATGTAATTATGAAAATGATGTCTGATCTGTACAGCAGCTTTCCAGCGCTGACTGCTTTCAATTTGTTAGAATTTCTGTTGGCCCAATAATGGAGACCACCTTCCTCCCCCTCCTCCCCAGCTGCCGAGCACTTAAGGTAGCTTTTCAGGCATACACGTAATTGAGCTGCTGAAATCTTGATAAAGCAGCTCCATAATTGAATATAATTTGTACAGAAGTTGGCAACGTTCTAAGCTGACCTGAATTCGTGATTTGGTTTTGCCATTTACCAATTTCCCAAAAGCCTTGAATATACACCAGATATATATGTGTATATATATATATATATATATATATATATATGTTATGTGGCTCTCACAGTGGATGTGAGGCCCTGTGAAATTCATTAACTTGGGGGCCAGGCAAATATGATGAGCGTCTGCCTGTGAGTTGCAACAAAGACACATTGCTCGGCTTGCCGCATGCAACATGTTATTTGAGCGTAAATCATTTTGTGCAGCTGCCCAGGTTCTGCCGTTTGCTGCTGCGGATGCAGCTCAAATTGGAATTTCGATTTTTCACAAGTTCACATGTTGCATGCCCCCAACCCAAGCAGGCACAGCAAGTGCGTTGCGCCCCCAACACACATCGGCAGAGTCGTGTCTGCGGCAGCTTGCGACTTGTAATGTTCAACTTAAAGCCGTGTAGCTAAAGTCCAAGTCGCGCTCAGCAGAGCGCAACGTTGCCGCCGACGACGACGTCGACGACGACGACGACTTTGTGGCATTTCCATTTTCATTTTCACACGCGGTCATTAGAGTTGAACCCCACTTAAGAAGAGAGTGAGACTTGGACTTGGACTTGGCCAACTCCTTTAGCCATTTTTCACACACAGCGAAAGAGAGGCAGCGCGCGAGAGAGAGAGAGAGAGAGAGATGGAGAGAGGGGGAGTGGGGCAGACAAGCGCAGCAATCGCAGCAGAAATAAATTAAATTTAACTTGCATTTTTGCCAGGCCATGGGCCATGGGCAAGTCCAACATTGTTGTTGCTGTTGTTGTTGTTGTTGTTGTTGCTGCCCTGTTGCTATTTTTTGCACAAGTTGGCACTTGAAATTGCAAGGGCCGGCGCGTCGCACTCTAAGTACTTGCTGCGCTGCATG